>NC_136495.1:159318153-159918153 GCF_053919585.1 Euprymna scolopes | reverse complement strand
ACACAAAGAATAGCAGCTCTGTCACATGATTCAGATATTTCTTTGCAGTGCATAGATCAGCACTTTCCAAAAAGATCAAGCTTAAAAACTTCCAAAGGGATCACATTTTGAAACACATAAGAACAAAGGATAGCAGCTCTATATAACGTGTTGATCATCATTTTTATAAAGTATCATTCTTTTACCTAAAAATGTATACCTTATAATAATAATAATACAACTAATAATGCTGCTGCTACTACTATTATTACTACTAATTATAATAATAATTATAATTTGTCTAAGAATGTCTCCATAATTGAATATGTGAAAAATTTCTTTAGTAAAAATATCTTTTGGAACCCATTTGTCAGTGATGCCAAATCAGATATCACCATCTAGAAAACACTGCAAGTAATGCAACAATTTAATTCATCAAGAAACTAGCAAGAACAAAGAATAACAGCTCTATGTAGCATGATTCAAATGATATTAACCAAGCTCTAGTCCATCACCTTACAGATGCTAAACTTCTGACTGACCAACAATATGTATTAAGGCAAGCCTGTTCCACAGCAGACATCCTAACTGTAATCTCAGAACATATATACCATTCACTGGACAAAGTGGGGGAGGCTAGAGCGGTAGCTCTAGATATATCTAAGGCTTTTGACAGGGTATGGCATGAGGGCCTTCTAAAAAAATCAGATCATATGGCATCACTGAAAGAATACATAACATAATTAGATCTTTCTTAGATAAGAGAAAATATTGCATTGTGTGCACTCAGTATATATAACTGCGCGGACAAATGGTTGCCGAACAAGTTTACCGGCGAGTGTATATTTTGAATGACAACTAAAAGACTCGACCGTTTACAAAAGAATTTGAGTTTATTTTCAACAATCTTTCTTTACACTTTGGTGTCGGTTGTCACTGACTCCACTAGCGAGGAGAGAGGCGTTGAGAGAGATAGGTGGCGTGGCGGGGGTGTTGACAGATGACAGACTTGTTTCTCACTGCGTCGGCCGCTACTCTCTTTTTTAAAACCAAAACATCTTTGTTTATATTGGTATCGGTCACGTTCCTCTAGCCCAGCTGCGAATGTCAGCTGCATTCCGATCTGGTCATAAAATATTTGTTGATGTTATTATTTTCGATTGTAGGCCAATTTCCTTTTGTTTGTTTGGCCTTGAAACATCACCGCATTACAAATGTGTGTTACTAGCTCAGGTGACACTCATGTCCAACATTCTATGTTGTCATGGTTGAAACGTGACCCTCACATCACGTTCTTGGCTTGCCTCTCCGATTTCTTCACAGCCTGTCCCCTTATTATACAACAAAAAATCCAGGTTGTCCTTGATGGTCGTACATCTAAACAATATGATATAAATGCGGGAGTGCCTCAAGGGTCTATCCTTGGACCTCTCTTATTCCTAATATTCATAAATGACCTCTCTGACAAAATTGTCTATGTGATTGGTATGTATGCTGACGACACCACGCTCTATAACAGACATGACAGGAAAATAAATGAACACATATCTAAAGAAATGGCAGAAACACTAGAGGATGACCTCCGATCTGTAGTGGAATGGGGACAAAAATGGATGGTCACTTTCAATGCTGCCAAGACTAAACTTGTTTCCTTGAATAACTACAAGAAACCTTCCCTACCGCCAATAGCAATGGCCAATGACTTTTTATCTGAAAGTACATCTTTTAAACTCCTCAGCCTAACGTTCACAGGAAACATGAGTTGGAACAATTACATTGAGAACATTGCCAGGACCGCTGCGAAGAAGGTGGGTTTTCTCTACCGTGCTAGAAAGCTATTAACGCCTGAAAGTAGAAAGCTTTTAACGCCTGAAAGTATCCTATACCTCTATAAGGCCACCATTCACCCAGTATGGAGTATTGTTGTCATATTTTGGTTGGTGCATCTGCCACTCGTCTCTCACTCCTAGACAAGGTTCAAAAGAGAATCACCAATTTGATAAGTTCTGAACTGTCAGCTAAACTTCAGCCTCTGTCACATCGACGAAATGGTGCATCCCTCTGCCTGTTCTACAAGTACTTTAACACTGAATGCTTTGACGAACTGCAAGCACTTGTACCCCCTCAACATAAATACCCCCGACAAACCCGACAAGCAGCTAAATCCCACCCCTTCACAGTAGAGATCCCTAGATGTAAGAGAGCCTTCTACTCCAGTAGTTTCTTCCCCAGAACAGCTAGACTTTGGAATTCCCTTCCTGGTTCCTGCTTTCCCGACTGTACTGACATGCAGAGGTTCAAGTGTAACGTGAACTGACATCTTGCTGCCCAATTCCTACACAGTACCCCTGATGCTTATGTCCTTGATAGTAGCCCCCTACAACAAAGTGGCAATGTACCTTTGGGGTGAAAATGCAATAAAAAGAAAATTTAAATATGGTTGTTCGGCATATTTCTCAGGGCATTAAATTGTTGCTTTACTTCAGCCATTTTCTAGACGGTGATAGCTGATTTGTTTCAACAGAGATTTTAACTGAAGAAACTTATCACATATTTAATCACGGAAACATTCTTAGACCAATTATTAATATTATTATAACTGTGAGAAGTTATTTAAGGCACTTCGTATAAACGTATAATAGATAGTAACCATATAAATGTGACTTGCTTCAGATATTTTCACAAAGATCTTGTTTAAAATTAACTCACTTTTTCATGAGAAAAATCATACACATGCAATTCTGCTTTTGCACAGAAAGAGCATCTAAGCCAATACATGAAAATACATTCTGCCAAAAAGCTTTACAAGTGAATTCTGTGGTTCAACTTTTTCATGGAAAACTAATCTAAGAATATACGCTACTGGGGTATGATTACTATATGACGCTATACAATAGTGTAAAATATCTCCACTGGACGTTCTGCAAAAAACTGATTATAAAATGCAGCAGCAAATCTTGGGAACATGTTTACCAGAAAGAACAGTCGGAATTAAGTCATACACATACTACTTAATTTTTACAACTATGTACCTAGAAAATGGAACCATAAAACCTTACGTAGTGATTTGGGACAAGAAAGAGAAAGAAGCAACCTTAGTAAAAGTTAGTGTCTCCAATGATGCTGGGTTAAACAGAGATGAAAGGGAAAAGATAACGAAATACCAAAGTTTTACGTATGGCATAAAAAGAATCTGAAATCTTAAGAAGATATTTATTATTGTTATTATAGAAGCAACTGGACTCATGAAAACAAAAATTCCAAACCTGCCAAATATACGTGGTGAACCAAGTGCAAGGCGATTCAAACAAATTGCACTGCAAGGGAGAGTCAGAATCTTAAAAAGATCTCATTTGAAATATATGAGTTAGCAGGTGAATGTTTGGCATCGCGTAGTATGCTCCATCGCCAGCTTGAACAAACTGATTGAAAAAAACAAAAAACCTCATTCATATGACATGTGCAATTCGACTTTTTCACAAACTTCAACATTAAAGAGGCACTGGGAATTGCACGCTGGTGTCAAGCCATACAAGTGCAAATTGTGTGATTTGTTTATTTTTTCCCCCCAACGAAGGTTTAAGATATCACCTGAAAACACACTTGCATAATTTGGCTAATAGCATTTTGAAAAGTATGAAATTTTTAAACTAGCAAACATAAACGATAGCAGCACTATATCATGTGATTCAAATGATATTTCTTGGCATGATCAGCATTTATAAAAAAAATAAAGCTTACGAGGTACCTTCAATAAGTTTCCAGACGTTTTTCGTGCACAGCCTCTTTCATCTCATCAATTCTCATAAAAACAGCCATCTGTTATGGTCAAAAAGGAACAAACAAACTAAAAAAAATAAATCTAAATTGGCGTTTTTTTCTGTTTTAGCAAGCACATTGAATAGCAGCTCTATATAACATGATTCAGCTAATATTTCTGTGCAATGTGTTGATCAGCATTTTTTACAAAAGTATCATTCTAACCCCCCCCCCAAATTTACTAATTTTTAAAGTAATACAAATACTAACGCTACTACTACTACTGATAATAACTATAATTGCGAATTATGTGATTCTGTTTTTTCCTGCAACGAAAGTTTAAGAAAGATATCACCTAAAAAGACACCTGCATGATTTGCCTAATATTTCTGTTCAGTTTGTTGATCAGCATTTTCAAAATTTTGGAACTAGCAGAATTATATAATGATGTAACATGGCTGTTGTGCTTGAACTGTGTTCATTACAATTCAAACATCTCTCGAACCCCCACACCATCTGTTATGGTCAAAAAAGGACAACCAAACATAAATAAATTTGATTTTGCTTTTCTATCAACACTTGATGTCCATTTTTTTTCTTGTCACGCAAGCCCGTACACACTTCCTAATTTGCAGATGTGCCTTTTTGGCTACTGCTGCTAACATCTTCACAAACCAGCTATCCTACAGCTCCTACTGATAGTTTCCCTGGAATAGCACGCTGGGGTAAAACCATAAAATTGTGTGATTCGGTTTCCCATCAATCCATAGCCTTCAGCCCCTGGAAGGGCAGAAGCCATCCACAACTTTGTTGATGCTTTTTTAGCGAGGATTTCTTTTTTCAGGGTTAGGGTGCTGACCCGACAACCAACTTTCCCAGTAGGTACATACAGCACCTAGTCTTCCCAAATGGTCACTATCTGGTACTGGCCAGGCTTAACATCGCTTAACTTCAGTAATATGGTTAGAAACGGTGTCAACCCTTTACAGTGTGTTGATCAGCATCCTACGCTCCTATTGATATTTTCCCATGTGCTCTGTTACACTGTGATTCAAATTATATTTTTGTGCGGTGTGTTGATTAACATGTTCAGAAGAATCAAATTTTGAAACTGATGCAAAGAATACCTCTGTCACATAATGTAGCCATTATGCTCAAACTGTTTTCGTTATAGTTAAAACATCTCTTGGATCCCCACGATGTCTGATATTTTATCACACATTCGTTACCTCATGATTCAGCTAATATTTCTGTGCTCTGTGTTGATCAACATTTTCAAAGAATCAAATTTTGAAACTAGCAAACACAAAGGATAGAAGCTCTGTAATGTGATTCAAATGACGTGATTCAAATCAAACGTGATTCTAATGATTTCAGTGTGTTCATCAACATTTTTGAAAGGATAAAATTTTTAAACTAGCAAGCACAAAGAATAGAAGCTGTGTGTAACGTGATAGAGCTTACATTTCTGTGCAGTGAGTTGAATGTTAAAATCTTAAAATGATCTTCTGGCTCTCCAATGTGGGCAGCTATCCATAGCCTGAAACAGCTCAACTTTTGAGGAAAATAAAATCTAATCGATCAAGTTGTCCATCAAAGGGCATCTTGGTTTACCTTGCTTTTTCAGTCCTGGTATTCTACCAGTTGTTCTATATTGCTTTGATGGTAAATATGGCCTAAGAAAGTCGTTTGTCTTTTCATGATAATTTCCATTAGCTTTCCTTTGGGGCATCCAGATCTAGTGCATATATCCACACTAGAAATGTGATCTTTCCAAACGATGCCTAACATTTTAAGTATGCTTTGTTTAGTCTTCAGCGTGCTGGTATTAGAGAATAATACTGAGATAAGTTTGATAAATGCTTGTTTACTCTGAGTTATACATGATTTTATCACACCACGATTGTCCTGTAGATGTAATTCATGATCCAAGGTAACTTGTGATCCAATGTAACTAAATTTATCCACCTGAATAACTGATGTGGCTCCAATTGTTAAATCACACATAGGTATGACTTATCATCAGTCAGATTCAAATCAAAATTTTCACTCTCATTCATTATTATTTCGAGAAGTTTCTGGAAATCTTCTTTAGATGTTGAAAGAAGAATTGTATTGTCCATATGACATAAATTACTTTCTTGGTGTTCACAAATGTAATGTGATTGCGATAGTTTCACAAAGATTCATGCATTCAACAATGTTTTATATGAATTGTGCGGTTCAGGAATGTCACCTATTTTAAATTTAAATAGTCATACATGAGAATCTTAAAAAGATCTCTCGGTTGAAATATATGAGAATATAGTGGTTGAATGTCTGGCATCCAGTAGGATATTCAGTCCCCATCTTGAACAAACTGAAAAAAGAAATTGAGAAAAAGCGGAGAGAGCTTGAATGCTTACAACACTATCCTCAAATGTCTCAGATCTCTCTGTTCTGACGGTTTGTCAAGACAAGCTGGTATGAGGATAGTTTTCTCTGCGAGTATTTTGTCTGACTAAATAATCAAAAGTAGTATTTGCAGTCCATAAAAGATATCCTTAGTATTGCAAATATACTCTTGTTTTTATGAGGAATGGTGCACTTTCTCCAAGTGATGGGTAACAACACAAAGACGGATACTACACCTGATAAGATGAATTCTTTTCTTGAAATCCAGTAAAACCAAGAAACCACAAAATAAGTGTACTTAAACGTATTTAAATGGTTTATTTGGGAGAGAAAAATTATGTTTTCAACTTATTTACTGTTTTTGAGATAAATGAGAAATTTAATCGAACAATCAATTATCTATGTATCTCAAGTCTTAGCCTCAGGTATGAGGTCCCTTGATTTCTGAGAACTTAAAGAAAAAAAATAACATCAATCCTTACTTCTTTACTAACTTAACATTTAAGTTATAAAAAAGAAATTTAAAGGAATATTCAAATCATGCATCTCATATAGAGATCAAGTATTTTTTTTTATTCATGTTCAGCTCTAACAAGGCACATCGCTACTTGGACGTAAGGGGCTACTATTTAGGACCATGCTTAGGAAACATTGACAAAATGTTGGTTTATGTTCCATTTAAGCTTCTGCATATCAATACAGCCAGGGAAGCAGATGGCAGAAAGGGAATTCCAAATTCTAGCTGTTCAAAAGAAGAAACTATTAGAGTTAAAAGCTTTCTGACATTTAGGGACCTCAACAATGAAGGGGTAAGATTTTGTTGCTAAGTGGGTTTGTCGGGGATATGTATGTTCAGAGGCCACAAGTGTAACGAGTTCATCAGACCACATTCCATTAAAATATTTTTTTTTTTTTTACATAGGCATCACCACATTATCAAGGCCAAGAGGCCACTCAAGGATAAGGGTTAAAGAGTGTACAGTAGAAATTGGACAATATAGTAATCATTAGTAATGAAAATTTGGTAAATTTGATAACTTATATGGAACGGCTCATCAAGAACTTATTTACGTTAGACTTGAAGACAACCATATTGAAGTCAGCCGGAAAGCAGGAAAACGGAAGGCAATTCCACAGGCGTGCAGTTCTAAGAAAGAAGCTTTGTTCATGGAATCTACGTTTAGGTTTAGGCACAGATAAAGAGTGGGAGGAATTATTGATAGTGTTTACAGCTAGACGAGTGTTTCTTGTGAAAGATTGGCGAGGGGGGACCATAGATTGAAGCTCAGTCGGACACTTTCCATGAAAATAACGATACATCAGAGACAAACTCGCAACATCTCTTCTGTGAGATAGAGGTTGCAAGGAAGAGAAAAGGACATCTCCTACAAGGCTACGAAGTCTATTTTGAACTCTATCAAGGCAGGCCAAGTCCTTTCTAGCAGCTCCTGCCCAGATGTGGCAACAGTATTCCATCCTTGGACGTACCTGGCTCTTATATAGATAGAGAATTGCATCAGCAGTGAGATATCTACCGGATCGATAGAAAGATCCCACCATTTTTCCAGCGGCCTTGGCAACAAATTTGATGTACGTGTTCCATTTAAGATCAGGAGTAATTTTTAAAACAGACAAAGATGCAACATTGTGACGATGGGACAGGGGTTGGAGCTTAGTTGACAATGTGAGAATGATTAGATTGAAAAATCTTTTAGACTGAATCCAAGAAGGAAAAGCTAGTGGTAAATGCACCAATTGTGGCAACAATACTCCATGCATTGTATACGAATAGTAGCTTTGTAGAGGTACAAGGTACTCTCAGGTCTGAGTAGTCTTCTAGTGTAGGCTGCAGGAAGGGAGTTCCTTGATTTTTGAGAACTTTGACTCAAGACTCCATATTTTGACAAGCTTCTGGACCTGACCTTTACTCCTGATCTGAAATGGAACACATACATCAAATCCGTTGTGAAGGTGGCTGGAAAAATGGTGGGAACATTCTACTGCTCCAGTAGATATCTCACTGCTGATGCAATTCTCTATCTGTATATAGGCCAAGTACGTCCAAGGATGGAGAACTCTTGCAACATCTGGGCAGGAGCTGCTAGAAAGACCTTATCCTGGCTTGACTTTGTAGCCTAGTGGGGGATGCCTTTTTCTCTTCCCTGCTATCTTTTATTCCATAGAAGATATGTTGCGAGCCTGTCTCTGCTTTATCATTTTCATAGCAAGTGCCCATTTGAACTCCCCTCGCCAAACTTTCATGAAAAACATTTTTCTAGCTGAAACCATCGTCAATGATTTCCCTCACTCTTTACCTGTTCCTTAATCTCAACTTGAATTTCATTAACAAAGCTTTTTTTCTGTGGAACTCTCTTTCGTTTGCTTGCTTTCCAGCTGACTAGAATATGGTCATCTTCAAGTCCAATGTAAACAAGTTCTTTATGAGCTGTCCCCTTAAAGCAATTTACCAAATTTCCACTACTACTGATTACTATGATATTGTTCCATTGACTACTGTACACTCGTTAACCCTTATTCTCAAGTGGCCTCTGGGCCTTAATGTCTGACTCCTTTGTAAAGAAGAAAAAAATCAAACACAAAATGAGAATATTTTAAATGGAATATTTAAAATGGATGAAAATGCTTACACCAAGATATGCCCATCAATCAAAGAAGACCTTTGGCTGTACATATAAAAATGTGCCAAACAACCATGGCATCAATCACACTAATGGAATTGTAAAACTTCCTTACATAAAGATCAGAAAAATAATCTTCCAACCAGATAACTGATCTCTTTTACACTTCTGCCTGACAATAGATCTGTTTAGCAAGCTACGCCAGAGTTTCCTAAAGTGGGTTTTATGGAGCCCTGGACCTCTGTGAGTGAGGCTGAGGGGCATGGAAGCTCTATCTTAAAGATAACTAAATGCTTTATATGGAAAAATGAAATGGCTGCAGATATTTAATTATTGATCTTTTTTTACTGGAAAAAGATATGATTCATCACTACAGGTGTAAACAGTTTTAGGATCATTCATGAGAAATTATATATAACTTTCATTTAAGTATTATTGTTTGCTCCTTTTAATTGTGTTGAGTTTTCCTTACCTTGATAAGTTTTGCTTTGTTAATGATTTGCTCTTTTGATAACATGTATATATATATATATATTTAAGAATAAGGACCATTTATTTTCCAGAATAACTGCCAAAGCAAAAAAGGGTAAAAAAAAATAACTGCCAAAGCAAAAAAGGGTAAAAAAAAAATATATATATACAATAAATAAATGTTACCAAAGGCAAGCTAAGTTGCTCTCCTAACTACTTGGATAATTTTTTGTATTTTTATTTTTAAGTGTTTTTGTTTTAATTAAAAATGAAAGTAAGGCATTTATGGCGTCCAAGACGATTATGCAAGGGGGATAACTAGCATTGACTAAGCAAAGATAATCATTTTTTTGCTAAAGATAATTTGCAAAGCTAAAATAATCTATTGAACAGTGAAAAAATTCTAATTAACAAAAAAAAAAGACTTTGAGTCTGCATGAGAATAGTCCTAGAAATGACTGAGGCAGTTTTGTGTAATTTTTATTGGTTTCCTTTTAGTAAAAAGGAAACCAATAAAAATTACACAAAATAAAGTGAAAATAAAAGGGCAACTATTGAAAAGCATTAGGAAAAACATTGGATACTAAATGTCTTAACGTCATAAACACTACTTATTGGCAACAATTTTAAATGTTGTACTCGTTTAGAACAAACACGAATACCTTTAAAATGAACTTCTGAAAAGTAAGTCTAGTTAATACTCTCGTGCAGGGTTTCCCAATGTTGACTCTACAAAGGCTCTTTTGATGGAGAGAGGGGCAAAATGCTTTATATGGAAAAATCAAATGACTGTTGACATTTAATTATTGATTTTTTTTTTAAACTGGAAAGAGATATGATACATACATTCAGGTGTAAAGAGTTTCAAGATGGTTCATGAAAAAGAAAATAAAAATAAATTAATTAAAAACAAAGAATGGGCGTAAACATTACAATTTGTCAGTGCTAAAATTTGAAATTAATGTTTTTCATATTTATTTTAGAAATTATCTTGTTAGTGTTCTGTGAAAACCATTACTCTGCTCAGAGACTCCATGGCATCCTGGAGTTTGGGAAACCCTAAGCAACATCATCCAACATCAACTATTCTCGACATTGGTTTCCCTGATAATGTTTCTAGTCATAATTCTTGCTATCAAAACATCAGGTATTTACAGAAGGGACCATGTGAAAGTTGCTACCATCCTAAGTGAGATTTTTAGAACAAGACGAGAGCCATTCGTTTCAATTGGGGCCAGATGGAGGTCAGAGCAATTGTGAGGAAAATATAGAAGATTGGTTTTCGATGGATTAAAATAAAATTAATCTTCAAATCTAATATCAACAAATACTTGTCAAAAATATTTCCCATCAGTAATCATATTATGTTTGTTGCATGATAGTCTTCCTTATTCGGCTGGCAATCAATGCATCTCAATTAATCTTTATCCTTGAGTGACCTTTCCGCCTTGATAAGTGGTCAGTTATTAGTAAAAAGATATACAAAACAAAAAGATTTTCTTTGACAGCAGTTTTGTTTGACCTTGATGTAGAGCACTTTGTAATATATCGAGAAAGGGAGAGGGGCAAAGACAGAACTTGTTCTGTTTCTGCAAAGAGAGAAAAAAGGAAGATAAGAGAAGGAAACTTTTTTGTTTTGATAAAAGAAGAAAAGAGAAAGAGGCAGAAAAAGAGAGGCGATACAAAGAGAGGATAAAAAAAGGAGAGAGGGGGGGGAGATAAAACTATTTCTATCTATACAAGGAGAGAAAAGTACAAGCCATAGTGCTTGATTTCTGAGAACTTGAATGCCAAAGGTCTTTCGAATCTATGCATCTCATATAAAGATATGTTAACCCCATGAAATCTCCTTCATTTCTGAGAATTTTGAAATAAAATGAAACAATGAGATAATTTGACATCATCCTTGAATGCCTAAGGTTTTTCTTTCCAATCTACTATGGGATGGTTTGAATGCATCATCTTTTGAATGTATAAGGTCTCTTTTTCCATAAAAAAATTGAAAGTACTCGTGATATACATTATGGTTTGCACAGACTTGAAAAGTTTTTGATTTTTGCCTTGAAAAGACCTTATTTCTATTATTACCTTGAAAAATCCTTGAAAATTGTATATTTTATGTCCAGTAATAATTTTTGTCGAGATATTAAAAATAAAATCGACATAAATACTGTTAAATCATTTTTTAAATATTAAAATTCTATTAAAATATTTTTTTAAATATTGAAAATAAAATCGAAATACATTGTTTTGAAATTGCGTAGTAGTTTTTTTTTTTTACACGGTGGTCACCACTTATCAAGGCCCGGAAGCCACTCAAGGATAAGGGTTATTGCAAGTACAGTACGTTAGTGTGGAGATTTGATGAAGTGTTTACTTAAGAGGGCGGTTCATTAGGAATTTGTTAACGTTGGACTTGAACACATCCAAGTTCTAGTCAGGTGGGAAACAGGCAGACGGAACAGAGTTCCACAGGCGTGCAGTTCTAAGAAAGAAGCTTTGTTCATGGAATCCACGTTTTGATTTAGGCACAGATAAAGAGTGGGGGAAATTTTTCACAGTGGATTCAGCTAGACGGGTGTTTTTCATGAAAGATTGGCGAGAGGGGACCAGAGATTGGAGTTCAGACGAGCACCTGCCATGGAAATAATGATAAAACAAGGATAGGCTCGCAACGTCTCTTCTGTGGGAGAGAGGTTGCAGGGTAGAGAAAAGGGCATCCCCCACTAAGCCACGGAGTCTATTTTGTACTCTGTTAAGGCAGGATAGGCTGTTTTTAGCAGCTCCTGCCAAGATATGGCAACAGTATTCCATCCTTGGACGTACTTGGCTTTTATATAGATAGAGAATTGCATCAGTAGTGAGATATCTTCTGGAGCGGTAGAAGGATCCCACCATCTTTCCAGCGACCTTGGCAACAGACTTGATGTATGTGTTCCATTTCAGATCAGGAGTAAAGGTCAAACCCAGAAGCTTGTCAAAACACAAGGCTTCTCCTAGACGAGAGCCATCCATTTCAATTGATGCCAGATGCCAGATGGGGATCAGAGCGTTGATGGTGTAATGATAGGAGTTTGGTTTTAGATGCATTAAAGGTAACCAGCCACGTCTTCCCCCACTGAACCACACGCTCGAGATCAGAGGAGAGAGAATCAGAGAGAACTGTGTCATTTACAGCCTTTGATGTGTTGCCGTAGATGGTCGTGTCATCAGCATAGATGTCAACGAATGATTTAAGTATGTGTTTAGGGAGGTCATTGATGTAGATCAGGAAGAGAGTTGAGCCCAGGATTGACCCCTGAGGGACTCCAGCATTAATACTGCAGGCCTCTGATTTTTGTCCATCTACCACTACTCTTATGAGCCTATCAGAGAGAAATGATTTAATGATTGAGAAAACATTTCCAGTTATACCATAGTTGGAAATCTTATGAAGTAGACCCTTATGCCATACCTTGTCGAAGGCCTTTGATATGTCAAGAGCAATTGCCCTAGAAAGTAAGCCTTTGTCAAGAGATTCACTAATCCTGTGAGATATAACCGTTAGCACATCTTTGGTAGATCTTGCAGAACGGAAACCGTATTGTGTGTCACTAAGAAGGTTGTTTCTGCTGAAGTGGTTGACTATTTCTCTATTTAATATGGATTCCAGCAACTAGTAGTGTTGTGGATATGTCGCATTATAACAAAACGAAACTACCTCAGAATAAAGAGACATAAGTTTATGTTTTCCGCCTTGATGGTCTAGTTTTCAGGTATCACTTTTTTAGAGAGGGGATAAAATCTTCCTCTATTTTGGCTTTCATTTATAATTTAATTTTTTTTTGTGAGGAGAGGAGTAGTGACGGCCGCCATAAATAAAAATTACTGCTCTTCTCCCTCTAATAAAAACTTTCCTTTGCCGATAGGACTCTCCAATGGCGACTCCCCCCCCCCCCCCCAACGTGATGTCCTAAAATGAGACTGGTCAGGCGCAAAAATAAATGGACAAGATTGTAACGCTTAGTTGGAAATTTAAAAGTCGTAAAGAGAGTTAATATTTGAGATGAAATAAAAACATTTAAAATCACCAACAAAAATGATGCATGTTGATTGCAAAATAACTTTTATCCACTATGGTAACATTTATTTGTTATATATTTGACTTTATACCACTTTTTTGGATCGCTGTGGATTGTAGAACATCCCAAATTTTGTTTGAAAATTTAAATTTTGTGTAAACGTCTTGAAAAGTCCTTGAAAATGGATAATGAAAATCTGTACGAGTCCTGTGCAAAGATTAATTATGGATCTATTTTATTTTGAAGCAAAAAAGATTATTAGAAAAAGTAATAAAATTATAATTGAACAAAATAATGTTGTGATTGACAAAAAAAATACAAACAATGAAATAAATTTTTGCAAAAGAAAGATATACTATAACGTAAGTGAGAGGAAAATTAATAAAGATAGGGTGGGACGATACCATTGTCGGCCCTAGAAAAGACTCCATTTCTGTTTGATGAGAACCAGTTTTTTCATTATTTTTTTTTTCTTACAGACTATCTACTAATTGGCCAGTTGTGTACAAATCCCAATAGCGATAGGATCCTTCTATTATGTCTGAAAGTGAGATAATGGTAAACAAATGAGATTGGAGATGTACCGCTATACAACTCATGCTCTCTACAGATCAAAGTTTTGACAACAGGACCGTTGCCAGCACCCTCAAAATGCAAATCCAAACAGTTCAACACATTGAACGACTCACAGTTATGATCTTTAGTGTGGTTTCAAGTGAGGACCACATCATGCCACCTCACATCTTTGAAGTCGGCTTAAAAGTCAACACGAAAATGTACCTGGATGGGCTGAAGAGTGTGGTGATCCCCTGGTGCAATCAGGTGGATGCTGGCAGATCTTGAGTGTCACAGCAGGACAGGACCCCTGCCCAGAAGTCTAAAGAGACCTAGGCTTAGCTTCAGAAGAAGTGCCATGACATTGTACCTTTCTTTCACTGGTTCTCCTCCTCCCCCAACCTGAACTCACTGGATTCTTCATTTCGTCGAGAACGTTAGCAACATGACTTTTCACAACACCAAAACCAGCCTGATTGCCACCATCTAAAGAGCTCCCATTGGCGCTTGTAGAAAAGGCATGCTCTGACTGAATTCCAAACCTGAATTGAGGCAGTGATTGAGGCTGAAGGCCGCTACATTCAATAGATGCCAGCTCTACTACATAAATAGATTTTTTAATTAAAAATTTTAAAATAAAGCTGTAAAGTTGTTTTCTTTAGGGCGACACTTTTATCGTTTCACGCTGTAGTTTTCATCATATAGAACTGTACTTCCTTAATTGTATATTTAACATCTTGTTTTCATTTCATCCTTTTTGTTTTCTTAAACGTTGTTAATGTATTCAAATAAAAAAGTGAGAAGCCAGTCTATACGCGTTCATTCAATTGAAAAGTAATCATGAAATAGTTAAATATGCATGTGTAATTTAAAGAAATTAAATTTTACTAGGAGAATCCGTGGAAATTCCATGGTAGTTGAAAATTTTTAAAAACACATATGAATAAAAAAATAAACCAACGAATTAAAAACAATTTTTTAGCAAATTCTTTTTTAACATTTTAAAAGCCAAAAAGAATTGATTTAAAACATGTTGATTTTTTTTCAATGAAAATTCAACACAACACCTGTTTTGTTTTTGTTTTCTGAATAGTTTATATAAATTAGAATGGATGTCAATTCAATTTCACATTTTCTTAAATTTTCAAAAGAAACAATAATAAAAAAAAAACTTAGTCTCCTCTTAACATATTTTTTTTAATTATAAAATAAAATAGCCAATTTGAAACTTTAAACATAGTCATGTCTTTTTGTTGTTGAAAATTATTGGTTTTAATGATTTTTAACTGATAAAGAGTGACTATAAAGGGAGGTAATTCGTTTTTCAATAATTAATGTTCGCGATGATGTTTTTTGTGACACTGGACGTACAGACAAGTAACGTAATATTTATATATTATGCAAACATGTTATCACGATAAGTTTTCGAGGGTGCTGAACACGAAAATAACGTTTTAAATTCCAGGAACGAGTAGTTTTCAAGATATGAAGAAATTAAAGAAAAGAAGTAAAAAAAAGTGGGGGATCACTTTTCTATATTAATTTAATGTAAAATGAGCACCCACTTAATGGCCATGTTTTGGGGGTTCTTATTTTAGGATTGGTGTTTATTGTAGTCTGGGAGACCAACACAAAACTTTCCTTATAAAACTTATTTTAGTAGGTTTTAGAGTGTGCTGAAAACGAATATCGAATTTAAATTTTCTGCAAATAAGTATTTTTATGGGTATTATGCAAAAATATGCACGATTGCGCATACAACAACGGATACTACATATAATATAAAAAATTACATTGCTTAACACCCGGAAAAATATTTATTTGTGGAAAATTTAAATGCCATATTCGTTTTCAGCACACCCGAAAACCTATAGGAAATAATTTTTTTATGGTAGGTTTTGCGTTGATCTACTAGGCCACAATTAGGAATAAACACCACCACTAAAAAATAAGACGTCTAAAAAAAGAAGGTGGCTAGAAAGTGGGTGTTCACTTGACGTTAAATTAATATAGAAAGGTGAACCCCCCTTTTAAAACTATGATTTCTTCATAACTTTGAAACTAGTCGTTTCCTGGAATTTCAAACGTTATTTTATTTTTCAGCACCTTTGAGAACCTTTGTTACACGTGCGATAAAAGAGGAGGGGAATTAAGTAAAATAAGCAAACGTAGGGATATGAAAAGAAATTTCCAAAAAAACACAAACAATTGTTTATCTTTGTAACACATTATCAAGGGGGGGGATAAAAGGGAATTTGTGAGAAAAAAAAATTATCGCATATGTGACACGGGTAAAAAAAAAAAAAACGAATAGAGACACAAAGACTGAACACAACAAAATGTGAGAAAGAACGAATACAGACACCAGGGATAATATTTTAAAATTAACTTTATTATAACAATTTAAACTATGGTAGGGAGGGGGGAATGAGATTAAGTAAAATAAAAATAAAACAAATTACGAGGGTGTGGAAGGGGTATCTTGATATACTATCTGCAAATGCCGACGAGAAATGTAATGATACAAAAATACATCAATATCAACAAATATAATGGCAAAATGAACTCATAACTTAATATACGAGAGAGAGAGAGAGATTCAGAAAGACGACTTACAATTTTTATTTTTCTGTTCTCTTTTTTTTATTTGTTTCTTTTCTATGTGAAGTTTAACCTCCATTTTATTCGCTTCGGACGACAGTTTGTAACATACGGTATTCCTATGTAGTATTCATCCAATGTTTTGGTTATTCTTGGAGTGTTGTGTCCCTCGTGTCCATAGATACTTTCATTCCATTTTGTTTTGGACGGATTAAAACACATATTGGTAAAGTTCACTGTTTATCACTGCCAACGCCACCTCCTTTTGCTGCAGTTGCGGACCAGGATATAAATATCCTAACTCGCTACAAAAGAAAATATTGAAACGAATGGAATGAAGGAAACAAAAACTCAATTGCTGGATAAAATAAAGGTCTCATTTATTTATTGTTGAAGAATGAATGTTTTAAGTGTAACACATGTTCATGTCTGCGCGAGTGTCACCATACTTTTTGTGGGACTGGTGGTATAGAAAGAAATGCGTGTTCATCTCATGAACGTTTGTTCGCGCGTGGCAAGAAAAGGAAATGGAGTAGCGAAATGGCAGTCCGGCATTTAGAAAGAGAAAGAGAGAGAGGGTTGACATCAGTTAAGCTGCACACCATGTTAGCAGTCAGCTACACGGAGGTGTTCTCGGGCGCAAGTTGTAGAAGAGTCGTCTGGTTGATGGACCAAAGCAAAAGGGGAAAAAAGAGTGAGAAAGTCAATCCAGTTCATGGAGAGAGAAAGCGTATAAAGTGTACGTACTGTCTGTTAGCTTTTGCCCCACATAGTAGCAGGTTGCGTGAGGCACGCAGGCACACACCCCGAAACAGAGGCGGCTGGTCCGCCGACCACTCGGCTCAGAAGGCGAGTCAGAAAAGGGTAGGAAACAGCTTGTCTATTGCTTTTATAGTTGTTTCCGGTGGTCTTTTGCGCATGTGTGGATTTCCTTTGAAAGGGGAAGTGATGTTGCCCATGTATGCATATGTGAGTACATGTGTGTATGTTAGCGTGTGTGTGTATACACATGAATGTGAGTGTATATACACGAATGTGAATATATGTACGTGTGTGGACGTGCGCGCATATGTTTGTGTGCACGTATGTATATGACAAGTAATATAGCTTGAGATGTGAATGCATGTTTTTGTGTGAGACTAGAAAAGGCTCGTGCACTGCTGATATAGAGGTTCTTGTTGAGTGGTGCATTTTAGGTGGAATTGAGATAGGAAATGGGTTAAGATTCAAAGGAGGAAATATGTGTGGACGGAGAGAGAGAAGAAAATTTATTACAGGGCACAAAGGGATTGTGGGATTTTTACAATAAAGGGGAGGCAATCACAGGAAGAGTTCCAACACCCCCGCTTGCTCTTAGAATGTTATTGTGTATATTATATAAGAGCATCGTATTTAAAGTCCAAAAAGAATTTCTTTGAATCTTTCTAACTTTGCTCGGGTTGGGGGTTTCGTCAAAGTGTCTGCTAGCATGTCATTTGGAGGACAATAGATAATTTTTATGTCGTCGATGTTTAGGGCATCTCTGATGAAGTGATATTTTATGTCTATATGCTTGCACCTCTGTCGGCGCACAGGGTCCCTGGAAAGTGCTGTTGCATTCTGGTTATCTTTGAATATCTTAATCGGTCTGTAATTTTTGCATAGGTCCATTTCTGTGAGTAGTTGTACGGGGTACATACCTTCTTGAGTGGTCTTTGCTAATGCCACATACTCGGCTTTGCATGTGGATAATGCTACCGTAGGTTGTCTTTTTGCTTTCCATGAAATGGGTGGGCCGTATAGGGATTTGTTTAACATACAGTCTGGTTTCTCGCCTGTTTTCCATTTTACTTCAAATCCTTCTGGTTGTTCCATGTAAATTTCATGGTCGATAGGGGCATGAAGATATGCTGTTTTTACATATATTTGATGTACGATGAGATCGTATTGGGTAGCCATTTGCATTTATATGCGGATTGATGTAATGTCGGCTGTCGGTGAGAAAGTCTCTGTATAAGTTACTCCTTTGGTTTGATTATAGCCCTTGCGATGAATCTTGCTTTGTATTTTGGAGTTCCATCAGGGTTTTCTTTAATTTTGTATGCCCATCTGCCACTGATTGTTGTTTTACCTTTAGGTAAAGATATTAGTTCATATACGTCATTTTCTTTTAGGAAATTGATTTCCTCCTGTATTGCTTTGATCCAGTGGTGTACCGCTGGGGAAGTTGTAGCTTCTTTATAGGTGTGTGGTACACCATGTGCAGCTTTGTAACAGTAATCGACGTTGATTAGTGTGTGACCGCTCTCATCTTGAACTGTTGTTACATAGTCCTCTAAGTAGCTGGGTATCTTGTGTTCCACTCAGGGTATTTCTGTGTATGGATATCCTCTTCCATGGCATTAGGTGGTTCATTAATACTAGATTGTTTTGGGTTTTCTGTCAAACGTCTCTCGGGAAAGTCCCCATCATCATCATTTAGTAGGGAGGTTTGAGTGTGTTGTTCACTAGTGCTGTTGATAAATTTTACTTGTCTACGTTTATACACTTTCCTGTTTTCTGTGTAGTAGATAAGGTATACTCGGCTGTTTCTGTCATATCCGATAAATATTCCTCTCTAGCATTTTGGGTCAAGTTTTCCTCCTTTTGTGTTAGAGTAGGCACTGCACACCGAGCCGAAAATGTGCATTTTTGAGAGGTCGGGTTTTCTGCTGGTTATCTCATAATAAGGAGTCTGTTTTAAGTGGTTGTTGAAGCATCTGTTTCGTATAACTGTGGATGTCATGACAGCATAAGTCCATAAGTTTTGGGCAAGCCGCTTTCTACGATCATGCATCCCACCATTTCAAACAATGTTCACCAATTTCTTTCGGCCATTCCGTTCTGATGAGGTGAGTACAGCACCAAAGTTTCATGTTTTATTTTATTTTTGTGGAGTAGCTTCTGGAAGTCATTTGATTTGAACTCCGAGCCATTTTCCAATCTTAATATTTTAATTTTGCCGTAGGGGGAAATGTCCGCGATGAACTTCTCGGTGGCGAATGTAGTGTCGCCTTTATTCTTAATGAAATATATGAATACGGCGCCGGAAAAATCATTGAACGAGACAGCATAGCAGTTCTCGCTCAAATCTGCCAGGTCTATTGGGCCAGCTAAGTCTGAATGTACTAAATGTAGTATACCGGTTGCCCGTTCATCAGGTTGTTTATTTCTGCTTTGGGGGAATTTCCCTTGAAGGCAGATGTCATAGGTTCTGTTGCTGAAGGTTTTATTTTTTATTTTCATTTCGTTGACTACAGCAGGTAGTTTTGCTACGTTGTCATAGTTACAGTGGCCGAGTATTCTGTGCCACGTGTGGATGTCGTAGTATTGATGGCAGCTGTCTTCATCATTTTCATCCTCTACATTCATTAGATAATATAATCTTTTGTGTACATATAGTTTAAATTTGGTTCCATTTTTGTGCATTAGTTCATCTTCATTTTCTTTGAAGATGACCATTGCTCCATTTTTAGTGGCGGTTTTCACGGAGAAAATAGCTTGCAGATACGTGGGTATCAGTAACGCCATTTTCAGGGTTACTGTAATGCTGTCTCCATTTTTGTCTAGTAGACATATTTCGGCATCTTCTCTTTTTAATGCTATATCACTGGTTTTCATTCCACCCGCTAATTCCATGTAATGGTTCTCTGGTTGGAACGTAGCATCAAAGTTTTTGAATTTCTTTTCATCTCTAATAATGTGGGAAGTTGCTCCCGCATCGACTAGTAAGCTCATGAGTGATATCGCCTCTTGTCTGTTGTAGTCTTCCATTTTGAAAGTGAATGTGTTTTCTTTGGTGTCTGCTGCCTTTTTCATAGTATCCCTGCATTTATAGCAGCAGGACTCTCTCTTATGAGTAGTGCGTTTACAGTAGTTACACCACTGTTTTTGCCTGTTGTTGTTGGGACACTCTTTGAATATATGTCCCTTCCTACCGCATGTAAAACATGAAGCGTCTCCCTTTTTTTTTTTTTTTTTTTACACAGTGATCACCACTTATCAAGGCCCGCAAGCCACTCAGGGATAAGGGTTATTGCAAGTACATTAAGTTAGTGAGGAGATTTGCTGAAGTGTTTACTTAAGGGGGCGGTTCATTAGGAATTTGTTGACATTGGACTTGAAGACATCCAAATTGTAGTCCGGAGGGAAGCAGGCAGACGGAACAGAGTTCCACAGGCGTGCAGTTCTAAGAAAGAAGCTTTGTTCATGGAATCCGCGTTTTGATTTACGCACAGATATAGAGTGGGGGAAATTTTTCACAGTGGATTCAGCTAGACGGGTGTTTCATTCGTCACAACTATCGTTTCTCATAGTGGTTCTTGAAAAAGAAGATGTCAGTTTCATGACGTCATCACTGCTAGACTGATCTCTGCGCCTTAGCATTTCTTTGAAGCTGTGGAGCTTGGTTTTAAATATAGAGAACGTCAGTTCTTTATTGCTGTGGGCTACATAGATAGAAAAAGGATCAAACTGGCTCGATAATCCCTTTAATATCATTGCGATGATTAAGGTGTCATCTACTGTTTGTCCAGCATTTCTGAGAGCTGTAAAAACGGTTTCTGTTCTTATAATGCGGTCTGTAACGTATTTGTCAGTTTGCTTTTTAAGGGACGTCAGTTGGGTATATGAAGAAATAACTCTCGGTTTTCCTTTACCCGTGTAGTGTTCACGTAATATTCCTAGAGCTTTTCTTCCATGATCAGTGGTTTCTCTCATTATCAGGCTTTTATCATCCAGGAACTCTACAAGCTCTGCATAGGCTTCTTCGTTTCTCTCATCATCGTGTCCGTCTCTAACGGGATTTACGCCTAAAATCGCGTCTTTCAGGCTGAGCGCGCATAGATGGCCTAAGAATTTTACTTCCCAAACTTAATATTTGGTTTTGTCCCCCCGTTGAATAGTAACCTGCTTCATCGGGTTCCATTCTCGCTCCTAAGTCCATAACCTGTTGAGTTTTGCATTTTAGGTGGAATTGAGATAGGAAATGCGTTAAGATTCAACGGAGGAAATATAAACACATGTGGGCAGATAGAGAGAAGAAAATTTATTATAGTGCAAAAAGGGATTGTGGGATTTTTACAATAAAGGGGAGACAATCACAGGAAGAGTTCCAGCAGTTTTCCCAGGCATTATCTTTTTTGACAGTGTCAAGTCGTTTCTTTTCTTCTCTGTTGTTGTCGGGTGAAAATTTTTCCCCGTCCACTCGGCATGATGCCTCGGCGGAGAGTCCTATACCAAAATCTCTCTTTTCTTCTTTCTCCCTCTCTTCTCTATACATTTCTTATCCCTCTCTTTTCTTTCTTAGTTGTTTAGTAACTAGTAGAGATCATAAAGTGTGTCATTGACCGGGTAAGCTGTCAACTCGCGTCTTTCTCTCTGCCTCTTTCTTCTATACTCTCTCTTTCTCTTTCTCTCTCTCTCTCTCTTTATAGGTTTAGCCTCTCTTTCTCTCTTTTTCTTCCATGTTCATTTTGTCTCGGCGACAAAATATAAAAACAAAAACAAAAAAACGATGCATTTCTCGTTGGCCTAAAATTAAATATTTAAATTTTCATTTAAATACATAATTCAATTTAAGGATTATGTCACACCTTAAATAGCAGTAATTTAAAAGGATTTTTTGAGGGTGGAATTATATTCCAACTTTACCAATTTTTCAATTATAGTCATTTGTTTTCCTAATTTTGCAGTTGAATTACAAAATATCTGATATTTCCCCCAAAACCTCTGGCCTTGATGGAGTAGAAACTAAAACTTGGAAATACAAAATTAAAATAAATAAATAAATAAATTAATTGTGTATTTGTAATAACTCAAATAACTGTAAAAACGGGAAAAGAAATTAATTGTGTTTGTAATAACTTGTAAGAACTTTTTATAACTGTAAAAATGTGAAAATTTATCGAAATTTTAATGAACAAGCGAACACGTTCTTAGACGGTGTAGCAGCACTGTAGCAGTGTAGCACTGATTATGAACCGTCAAGATGTTATCGAACCTACCCGGACATAACTGCAATACTACTTCTTTTTTTTTTTTTTTGCTGAAAACACAATAGTAGTTGTTCTACTCGAATTTTCGTAATTTTTGTACATATTACTATTTTTGACATTATAATTAAGTAATACAAATTTACTGCCTAAAACAATATTTACAAAATCGATCTATCGACTAAACAAGCACCAGTGCACCAGTCACCACATTATTACAATAGTGTCGCAGTCGCATTTAACATTTTTATTAATATTTTATTAATGTTATAAAACTTTGTTGCGTTAAATAAAGTAGTTGAAAAATATTTTTCTTACAATTATTCGAATGCTTTGTTTAATAAAAAATACAATATCGTCGCATTTTATATTTTATTAATGTTATAAAACTTTGTTACATTAAATAAAGTAGTTGCAAAAATATTGGTACTTCACGGGGAACTTAAACAGTGTTTTTATTTAATGATTGCTCCCTCAAAGCGCATGCGCAAAAGGTTTTATTTCGTTTATTTAATCACGAAAACCCTTTGAAGGTACTATTTGAGTCTTAAAAAGGTGGCGAGCATTATTTAAATATGTATTAATAAATAATTTGGGTTTGTTTTACTGTACACATAGATTCGAAAAAGTTGTCACAAAACAAATATATAACAAATAAATGTTATCAAAGGCAAGATAAGTTACTTTTCTACCCAACTGGATATGTTTTTAGTGTTTATATTTAATGTAACATGTTTATTCAGCTCGAAAAACATACAGTGTTTACCGATGTATTGGAAAATTTTAAATGGCAGCCGACTCTCTCTTTGAGGCGATAAGTTTGAGAAAATGAGTTATAAATAAAAAACAGACGAAATACTGTTAAAAACTCGCTCAATATATGTTACCGTGACATAGGCTGACATATATTCGGCGGGGTTTTCAAACAGTATTTTGACTGTTTTTTTTTTTATTTATAACTCCTTTTCCCAAACTTACCGTCTCCGAGAGAGAGTCGGCCGCCATTTTGAATTTTCCAATACATCGATAAATACTATGTTTTTCGAGCTGAATAAACATGTTACATTAAATATAAACACTAAAAACATATCTAGTTAGGTAGAAAAGTAACTTACCTTGCCTTTGATAACATTTATTTGTTATATATTTGTTTTTTGACAATTTTTTCGAATCTATGTGTACAGTAAAACAAAACAAAATATTTAGTGGAGAAAATTATTTAAAACAATTAAATTAAATAAAATAAAAACAAGCACGAAATAAAAGTATGAATCAAATTTACCCAAAGAAAAAAAAAATCAAAAAAATAAAATAAATACACGCGCGATTAAAAATAAAGTCTATGAGCTATATACGACGGTGAAAGAAACCGCTGGGAGGGAGAAATCATTAAATACAAACACCGTTTATACCGAGTCTCCGTTCCTCGTGAAGTACCAAAATATATTTTCTTACAATTATTCGAATGTTTCGTTTAATAAAAATTACAATATCGTCGCATTTTACATTTTTGTTCAATAGGGTACTATATTCTTGTATGAAAAAATGGACACATCCGTAGACAATATACGGTAATTCTTTTTTAGCACGTCAGGATGCAAGCTCGCCAAAAAGTACGCCACGCGCCAAATTTCATTCCGACATAAAAACAACTTTCTACAGAAAAAAAAACAAAAAAAACAACTTATTTTTACATTTTTATCTCGTTAATAAACATAAAATTATATATTAAAATTCGCTTTTATTATTTTAAAAATCAAACAATGGAGTTGAAGCAAATGTTTTCGATTGTAAAACAAATCTATTTTTTTGATAAATCTCTGTTTGGAATACTCATAAATTATTTTTTCTAACGAATAAAATTGAATAAAGTCTATTTTTACAAGAATGTTTAGACATATGCCCAGTAAATAAGCATAAAAATATATATGAAAAACCGCGTTTATTATTTTTTAAAAGTAAAAATTATACACTGGGTTTGAAGTTTTTTTTTGTTTTCTTAAACGAAACTGACTTCATACCAGGTGTATAATTTTTATTTTTTAAAAATAATAAACGCGGTTTTTCATATATATTTTATGCTTATTCGCTAGGCAAAAATGTCTAAACATTCTTGTAAAAATAAACTTTATTCAATTTTATTCTTTAGAAAAAATAATTCATTCCACACAAATTTATCAAAAAAATAGATTTGTTTTACAATCGAAAACATTTACTTCAACTCCGTTATTTTATTTTAAAAATAATAAACGCGGTTTTTAATATATAATTTTATGTTTATTAACGAGATAAAAATGTAAAAATAAGTTTGTTTTTTTTTGGGGGGGGGTCTGTACAAAGTTGTTTATGTGACGGAATGAAATTTGGCGCGTGGCGTACTTTTTGGCGGGCTGGCGTACTGGCGTACTGGCGTGCCAAAAGAAGAATCACTCGGTAATATACAGCTATCTCCCTCAGCAAAATGACGACGATTGCAAGGGTGCCACGTTTAATACTGTCAATCGGGAAAATACATAATTATTGCATTAGTGGTAGATTATTTTTATTTTGCTTCCAAACCAAAAGTTCCTCTTTTGGAGACAACATAGAACCTTAATTTGAACCTCGTGTAAATAAGCACATTAAATTTTTACATGATTTTCGGTGCTTCTATATTATAATAACGAAAGAATATTGAATTCCAAGCGATACAAATGGTACCTACGTAATCATTAATCTTTAAAAATAAATAAATAAATAAAAACGGCAGTTGCAATGCATGACAGGGAGCACAACACAACCAATATTTTACTTTTGCTTTCACTTAAGGGCGACAGGGGGCAATTCTCGGTCAAAGAACATGGCAAAAAAATAAATAAATAAAAATAAATAAATAACAAAAAATGTTTGCATAACACCAAAACATTTATTATATAAAAATGTATACAAATGCAATTTGAAAAAAATATATATTGTAATATATGGCGATACGGAGTTATTCCCCCTTCACCAATAACTTTAATCGTGTTGACTTAGCGTGTATTATCTCCCCCTTGTCTATACGCTCTTCAGTAGAGAACTATATTCTAAAGAAAACAGTCCTGTATATATTTTATCGTGTATTAAAGCCTTCCGTTTTTAAGGTTATTTCTGTCTTTTTCTCTACTCACTTCAATTTAATACACGATAAAATATTAAATATATATAACTATGAAAGCACGAAGATGGACAAATTCTTAAAACCTGACAAACTGGATACACTTCCTAACAGCGCTTCCTCTACGAAAATATTCAACCACTGGTATCGGACTTTTTCGGCTTTGATGAGGAGAACTGAAATACGGGATGATATCGATAAACTAGACCTGCTGATTACTTACATTTCCTCGGATGTCTATGAATACGTAGTGGAACAACAAACCTACGAGGCAGCAATCAATCAACTCAGGGAATTATACGTTAAACCCATCAATGAAATTTTCGCCAGACACGTGCTGTCAACTCGCGCACAAAAAGAGGGAGAATTCATTGACGAGTACGTACAAGAATTACGACTTCTATCAAAAGAATGTTTTTTTAAAGCAGTTGACGTGGCACAAAACCGGGATGATAGTGTAAGAGACGCTTTTATTACCGGTCTACGATCGAAGATCATCAGGCAACGGTTATTGGAAAACAGGACTCTCGACCTAGATACCGCCATTGACCAAGCTAGGGCACTCGACACAGCTCAGAAAAACTGTGAATCTTATTCGCGCTATTTTCCACCAGTCAGTGCTTCTACAACCGAGAATGGGAACGTTTCAACGATGGAAAATTGTGCCACGCTCCCCAACAAAAAATCACGGTGTTATTTCTGCAACGGACCACGTCACGATCGCCAATTCTGCCCAGCTAAGGAAAGTATGTGTCGCCGATGTAACAAAATCGGCCATTATGTGAAAGTCTGTCGGTCCCTGCCAAATACAACTACTTCAGCTTCAATACATTCGTCAACTAAAACACACAGACTTGCTACTATTACAAACAACAATAAGTCCGCACCTGTAACAGTAGCTTCAGATTCAACGGCAGCTTTTTCTTGTTCCTCTTCATCAATACTAAGGCAAACCACTGTATACATAATGATTGGAAAAAATGAAGCTGCGGCATTAATGGACACCGGGAGCTCTGGATCTTTTATTTCGCTCGACTATGCGAAAAGAAATAAATTAAAAATAAAACCTGCTTCAGGATCCGTTTCCATGGCCTCTTCGCCACTGAACGCTCCAGTAAAAGAACTTTGCTCAGTCAACCTCAACTTGCTAGGTGAGTCTTACCCAAATACTCCTCTCTCTGTACTACCAAATCTTTGCAGTGATGTCATTCTTGGTCAGGATTTCATGAGACAACATTCTGGAGTCTTGTTTGGTTTCGGTGGTCCTAGGAAACATCTTGTCGTGTCTAACCCTACTGCATGCAGCGTACCATCAGCTTCAGTAGAGAGTCCCCCACTTTTTTCAAACCTTGCACCTAACTGCAAACCCATTGCTACTATATCTAGGAGATTCGGAGGCAATGAAAGAAACTTTATCGAATCCGAAATAAATACTATACTTCAGGAGGGAGTAATTGAAGAGAGTACATCTCCGTGGAGAACTTAAGTTCTTATTGTCTCAAATGAACGACAAAGAAAAAGACTGGTGGTTGATTACAGCCAAACAATCAATAGATTTACAAAACTAGATGCTTACCCCTTACCTAGAATGGATGACTTGGTGTGGGAAATCTCCCAATATAAACTATACACACCACTAGACTTAAAAAGCGCCTATCACCAGATACCTATTCGGGAGGAAGAAAAACCGTATACAGCTTTTGAAGCTAACGGGAAATTATACCAATTTTGTAGAGTACCATTTGGAGTCACGAATGGAGTGGCCTGCTTCCAAAGAACCACAGATTATCTAGTAAAACAAAACGGCCTCCTTGGTACCTATGTGTACATAGACAACATAGTAGTGGTAGGAATGACCCAGCAGGAACATGATAAGAACCTCACGAAATTCAGGGAGGTAGCTCGGCTACACAACCTGACCTTCAATGAAAATAAATCTGTTATATCAACAGAATCTATTGATTTTTTGGGCTACACTATATCTCAGGGTAAAATAAAACTCGACGCAGAAAGACTACGGCCACTGAAAGAAATGCCAACCCCAAGAGATAAAGCGGCACTACGGTGAGTTGTCGGGTTGTTTTCATACTACTCTCAGTGGATTCCCAAATTTTCAGACAAGATCAGACCCTTGATTATAGCCGACTCCTTCCCCCTGAAGCAAAATGCCGTGAAGGCATTCAAGGACCTCAAAGAAGAGATCAAGGGTACCTTACTACACTCCATCGATGAGAATATCCCACTGGTAGTGGAAACAGACGCCTCTGATACAGCTGTTGTGGCTACATTGAACCAAGCCGGTCGTCCTGTGGCTTTCTTCTCACATACACTAACACCCACTGAGCGTAAACACGCCTCAGTCGAGAAAGAGGCTTGCGCCATAGTCGAAGCTGTCAAAAAATGGTCCCAGTATTTATCTGCTCGACATTTTACAATTGTCACCGACCAACAAGCAGTGCATTACATGTTCCACTCAGAGAGACTAGGTAAAATTAAAAACAATAAGATCCAAAGATGGAGGATGGAGCTGGGGTGTTATGACTACAACATAATGTACTACCCAGGCAAGAATAACATTCCTGCTGACACACTATTAAGAACACATTGTGGAGCTGTCGTTAGCAGAGAAAAACTATTCGACCTGCATACTCGACTCTGTCATCCAGGCATCACCAGACTAACTCATTTCATAAAAATTAGAAAGCTGCCATACTCGATAGAAGAGGTTAAAAAGGTATGTGCTGAGTGTCCTGTATGTGCCCGTTGGAAACCTCGTTTCCACATACCAGACGCAGCGAAACTAATTAAGGCCACACAACCAATGGAACGACTCAGCATGGACTTCAAAGGACCCTTACCTTCCAACTCCAAAAATCGATATATGTTGGTAGTGGTCGACGAATATTCGCGCTTACCATTCGTCTTCGCTTGTCCAAATATGACAACAGATGTGATGATTAAGTGTATTAACCAGTTATTCACCATTTTTGGAATGCCCTCATATATCCACACCGATCGCGGGTCTTCATTTGCGTCAAAGGAACTCCGGGAATACCTTACCGGTTTAGGCATAGCAACCAGTCGAATGACTCCATATAACCCTCAAGGGAATGGACAATGTGAACGCTACAACGGCATTGTCTGGAAACACGTACAACTGGCACTAGCCTCTAGAAACCTCCCAGAAGCTCAACGGGAAACCATACTCCCAGAAGTACTACACGCAATCAGATCTTTGCTCTGCACTGCAACTAACGCAACCCCTCATGAGAGACTATTTTCTTATCAACGACGTTCACCAAGTGCACACTCCTTACCTTCCTGGCTCACTACACCGGGCCCGGTACTTTTATGTCGTCATGTTCGTACCAGTAAGTATGAACCCCTTGTAGAAGAGGTGCATTTAGTAGAAGCGAACCCACAATATGCACATGTGCGTTTTCCTGACAGAAGGGAATCGACAGTTTTCATGAGTGACTTGGCTCCAGTTGGTGACTTATCCTTAAGAAAAGACACAACCACCACCAGAAATGAGGAAATCACACCTACACCGACACCGACACTAACTGAAGGACCAAACATGGAAGATGACCCGGCAGAGATGAGCATGATGGATGGTGAGAGCATCCTGCATTAACCCAGGAACCTGAAAAGTTGAGACGGTCTACACGAGAGCGTCGCAAACCAGTACGATACGACGAACTCTAAATCTTTTAAGGATGGGAGAATGTAATATATGGCGATACGGAGTTATTCCCCCTTCACCAATAACTTTAATCGTGTTGACTTAGCGTGTATTATCTCCCCCTTTTCTATACGCTATTCAGTAGAGAACTATATTCTAAAGAAAACAGTCCTGTATATATTTTATTGTGTATTAAAGCCTTCCGTTTTTAAGGTTATTTCTGTCTTTTTCTCTACTCACTTCATATATATATATATATATATATATATTCGATTAAAGTGAATGTTTAATAATTATTTTATTTCAATGATTGATTTTTTAAAATTTTCTCACATACTTTAATTTAAAAATAATTAAAATATGTAAGAAATTCCACGCACAACCGCCATCTTTCCTTTAGGCCGGCCATACAGCTATAGTAGCCGGTCTGTGGTTGGTTTAAATTTGAATATGTTAGGTGATTTGACTTGGCGCCTTTTTTGTATTCATGCATTTATTTTTCAGTCTAAGAAAAAACACAGAATGGGATAGACTCAACCCAGCAGCTTCTATGTCGAGAGAGCTAAGATAATTCCTTCATGGACACCAAACAGTCGGTGAACGAAGGACACAATTCTACAAGCAGAGACAACTTATTTGCTTAACCTATTCAAATCAAGGAGGACATTCTACTACTGTTTGGCATGTTATTATCCAATTATCGGAACTTATCTTATTTCTTCTTGAGTCCCACGGGGCTCACATTATGCCTGAATATAGGCGCCATCATTCCCGCCATGTTCTCCATGATCATCATGGATCTTTCCAAAGGAACAAGGAACTAACATTCCAACAATAGGAATTCGAACTAAAGGCCACCGTTTTGCAAAAGGACTATACCAGAACCAAAGAACTTTCATTGCAGTTACTTGTGAATAAATTTTGAGTTTAAAGGTATGGCTTTTGTTTGTGGAATTCATTTTCTTCTGCAGGGAGGGAATTGAGTGTGTAGGAAAGAAATTTCTTAAAAGTAAAATTGATTTTTTTGCCGAACATTTTAACGAAAATTCACTGTAAGAAAAAAACTATTTCCTTAGAGTGACAATCTTACTATAATTCAAAAATGTTTTATTAAACATTTATTTGTGAAATAGGAGCTATCGCCGTTGGTAAAAACGAAAATTATGGCCGGTAAATTTTTAGTTTACCTACCCCTCGGCATTCACCTTTAATTTGTTTACTTAGATAGGTTTTCGGGTTGGCTGAGGAGGAATATCGCATTTATTTTTGGCACAAACCCGCAGTTATCCATATTTGAAGACATTCAGTATCCAACGTAATCTCTATCATTTTTAATGGCGGCCATCTTGTTTTCCAATAACGAAAAAAAAGCCCCAAAAGGCTAAATATGCCACATGTAACTGGAATCCACTCTTCCCCACCACCGGCATTTTCGCAAAAAAAAAAAAAAGAAGGTTTACTGGAGGGGGGGAAGGGGCAAATTCCAGGAAATCTTGAGCAAAAGGAAAGAACGTAAAGATAAGACCACAAATCAAAAACAATATTTAGAATAATATTTATTAAAATAAATTAAAAAGGTAAATATTACCTTTCACTACAACAGAACACCGACCACTAATTTAAAAAAAGATTTTTTTATGGATATTCGATGTTGCTGGCCACAAATCTGATGATCAAATCCGTCGCAAATTTACGTTTTGCATGGTATTAATCCCTTTTAATTGATCTAAAAAAAAAATAATTAAGTTTCCACGAGGGGTTTACAAAAGCATATTTTATGTTTTTCGTTTTTTTGGGTGGGTGGGGGGGGAGAGAGGGTATTCAATTATAGAACTTGTGTAGTTTAACAGGTGCTTCTGCAGTTTAATTAACCATGTTTTCATAAGTAACATGCCAACATTTACCGAGTAGAATACTGTTTAACATTTCATAGAAATTCCGTGTTTACATTTGAGAGAGGAGGTGGAGGTGGGAGCGGATGTGTTGTTGCCCCCGCCCCTCCACCGCCTTAGTTAGTGGTCGGCGTTCTGTTGTAGTGAAAGGTAATATTTACCTTTTAATTTATTTTAATAAATATTATTCGAAATACTGTTTTTAATTGTTGTTTACGTTCTTTCGTTTCGATCAAGATTTCTTGGAATTTGCTCCTTTCTCCCTCAAATAAATCTTTCTTTTTTTTTTTTTGCGCAAACGCTGGTGGTGGGGAAGAGGGGACTCCAGTTATATGTGGCATATTTGGCCTTTTTTCGTTATTGGAAAACAAGATGGCCACCATTAAAAATGATAAAGATTACGTTGGTGTTGCATGAGGGACTGAACAAGAGTTTTCACCGGCTGGAGTTACGCCCCCTTACCGGTGTCGGTGTACTCATGTTTGTCAGATGTAAATAAAGACGCCATTTATATAGGAGCTGATCGGTCGTATGTCTTATTCAATCTATTGACATCCTCGATAATGACACATGGTGGCCGCGAGTGGGATAAAAATATGTCTAAGTAAGATGTACAAAAGGATAAGAAGCGGAAAGTTATTTGCAGAAACAGATAAGTAACTTTATTGTTCTTGTTTAAAATTGTAATTCGTACGTACGTCACGTGGAAAAAAAAATGTCGGATGGAAGCATGGAAGAAACAAACAGACCAGTGGCTGGCATAAGACCACCAGCGCCCTTATGTATGGAATATAATTTATCGGCGAACTGGAAGTTGTTTAAACTGAAATGGCATAACTACGCCATTATTACGTGTTTGATGAGACAGTCATTACAATATCAAACGGCACTTTTGCTTCACACGTTGGGAGATGACGCATTGAAAGTTTACTACGGATTTCAATTTCTAACACCTGAGGATGAAAGAACACCCACCGAAATTATTCAGGCATTCGATAAATACGCTATAGGGGAAACGAATGAAACCTACGAGCATTACGTATTTCATTCTAGAAAGCAAGGAGGATCAGAGACTGTGGAATCCTTTATTACAGCACTACAGACGTTAGTAAAAACGTGCAATTTTTGGTGACAATTCCATTTCATCAATACTCAGAGATCAGGTAGTGCTGGGAATACACAACCCCCAGACACAAGCTGAATTATTGAAAATAAGACAGACTTACAAAAATGTATTGACATTTGTAAGCTGTCTGAAAATGCCACGGTCCAGTCCAGAATACTAAGGCTTGAAGGAGTGAATAAGGTTGATTTTAAACTGAGGAGAAAGACATCGGCACAAACTGACAGAGATTGCTGGGCGTGTGCACTGCAGCATGGTCCGAGAAAAGAGTTATGTCCTGCATTTGGCAAGACCTGTTATCAATGTAATGGGAAAAACCACTTTGCCGCGAAATGCAAAGTATCAAGGAAAAAGAAGGTGCAGGCTGTCAAAACCCAATATGAGGACCAGGTAAACGACAGTAGTAGTTCAGACTATGGGCAGGTAGACAACATAATGATTAAGGAAAAGGTGAATGCTGTGAGTCAAGAGGTGATAAAGGCGGAAATGATGGTGAAAGGAAAACCAATTGCTTTTCAGCTTGATAGTGGAGCGTCCGTGAACATATTGAATGTGAAACACGTGATTGGAAAAACACTAGAACATTCAAATAAGACCCTTGTCATGTGGAATGGAGCAGAAGTGAAGCCGTTAGGAGAGTGTCGAGTTAAAATGATAACCCCAAAACTGGACAGAAATATGCAGTTAAGTTTGTCATTGTGAAAGAGGATTTCCATCCCTTACTGGGAGCAAATGCAATCCAGAAAATGGAACTCGTCACAATCAATAACGACAACTTCAAAATGGTCGCCAAAGTTTCCCAAATGAATGAATCCAGCACCCAGTACTCGGACAGCATTATCAATGACTTCAGAGATGTATTCAGAGAAGAATTGGGTCAATTACCAGGAGAGGTACATTTGCAGGTGGATCCAGGAGTGACACCAAATGTTGCAGCAACACGGAGAATACCAGTGGCAGTAAAGACAAGCTAAAAGTCGAGTTGGAAAAACTGGTTAAGAAGAATGTTATTGAACCAGTGGGCGACCCAACACCATGGGTAAGTGCGTTAGCACTGGTAACTAAGAAAAATGGAAGCTTGCGGATATGTATAGACCCAAGACCACTGAATAAGGCTCTGAAGAGGGAACATTTTCAGTTACCTACACTGGACGATTTACTACCAGAACTGGCTGACAGCAAGGTATTTTCTACCCTAGATCTACAAGATGGATTCTGGCATGTAAAATTAGACGAAGTCAGCAGTCGCTTAATAACATTTGCTACACGATACGGTAGGTTCCGGTGGAAGGTTTTACCTTTCGGTATTTCTCCAGCTCCAGAGATATTTCAAAAGACCCTTTTTAACAATGTGTCCGATTTGGAGGGGGTGGTTAACAAAGCGGATGATCTTCTGGTGATTGGGAAGGGTAAAACGATGGAAGAAGCAACAATTGATCATGACCTAAAACTCAGGAAACTGTTGCAGAGATGTCGTGATCGCGGGATGCGATTGAATGCTGGAAAATTGAACTTACGACAAACGTCTATATCTTTCCTGGGACACATAATAACCAGTGATGGTTCACTTCCTGATCCTGGGAAGGTAAGAGCCATAAAAGAGATGCCGTGTCCAATAGATGTGAAAGGAGTGCAACGATTGGTTGGATTCATGAATTACCTGGCAAAATTTCTACCACACATATCTGATATGATGGCCCCAATTCGAAATTTAGTGAAGGCAGATGTGCCATGGACATGGTCCCAAATCCATGAAGAGGCTTTTGGGAAAATTAAAGAGTTAGTGAGTGAGGCACCAGTGTTGAGGTACTATGACCCCAACAAATCTTTGGTCATCCAGTGCGATGCAAGTGAGAAGGGCATGGGGGCTGCACTACTACAAGAAAGTCAACCCCTAACCTATACCAGCCGTGCACTGACCGACACAGAAACTCGGTATGCACAGATTGAAAAGGAACTACTAGCAGTAGTCTACGCATGTGAACGGTTTCATCAATATACGTTTGGTCGACAGATAACAGTGCTAACCGATCATAAGCCACTGGAGGCGATTATGAAAAAAGAATTGGTGAAATGCCCAAAACGACTTCAAAACATGCTGATGCGACTACAGGCTTACGATGCTACAGTTCTGTACCATCCAGGTAAGAAAATGTTCCTTGCAGACACGCTATCAAGAGCATACATTTATGCATTGAGCAGTGAAGATATGGACGATGAAGATGATGTCAAGGAAGCAGAATATATTCCTGTAACAGAGAGAAGGCTGCTTGAACTGCGCTCAGCCACGAAGGAAGACAGAAGCATGCAGCAGTTACAACAAGTAATTCTGGAAGGATGGCCAGAAGAAAAAATACATCTTGACCCAGAGGTGAGACCATATTTTAACATGCGGAATGAAATGACGGTGCAAGATGGTTTAATTTTCAGAGGAAACCGGGTAGTGGTTCCACTGACACAGAGGGCGGTGTTGAAAGAAAAGCTGCATTCCACACACCTGGGAGTAGAAGGATGTTGCAGAAGAGCAAGAGAATGCTTGTATTGGCCAAATATGAACAGTGACATCAAAGACTATGTGTCAAAGTGCCCCACATGTAGAAAATATGAAGTGGCCAACCCGGCAGAACCATTAATTGTCCATGAAGTTCCTGACAGACCCTGGGCGAAAGTGGGAGTAGATCTCTTTAAGTTTGCAGATAGAGACTATCTGTGCACAGTTGTTTATATGAGCAACTTCTGGGAAATCGATCATCTTCTCAATACACAAGCAAAGACAGTGATAACTAAACTTAAACACCATTTTGCACGACATGGAATACCAGATCAGGTCGTAACTGATAATGGGCCTCAGTTTAGTAGCCAGGAATTTTCTATCTTTGCAAAAAAGTGGTGTTTTACAGATACACTTGTCAGTCCATACAATAGCAAGGCAAATGGCAAAGTGGAATCTGCGGTAAAGATGGCAAAGAACCTTTTCCAGAAAGCGATGGACGATAAGGCTGATCCATACCTAGCAATGTTGGATCACAGGAATACGCCAGCCAAAGGTCTCTTATCACCAGCTCAGAAGCTGATGTCAAGGAGAACAAAAACACTTCTCCCAACCAGGGAGGATTTACTCAAGCCAGAATTGCCCAAAAATCTGAGAAAATCAGTGAAGCAAGACCGCAGGAGGTAAGAACATGCTTTCAACCACAAAGTAAAACCACTTAAACCATTGTATCCTCGAGATGTAGTACGGATGAAACCACACATAAATGGTCAAAAAGAGTGGAGGAAAGCTGTTGTATGGAGGAGACTGGATGAGCGATCATACCATGTAAAAGTGGATGGGGACTTATATCGACGGAATAGAGTAGATTTGAAGAAAACTGCAGAGACACCCCCACTCACATCAGGAATACACCAGCCATATGAAGTGCAGAGCGAGTTACCCAAGAATACAGGGCAGAGTACAGAAGAGATATGTAACTCAGAACCACCTCAATATGAAGGTGAAATAAGAGAAAACCTCAACCCGACCCCATCCCCAACAAAACCAAGTCTGAAAAGGTTGCGGACAACACGGTCAGGGAGAATAATAAGAGATCCTGTGAGATTCAAGGATTTCACAACATAAGTGAAAGGGCAGAATAATCCCTGTTAGGTAGGAGGGTAGTCAGCCCAAGGAATGCCTAAATCACTGTGTTTTGTAGAGTGTTTTAATTCTTATCAGACTTTTTGTTGTGTTTGTTTTGTTTGTCTTTATCTTCTGTTTTTATTATTGAGAAAAGGGAAGATGTTGCATGAGGGACTGAACAAGAGTTTTCACCGGCTGGAGTTACGCCCCCTTACCGGTGTACTCATGTTTGTCAGATGTAAATAAAGACGCCTTTTATGTAGAAGCTGATCGGTCGTTGTCTTATTCAATCTATTGACATCCTCGATAATGACACAGTTGGATACTGAATGTCTTCAAATACGGATAACTGCATGTTTGCGCAAAAAATAAATGCGATATTCATCCTCACTGTACCCGAAAACGTAAAAGTCGACAAATTAAAGGTGAATGCCGAGGGGTCGGTAAACAAAAAATTTACCAAAAATTGTTTGTTTTGCAGTTTAAAAAATTAAATGAAATGAAATATTCGACTTCCTTCGATAGAAATAAACTTTGAAAACAGTTTTTTGTGTCCGAGATGGGTATATTTGCTGATGATACAACGCTCTATATCATGCATGAGGGAAGACAATGGCTGAATCCTTAGAAAATGACCTACACACTGTAGATAGATGGCAATATTTAACACTTACACTGAGCCTCTCCAACCACCGATATGACAAATATTTCCTACCTGAGAATTCTTGCTTTAAACTCCTCGGCTTAACATTGGCAAAAATATGTACTGAAATAAATACATTGTGGACATTGCAGAGGCTGCTGCAAGGAAGCTGGGCTCTCTCTACTGTGTTAGAAGACTACTCACACCTGAGAGTATCCTGTACCTCGACAAAGCCACCATTCACCCATGCATGAGGTATTGTTACTTCATCTGGGCTGGTGCATCTACCAGTCTCTTCTTCTTGGATAGGGTTCGAAAAGTGATCTCAAATCTAATAGGTACCACTTTGTCAACTAGGTTCCAACCCGCCCTATCGCCGCAATCTTGCATCCATGTGCCTGTTTTACAAGTATTTTAATGGAGTTTGCTTGGATGAACTCATTGCACGAGTGCCCCTTCGACGTACATATCCCTGACAAACCTGCTCAGCAGCAAAATCACACCCCTTTACTGTTAAGGTCCCTAAATGCCAAAAAGCTTTTTACTTTAATAGCTTCTTCCCTAGAACAGCTAAACTTTAGAATTCCTTTCCTACTACTACCTGCTTCCCTGACTGTACTGATACGCAGGTTCTTTGGCCCTGGGCTATTATGAAAGCAAACAAGCCAACATGTCTATATCTACATACGGTACACACACACAAGCTCATCCTACAGTTGTCTAATCTTTCATAATGCACACTTAAACCACTAACATGGTTATCTCCACACAGAAACTATTTCAATGACTAACCCCTTTTCTATATAACCCACTTGCTTATTCTTACTAATGAAGATAACCAATAAAGCTGCTTTTAAATGTTGGAATGAGATTTCATGTCTTTCCCTTACTAAATTACCAACTCCCAACATGATGGCGAACCTACGTTTATTGACATCATCTTTACAGATGTCTACAGGGCTGGCATCAGTAGATATCTCAGTGTGTTTCTTCCATTTAAAGTAGACGATTGAACATTTTTTGCTGTATTCCTCCTTGGCATTTTTAGACATTTAGTGTGACGTGTTTTATTTTATTTTTATTACTTCATGTCTTTCTTAGGTAAGGATTGAATAGTTTTTACGATTAGGTAACCTGAGGATGGTCTTATTTTATTCCACTCAAAGTAGGCGAGTTAACATGCTTTGCTCAAGACTTCCTTGACATTTTAAATAGCGTTCAGATGTCAGCCATCTTGAAAAAAGCTTCTGACTTCTGATGTATATTTAGGGTTGAGTAACCAAAGAATTCGTTGTTTTTATTTGGTTAGACTGATGCCTTTGCTACCTAAGCTGTGTCCAAAGAATTCTAATATCTTGTTATACCCACAGTTATCGCCATTCCTCTAATAGAAAAAAAAACCTGGACTGGATTCTTGGCAACATTCTCTGCTCTAACATGTTCAGTCCGGTTCTCGAGAACTCAACTCGACTCGTTCCTGACCTTTTCATTGCCGGCCTTATGTTGTCTCATTCATCCAAATTAAGATACGATCGAACCTGATGATTTGTCGCCTTTCTGTGTCCTGTCAGTCGGGTTTCGAGTTTGCATATGCCACCCTTAGCAGTCCGCCTCCATGACTGCAGTCATACCAAAATTTTCCCTACACTCCTCCCTGATCTCATGATAATAAACTGGGTAGGGAAGTAGTATGTCTTTGTCAGATACTCCTTAGCAAATGTGGGCTACACGGCTGGACACAGCTAGCCCGCCATACTTAGCTAGATACAGCCAGACACAGCTTATCACGGCCAGACACACAGAAGTTAATTTTTAATTTCTCGTTTAAAAACAATTTTACATACAGGTTGACTGAATCGCATTGTAAGTTCAGCTACGACTTAAAAAAAAAATCCGACTCAAATTGTACTTTTATAAAATAATTTTCGTTTAAAAACAACTTTTTTCTTTTCAACACAGCAGGATTTCATTTTAAATTCCTTGTTTAAAAACGACGACTTTAATGCATACAAATCGTCTAAATTGCATTTTTAGTTCTTTTAGTAGTGACGACTTTTCCCTCAAAAACAAATCTGACTCGAATTGTACTTTCATTAAAATGAATCTATCATTTAAAAACGACACCCTTTTTCCTTGTTAGCACAACAGGATTTCATTTTAAATTCCGCATTGAAACACGACTTTAATACATACAAGTAGACCGAATCGCATTCCAACACGTTCATTTGACGACGATAGTTAAAGAAATCCAACGAATCCCACTGGGAATAACAAACAAACAAAAAGACAAAATGTCCGACTCACTTCATATCTTCAACCTTCGCAGTTTGACACGACTCATTCAATTCTTTCTTTGATAACGCTTTTCAGTTTTCAATGTGACTTAATTTTCCAGGTTTGACAGGAATCATTTAAAATTTCCCATTTCATCTCGGCCGTATCGGCCCCATATTTAAAGCTGAAATAGCTTCTAATAGATGAAAAAAACCTGGACTGGATTCTTGGCAACATTCTCCACTCTAACACATTCAGTCCGGTTCTCGAGAACACAACTTGTTCCCGACCTCTTCACTGCCGGCCTTATATTGTCTCATTCATGCAAATTAAGATACGATTGAACTTGATGATTTGTTGCCTTTCTGTGTACTGTCAGTCGGGTTTCGAGTTCGCATATGCCACCCACAGCAGTCCGCCTCCATGACTGCAGTCATACCAACATTTTCCCTACAAGTTTTTTCTTTTCAACACAGCAGGATTTTATTTTAAATTCCTCGTTTAAAAACGTTTTGCAAAATCATTGGTATGTTGCATGGAAGTTTTAGTCGTGGTCAGGATGTAATTACTGATGTTGATGAATCTCTTAACCCTTGCTTGATTTATTTCTGAAGTCCAATGTTCAATATTTAACAGAAATTATAATCTTTTTGAAAATAGAAGATGATAGGATCCATTTAAAGCACTTAATGTTTTTCTATTTAAATAAAGACAAAACAACACAATATGTACAGTGTGTGATGAAGATTATTTAGATGATAGAACATTACAAAAAGTGTTTGCAAAATAAAGAATTTTAGGAATTGAGAAATAGAGTGTACCACAACCCACTTATGTAAGAGAAAAGGCCACTAATTTTCATTCTTTGTTTTTTAGCATTTTACCTACAGAAAGTTTAGACAAACTGCCCTGACAAAGGTGTGAAAACCTTAATTGAGAAAAAAAAACTATGATATAGAATAACTGAATCCACTAAGAAAAATTTCCCCCACACTTTATCTGTGCCTAAATCAAGACGTGGATTCCATGAACAAAGTTTCTTTCTTAGAACTGCACGCCTGTGGAACACTGTTCCGTCTGCCTGCTTCCCACCGAACTACAACTTGAATGTGTTCAAGTTCAATGTTAACAAATTCCTAATGAACTGCCCCCTTAAGTAAACACTTCATCAAATCTCCACACTAACGTAATGTACTTGCAATAACCCTTATCCCTAAGTGGCTTCCGGGCCTTGATAAGTGGTGACCACTGTGTAAAGAAAAAAAAAAAAGAAATCGAAAACTTGCCTTGACTTGTTATCGACACTAATACATTTAAACAGATAACTGAAGTTCGCAATAGTGCTTTAGTGGCTAAATCTGGAGTCCCATATTTTTACCAGAGTTACATTCTTTGCAAATAGAAGATTGTAGGATCCATCTAAGGCAGTTGATATTTTTATATTTCAATAAATACCAAAGGTCCAACAACAAAATATGTGCAGTGTATGATGAAGATCATTGAAATGACAGAATTGTACGAAAGTGCTTTACAAAGTTTAGAGCTGGAAGTTTTAGTTTTAATGATAAAGAACACTCAGGCAGATTACCCTTTAGAAAAAGCGAAGAAATAAAGAGATTTATTGAGAACAACCTACATTATACAAATGTAGAAATTGTAGAAAACCTTAACATAATACAATCCACAATTCACGATCATTTAATAGCATTTAGGTAGAAAAATCAATGCGATAGTTTGCTGCTTACAAGCAAGGATGAAATTGATTATTTATTGGAATTATATGGAAAAAAGATATGCAAAATGAACAATCCTTAACCAAAATAAGGTTTTCACTCTAAGAAAGTTACACATTGCATTTAGTAAAATTTAGAATTTTGTAAAACAAACTACTTGAATTTATGTTTATATTTATTTTTAGAAATGTTTGTATTATTAGACACAGATGCATTAAATAACCAGAGATAATAACAAATGTATATAATATATTTATTATTGTTATTACGGATGTTTGAGGTATTAGATGCAGAAACGTTAAATTAACAGTAATAACATATACAGATTATTGTTGAAATTTATAATTATTTTTAATATTTTTTAATTATAAAACGTTTACTAAGAGATGAAATACACTTACTGAATTCTTATAGTTATCAATCCTGATATACTGATACATACTTTATAACTGATATACTGATACATACTTTATAACTGTTATAGAATGCGTGAACTGTGGAATTTCCACAGCGATATTTTCATATGCAATATATTGCTGCTGGGCATTCTGTGGACGTTCAGTGTAAATGGAAACTCTGCGATATTATTTTATCCCTTTTGTTAAAATTGTAAATGTATTTAAGTAACCTAGTTAATGTATTGTTAGAATATATCTGGTTATTACGGTTTATCTCCAATTATAAAAGTCTATGGCATATTTCCATTGTATGAATTCCCAGCGCAAACAGGAACCCCAAAATATCATTATAGTATATTTAGACAGAATGAATACTACCTTCAGATCCTAACCAAAAGACTAAGAATGTATACTTTAGTTTCATGTACAACCCAAAAGCACCATCGTTTTTATTTTGTTTTCCAGACGCTATACTACAAACATTAAATTAGCATAGCTATATGCTAAAAATGTTATGGTTGTAGTATGTTATCACCTTCAATCCTTCTTTTCAATGAATAGAATCTCCCGATTGAATAATTTATAATCTAGAAACCATGACACGTGTATATACAAACGTTAAAGATACTACAGTATTAATATAGATTCTTTAGTGAAGAATTTAAAAATGTTTTCTACTGATTGAATTGCATAAAATGAAGATTCGTCACAACATCACATTACTTCCATGTGTATATGCTATTGTTTGTCAAACATGGAGAAATTCATTTAAATTAATGAAAATAGTGAACGTTTCAATCAAATATATAATAAACATTAAAACATAAGTAATGGAAAAGGTCAATGCTTTCACAGAAAACCGTATTTGCGTTGGTCCAGGAACTTTGTGCGGATTTATTTTAGATATTAAGTCTAAGCATGTTATGCGTTGTGTTTGGAAGAATTTAAAAATTAAGTTTCGTACTATGAGCTTCATTCAAGTAACTCAAACAATATACTCACAATTTTTACAAATATGTGAGTGATAATTATTAAAACGAACGAGTTTTTGTGCTTCAAATATAATGCTTACTATTTTTAGTGTTTATCTAAAACAGTTGAAGAACTACAAATATTCTTTTTCCAGTTTTAATTACCATATGATTAAAATTGACTTCTTAGCACAAGACTACAGGCATGCGTCGTAAGAATATGAATTTTCAATAGTTTATTATCAAAACGGTCTATTTATTAAACAAAAATATTTACATAATGAACATGGCTTTCTTTTCTATTTTACATCAGTAAGAAATCAGGTGATTCCCTCTTGGAATTATTTAAATATATACCAGAAGGATCTTTTAAAAATAAACGCTGTCACTTTATAGCACCTCTCTGTTTTTGCAACAGTTTAGTCCTCCAAGTATTGGATGTATTACTTAAGATTTTTATTAGGTCATTGGCTCCTATAACATAATTTTTATATCTTTAAGAGATTTTATATAATTATTTAGTTCCTCATATTCTGCAAGAATAATACTTTTACCAATCGAGTGTTTTATTCAAATTAATCACTAATCTTAATTCTTGAGAACAAGAATAGCCACATTCTGTGTAAGAATATGGCCTTTTCCGGATGTGGATTCTAATATTAGTCAGTAAATATGATTTTTTTTAATCAAGAATATTCGCCCCTTTCATAGGAATATGCGTTTCAGCTTTTTAAATAATTTATTTTTATCAGTCTTAATAAATCAAGGGCTCCTTCTTATAGCTAGCATTTGATTTCATTATAATATATATATATATATATATATATATATATATATATATATATATATATATATCATGGCTCTGTTAAGGATAGACGTTATTCCCTTTATGGTTGTTAACCGTATTTCATCACATGGATTATTTCCTAGAAGTTATTTAGAATTTTTCCCCCAATTGCTCTAACAATAAATATTATGTTTATTCCTTTCAGCTACCATGTCGTCAATGCAAGTTCTCATATATTTTAAAAAATCTAGATTATTCAGAAAAAGAATATTCATACATTTAACAATAATGCAAAATTTTCGTTTTTAAAAATATATTTCATTTAGTTTTAAAAGAGCAAGTGAAAATTTTGCTACTTGCTCCAATCACAACCAGTATGATGTTTATTTTACTCAAAAACAATGTTTTTAAATCTTTCTTAAAATTTTTATATATTGCTATTTTTCCTGCTCAGCTCTACTTAAGGCATAATCATTTGAAACAATGACATCAATAATGATTGCAGTTTTCTTGGGTTTGTTCCATATTACGATATCTGGCTTAATGACTTTGATTGTGAGTTCTCATATGTTTTATTAAATTTGATTTTTGAGAAAAACAATATCCACACACTTCACAAGTATATGGCTTTTCCCCAGTGTGTATTCTCATATGTATCGCTAAATTTGACTTTTCAGCACAAGAATATCCACACACTTGACAAGAATGTGGCTTTTCCCCAGTGTGCATTCTCATATGTCTAACTAAATCTGATTTTTGAGAACAAGAATATGCACATACTTCACAAGAATGTGGCTTTTCCCCAGTGTGAGATCTCATGTGTCTCACTAAAGATGATTTTTCAGAACAAGAATATGCACAGACTTCACAAGAATATGGCTTTTCACCAGTGTGACATTTCATGTGTCTCACTAACTTTGATTTTTCAGAACAAGAATATGCACACACTCCACAAGAATATGGCTTTTCGCCAGTATGTGTTCTCATATGTATCACTAAGTTTGTTTTATCAGAAAAAGAATAATCACACACTTCACAAGAATGTGACTTTTTCCCAGTGTGAGCTCTTATATGTCTCACTAAAGATGATTTTTGGTAAAAAGAATATCCACAAATTTCACAAGAATATGACTTTTCCCCAGCGTGAGTTTTCATATGTATCAGTAAATTTGATTTTGCAGAACAAGAATATCCACACACTTCACAAGAATGTTGCTTTTCTCCACTGTGTACCTCCATGTTTCCTCAAATCTATCCTGGAATAGAGGTTACTATCGTAATTTTAAATAATATGGTATTTTATCCCACAATTATAGTCTAAATTCATAATTTCAGCAAATGTGTCTGTAAAAGTTGTTTGTCCCATGATTTCAACATAATATCTTGATATGTTTTGATGTATTTGTAAATTGAAAACAAATTTAACAAATATTATCTTAAGAGGTGTAAATTGTTTTCACTATTTTAGATAATATGTAATATCGTAGCATCATGGGGAAATAAATATTTGCATAGATGTCTCTGCCACATATGCTATAATTGTATATAGAATTACACTTAAAGAAAATGATGGTCCAATAAGATCAATAAAGGCGTTCAAGCTGGAACATCTGTAAATAAAAAATAAATATAATTCAATATTTTTTATATAGTCCACAAGTAAATATTATCGTTATTATTTAGAATATTATTGGAATAGACTCCCAACCTTTAATTTAATATAAAATTCCTTACTGTCTTCTGTAATTTGATTAGTAATCTTATCATGCACATAGGTAAAGAATTTCACATATTTCTGTGTATCGCCATCAATATGGAGAGAGATTTTGAAAAAGCAATGTACAGGTGCATTGTGTTTCCCTCCAGGAATCCAATACCATGCCATCTGAAAAATCTTAAGCTTTTATGCCTCCAAGAAAAGAAAAGGATGACATTCAAGAGAGATCTGACGTTTTCCAGGACCTTGCAAAAATCTCTTCTATTGGACATTTTCTCAGTCTACAGCACCCTATAAAATTCCGGATTAATTTCTCTCAGTAGAGTGATTTCAATCATTAGTCTGTGAAAAATCCAAAAAACAAAATAAAAAAAAAATCAACATTGTAACTCAGATTATATTTTATCAGTAAGGAGTTCCACGTTTCTATTATAACATGAGCTAGTATTTTATTAGCTGTATATGACAATTAAATTTTATTATGATTATCATATACCCTTTTGTTAGCCTTCTTCTATATAGACATTTTAGTAATTTTTTTCTTTCAGCACCATATTTAGAGGTTTCCATTGAAATAGTTTTTCATGGAGCTTTATCAGACGAAAGGTGTTTTATAATTAACAAAGCTTATGCACTCAAGTGAAAGTTCAAAAAGCTCCTATAATGAACCCAACAATATCGTCATCAAACTGAGATTGATAGCTTAACACTGATTGGAAGTGTTCCATCTAACGCTTTTTGTGTGGGGTGTCTGACTGTTCAAAGATAAAATAAGTGTATCGCTTAGTTGACAAAATTTTGGCATCAATCCATGTGAAATTCTGTTTTATCAGAGATTTCACCTCTTTGTTATTAACGTCAAACCAATTCTTGTGTTTCTGAACAGGAAGACCAAGACTATAAATACAAACCCCATGCACGTCTTCATGTGACACCTTTTTTGATTTTCAATATCACTGATGACTTTAACAGTGTTTATGGCATTATCTTTCTATGTATGAAATTCACACTGTTTTTCTGTGGGAAGATATTTACATATTTTGATGTCTTTGATTTTATCACGCACTGACGATTTAAAGACAGCAATATTTTGCTGCGCAAAAATGCATGATCAGATAAATAGCATGTCATGTGAAACGAACAAATGCATTGGAATATAGTATTTTTATGGCAATATTGGACTACATGGCAAAACCTATTGATTAGCACAATTTATCTTCACTTTTCTCATGACACAATTCTTTAATTTATGAATAACTCAAGTCGCATTTATCAATGTGTGCTCTTTCAGTTCTAAAGCAAATAACCCAGTTTTCTTTGTCGGTAGCTGAACATAGTCTAGGATAATATGAACATTCCTTGAACCTAAATTGGGTGCTTTCTTGTCAAAGTGTTCGGACTGAAAATTCGTAAAAAGATGCAGTGAGATGTCAAGTTAAATGTGAACAAACATTTGTTTAGGGTTCATTTTATCGTCTTCAAGATTACACACCAACGTAATGCAATATCTAAAAAAAAACTGCTTTACCAACCTCAAGTGGACATGAACTGCTACATTTTTCAAATTTTTGTGCATGAACTGTTATCACACAGGGACAGATAGTGCAGGGATCAAAGTAGAGGCTGCCAGAAATATGTTTCATCTTCCTCCGTTGCCATCATCCACTTTGGGATTGTATAACACTAAATGAGTAAATATATAGTTTATCACAGAACAAGCAAAATGATTTGTTTTAAGTCATGAACATTTATGTATGGCCATCTACACTTTTTCATCTGCTATCCTGAAAGAATCTATATGAAAATACGAAAGAATCTATATGAAAATATGAAAGAATCTATATGAAAATATGAAAGAATCTATATGAAAATATGAAAGAATCTATATGAAAGTATGAAAGAATCTATATGAAAATATGAAAGAATCTATATGAAAATATGAAAGAATCTATATGAAAGTATGAAAGAATCTATATGAAAATATGAAAGAATCTATATGAAAATATGAAAGAATCTATATGAAAATATGAAAGAATCTATATGAAAATATGAAAGAATCTATATGAAAATATGAAAGAATCTATATGAAAATATGAAAGAATCTATATGAAAGTATGAAAGAATCTATATGAAAATATGAAAGAATCTATATGAAAATATGAAAGAATCTATATGAAAATATGAAAGAATCTATATGAAAATATGAAAGAATCTATATGAAAGTATGAAAAAATCTATATGAAAATATGAAAGAATCTATATGAAAATATGAAAGAATCTATATGAAAATATGAAAGAATCTATATGAAAATATGAAAGAATCTATATGAAAATATGAAAGAATCTATATGAAAATATGAAAGAATCTATATGAAAATATGAAATAATCTATATGAAAATATGAAAGAATCTATATGAAAGTATGAAAGAATCTATATGAAAATATGAAAGAATCTATATGAAAATATGAAAGAATCTATATGAAAATATGAAAGAATCTATATGAAAATATGAAAGAATCTATATGAAAATATGAAAGAATCTATATGAAAGTATGAAAGAATCTATATGAAAATATGAAAGAATCTATATGAAAATATGAAAGAATCTATATGAAAATATGAAAGAATCTATATGAAAATATGAAAGAATCTATATGAAAATATGAAAGAATCTATATGAAAATATGAAAGAATCTATATGAAAATATGAAAGAATCTATATGAAAATATGAAAGAATCTATATGAAAATATGAAAGAATCTATATGAAAGTATGAAAGAATCTATATGAAAATATGAAAGAATCTATATGAAAATATGAAAGAATCTATATGAAAATATGAAAGTATGAAAGAATCTATATGAAAATATGAAAGAATCTATATGAAAATATGAAAGAATCTATATGAAAATATGAAAGAATCTATATGAAAATATGAAAGAATCTATATGAAAGTATGAAAGAATCTATATGAAAATATGAAAGAATCTATATGAAAATATGAAAGAATCTATATGAAAATATGAAAGAATCTATATGAAAATATGAAAGAATCTATATGAAAATATGAAAGAATCTATATGAAAATATGAAAGAATCTATATGGAAATATGAAAGAATCTATATGAAAGTATGAAAGAATCTATATGAAAATATGAAAGAATCTATATGAAAATATGAAAGAATCTATATGAAAATATGAAAGAATCTATATGAAAATATGAAAGAATCTATATGAAAATATGAAAGAATCTATATGAAAATATGAAAGAATCTATATGAAAATATGAAAGAATCTATATGAAAGTATGAAAGAATCTATATGAAAATATGAAAGAATCTATATGAAAGTATGAAAGAATCTATATGAAAATATGAAAGAATCTATATGAAAATATGAAAGAATCTATATGAAAATATGAAAGAATCTATATGAAAATATGAAAGAATCTATATGAAAATATGAAAGAATCTATATGAAAGTATGAAAGAATCTATATGAAAATATGAAAAAATCTATATCAAAATATGAAAGAGTCTATATGAAAGTATGAAAGAATCTATATGAAAATATGAAAGAATCTATATGAAAATATGAAAGAATCTATATGAAAATATTAAAGAATCTATATGAAAATATGAAAGAATCTATATGAAAGTATGAAAGAATCTATATGAAAATATGAAAGAATCTATATGAAAATATGAAAGAATCTATATGAAAATATGAAAGTATCTATATGAAAATATGAAAGAATCTATATGAAAATATGAAAGAATCTATATAAAAATATGAAAGAATCTATATGAAAGTATGAAAGAATCTATATGAAAATATGAAAGAATCTATATGAAAATATGAAAGAATCTATATGAAAATATGAAAGAATCTATATGAAGATATGAAAGAATCTATATGAAAGTACGATAGAATCGATATGAAAGTACGAAAGAATCTATATGAAAGTATGAAAGCATCTATATGAAAATATGAAAGAATCTATATGAAAATATGAAAGAATCTATATGAAAATATGAAAGAATCTATATGAAAATATGAAAGAATCTATATGAAAGTATGAAAGAATCTATATGAAAATATGAAAAAATCTATATCAAAATATGAAAGAATCTATATGAAAGTATAAAAGAATGTATATGAAAATATGAAAGAATCTATATGAAAATATGAAAGAATCTATATGAAAATATGAAAGAATCTATATGAAAATATGAAAGAATCTATATGAAAGTATGAAAGAATCTATATGAAAATATGAAAGAATCTATATGAAAATATGAAAGAATCTATATGAAAGTATGAAAGAATCTATATGAAAATATGAAAGAATCTATATGAAAATATGAAAGAATCTATATGAAAATATGAAAGAATCTATATGAAAATATGAAAGAATCTATATTAAAATATGAAGGTATATATATGAAAATATGAAAGAATCTATATGAAAATATGAAAGAATCTATATGAAAATATGAAAGAGTCTATATGAAAATATGAAAGAATCTATATGAAAGTATGAAAGAATCTATATGAAAATATGAAAGAATCTATATGAAAATATGAAAGAATCTATATGAAAATATGAAAGAATCTATATGAAAATATGAAAGAATCTATATGAGAATATGAAAGAATCTATATGAAAATATGAAAGAATCTATATGAAAGTATGAAAGAATCTATATGAAAATATGAAAGAATCTATATGAAAATATGAAAGAATCTATATGAAAATATGAAAGAATCTATATGAAAGTATGAAAGAATCAATATGAAAGTATGAAAGAATCTATATGAAAATATGAAAGAATCTGTATGAAAATATGAAAGAATCTATATGAAAATATGAAAGAATCTATATGAAAATATGAAAGAATCTATATTAAAATATGAAGGTATCTATATGAAAGTATGAAAGAATCTATATGAATATATGAAAGAATCTATATGAAAATATGAAAGAGTCTATATGAAAATATGAAAAAATCTATATGAAAGTACGAAAGAATCTATATTAAAATATGAAAGAATCTATATTAAAATATGAAAGAATCTATATGAAAATATGAAAGAATCTATATGAAAGTATGAAAGAATCTATATGAAAATATGAAAGAATCTATATGAAAATATGAAAGAATCTATATGAAAATATGAAAGAATCTATATGAAAGTATGAAAGAATCTATATGAAAATATAAAAGAATCTATGTGAAAGTATGAAAGAATCTATATGAAAATATGAAAGAATCTATATGAAAATATGAAAGAATCTATATGAAAGTATGAAAGAATCTATATGAAAGTATGAAAGAATCTATATGAAAATATGAAAGAATCTATATGAAAATATGAAAGAATCTATATGAAAATATGAAAGAATCTATATGAAAGTATGAAAGAATCTATATGAAAATATGAAAGAATCTATATAAAAATATGAAAGAATCTATATGAAAATATGAAAGAATCTATATGAAAGTACGAAAGAATCTATATGAAAATATGAAAGAATCTATATGAAAATATGAAAGAATCTATATGAAAGTATGAAAGAATCTATATGAAAGTATGAAAGAATCTATATGAAAATGTGAAAGAATCTATATGAAAATATGAAAGAATCTATATGAAAATATGAAAGAATCTATATGAAAATATGAAAGAATCTATATGAAAGTATGAAAGAATCTATATGAAAGTACGAAAGAATCTATATGAAAATATGAAAGAATCTATATGAAAATATGAAAGAATCTATATGAAAATATGAAAGAATCTATATGAAAGTATGAAAGAATCTATATGAAAGTACGAAAGAATCTATATGAAAATATGAAAGAATCTATATGAAAATATGAAAGAATCTATATGAAAATATGAAAGAATCTATATGAAAGTATGAAAGAATCTATATGAAAATATGAAAGAACTTATATGAAAATATGAAAGAATCTATATGAAAATATGAAAGAATCTATATGAAAATATGAAAGAATCTATATGAAAATATGAAAGAATCTATATGAAAGTATGAAAGAATCTATATGAAAATATGAAAGAATCTATATGAAAATATGAAAGAATCTATATGAAAATATGAAAGAATCTATATGAAAATATGAAAGAATCTATATGAAAGTATGAAAGAATCTATATGAAAATATGAAAGAATCTATATGAAAATATGAAAGAATCTATATGAAAATATGAAAGAATCTATATGAAAATATGAAAGAATCTATATTAAAATATGAAGGTATATATATGAAAATATGAAAGAATCTATATGAAAATATGAAAGAATCTATATGAAAATATGAAAGAATCTATATGAAAATATGAAAGAATCTATATGAAAATATGAAAGAGTCTATATGAAAATATGAAAGAATCTATATGAAAGTATGAAAGAATCTATATGAAAATATGAAAGAATCTATATGAAAATATGAAAGAATCTATATGAAAATATGAAAGAATCTATATGAAAATATGAAAGAATCTATATGAGAATATGAAAGAATCTATATGAAAATATGAAAGAATCTATATGAAAGTATGAAAGAATCTATATGAAAATATGAAAGAATCTATATGAAAATATGAAAGAATCTATATGAAAATATGAAAGAATCTATATGAAAGTATGAAAGAATCTATATGAAAGTATGAAAGAATCTATATGAAAATATGAAAGAATCTGTATGAAAATATGAAAGAATCTATATGAAAATATGAAAGAATCTATATGAAAATATGAAAGAATCTATATTAAAATATGAAGGTATCTATATGAAAGTATGAAAGAATCTATATGAATATATGAAAGAATCTATATGAAAATATGAAAGAGTCTATATGAAAATATGAAAAAATCTATATGAAAGTACGAAAGAATCTATATGAAAATATGAAAGAATCTATATGAAAATATGAAAGAATCTATATGAAAATATGAAAGAATCTATGTGAAAGTATGAAAGAATCTATATGAAAATATGAAAGAATCTATATGAAAATATGAAAGAATCTATATGAAAGTATGAAAGAATCTATATGAAAGTATGAAAGAATCTATATGAAAGTATGAAAGAATCTATATGAAAATATGAAAGAATCTATATGAAAATATGAAAGAATCTATATGAAAATATGAAAGAATCTATATGAAAGTATGAAAGAATCTATATGAAAATATGAAAGAATCTATATGAAAATATGAAAGAATCTATATGAAAATATGAAAGAATCTATATGAAAGTACGAAAGAATCTATATGAAAATATGAAAGAATCTATATGAAAATATGAAAGAATCTATATGAAAGTATGAAAGAATCTATATGAAAGTATGAAAGAATCTATATGAAAATATGAAAGAATCTATATGAAAATATGAAAGAATCTATATGAAAGTATGAAAGAATCTATATGAAAATATGAAAGAATCTATATGAAAATATGAAAGAATCTATATGAAAATATGAAAGAATCTATATGAAAGTATGACAGAATCTATATGAAAATATGAAAGAATCTATATGAAAATATGAAAGAATCTATATGAAAATATGAAAGAATCTATATGAAAGTACGAAAGAATCTATATGAAAATATGAAAGAATCTATATGAAAATATGAAAGAATCTATATGAAAATATGAAAGAATCTATATGAAAATATGAAAGAATCTATATGAAAGTATGAAAGAATCTATATGAAAGTATGAAAGAATCTATATTAAAATATGAAGGTATCTATATGAAAGTATGAAAGAATCTATATGAAAATATGAAAGAATCTATATGAAAATATGAAAGTGTCTATATGAAAATATGAAAGAATCTATATGAAAGTACGAAAGAATCTATATGAAAATATGAAAGTATCTATATGAAAATATGAAAGAATCTATATGAAAGTATGAAAGAATCTATATGAAAATATTAAAGAATCTATATGAAAGTATGAAAGAATCTATATGAAAATATGAAAGAATCTATATGAAAATATAAAAGAATCTATATGAAAGTATGAAAGAATCTATATGAAAGTATGAAAGAATCTATATGAAAATATGAAAGAATCTATATGAAAATATGAAAGAATCTATATGAAAATATGAAAGAATCTATATGAATGTATGAAAGAATCTATATGAAAATATGAAAGAATCTATATGAAAATATGAAAGAATCTATATGAAAATATGAAAGAATCTATATGAAAGTACGAAAGAATCTATATGAAAATATGAAAGAATCTATATGTAAATATGAAAGAATCTATATGAAAATATGAAAGAATCTATATGAAAATATGAAAGAATCTATATGAAAATATGAAAGAATCTATATGAAAATATGAAAGAATCTATATGAAAATATGAAAGAATCTATATGAAAATATGAAAGAATCTATATGAAAATATGAAAGAATCTATATGAAAATATGAAAGAATCTATATGAAAATATGAAAGAATCTATATGAAAGTATGAAAGAATCTATATGAAAGTACGAAAGAATCTATATGAAAATATGAAAGAATCTATATGAAAATATGAAAGAATCTATATGAAAATATGAAAGAATCTATATGAAAGTATGAAAGAATCTATATGAAAATATGAAAGAATCTATATGAAAATATGAAAGAATCTATATGAAAGTATGAAAGAATCTATATGAAAGTATGAAAGAAACTATATGAAAATATGAAAGAATCTATATAAAAATATGAAAGAATCTATATGAAAATATGAAAGAATCTATATGAAAGTATGAAAGAATCTATATGAAAATATGAAAGAATCTATATGAAAATATGAAAGAATCTATATGAAAGTATGAAAGAATCTATATGAAAATATGAAAGAATCTATATGAAAGTATGAAAGAATCTATATGAAAATATGAAAGAATCTATATGAAAATATGAAAGAATCTATATGAAAATATGAAAGAATCTATATGAAAGTACGAAAGAATCTATATGAAAATATGAAAGAATCTATATGAAAATATGAAAGAATCTATATGAAAGTATGAAAGAATCTATATGAAAGTATGAAAGAATCTATATGAAAATGTGAAAGAATCTATATGAAAATATGAAAGAATCTATATGAAAATATGAAAGAATCTATATGAAAATATGAAAGAATCTATATGAAAATATGAAAGAATCTATATGAAAATATGAAAGAATCTATATGAAAATATGAAAGAATCTATATGAAAATATGAAAGAATCTATATGAAAATATGAAAGAATCTATATGAAAGTATGAAAGAATCTATATGAAAGTACGAAAGAATCTATATGAAAATATGAAAGAATCTATATGAAAATATGAAAGAATCTATATGAAAATATGAAAGAATCTATATGAAAGTATGAAAGAATCTATATGAAAATATGAAAGAATCTATATGAAAATATGAAAGAATCTATATGAAAGTATGAAAGAATCTATATGAAAATATGAAAGAATCTATATGAAAATATGAAAGAATCTATATGAAAATATGAAAGAATCTATATGAAAGTATGAAAGAATCTATATGAAAATATGAAAGAATCTATATGAAAATATGAAAGAATCTATATGAAAATATGAAAGAATCTATATGAAAGTATGAAAGAATCTATATGAAAATATGAAAGAATCTATATGAAAATATGAAAGAATCTATATGAAAATATGAAAGAATCTATATGAAAATATGAAAGAATCTATATGAAAGTATGAAAGAATCTATATGAAAGTATGAAAGAATCTATATTAAAATATGAAGGTATCTATATGAAAGTATGAAAGAATCTATATGAAAATATGAAAGAATCTATATGAAAATATGAAAGAGTCTATATGAAAATATGAAAGAATCTATATGAAAGTACGAAAGAATCTATATGAAAATATGAAAGTATCTATATGAAAATATGAAAGAATCTATATGAAAGTATGAAAGAATCTATATGAAAATATTAAAGAATCTATATGAAAGTATGAAAGAATCTATATGAAAATATGAAAGAATCTATATGAAAATATAAAAGAATCTATATGAAAGTATGAAAGAATCTATATGAAAGTATGAAAGAATCTATATGAAAATATGAAAGAATCTATATGAAAATATGAAAGAATCTATATGAAAATATGAAAGAATCTATATGAATGTATGAAAGAATCTATATGAAAATATGAAAGAATCTATATGAAAATATGAAAGAATCTATATGAAAATATGAAAGAATCTATATGAAAGTACGAAAGAATCTATATGAAAATATGAAAGAATCTATATGAAAATATGAAAGAATCTATATGAAAATATGAAAGAATCTATATGAAAATATGAAAGAATCTATATGAAAATATGAAAGAATCTATATGAAAATATGAAAGAATCTATATGAAAATATGAAAGAATCTATATGAAAATATGAAAGAATCTATATGAAAATATGAAAGAATCTATATGAAAATATGAAAGAATCTATATTAAAATATGAAAGAATCTATATGAAAGTATGAAAGAATCTATATGAAAGTACGAAAGAATCTATATGAAAATATGAAAGAATCTATATGAAAATATGAAAGAATCTATATGAAAATATGAAAGAATCTATATGAAAGTATGAAAGAATCTATATGAAAGTATGAAAGAATCTATATGAAAATATGAAAGAATCTATATAAAAATATGAAAGAATCTATATGAAAATATGAAAGAATCTATATGAAAGTATGAAAGAATCTATATGAAAATATGAAAGAATCTATATGAAAATATGAAAGAATCTATATGAAAGTATGAAAGAATCTATATGAAAATATGAAAGAATCTATATGAAAGTATGAAAGAATCTATATGAAAATATGAAAGAATCTATATGAAAATATGAAAGAATCTATATGAAAATATGAAAGAATCTATATGAAAATATGAAAGAATCTATATGAAAATATGAAAGAATCTATATGAAAATGTGAAAGAATCTATATGAAAATGTGAAAGAATCTATATGAAAATATGAAATAATCTATATGAAAATATGAAAGAATCTATATGAAAATATGAAAGAATCTATATGAAAATATGAAAGAATCTATATGAAAATATGAAAGAATCTATATGAAAATATGAAAGAATCTATATTAAAATATGAAGGTATCTATATGAAAGTATGAAAGAATCTATATGAATATATGAAAGAATCTATATGAAAATATGAAAGAGTCTATATGAAAATATGAAAAAATCTATATGAAAGTACGAAAGAATCCATATGAAAATATGAAAGAATCTATATGAAAATATGAAAGAATCTATATGAAAGTATGAAACAATCTATATGAAAATATGAAAGAATCTATGTGAAAGTATGAAAGAATCTATATGAAAATATGAAAGAATCTATATGAAAATATGAAAGAATCTATATGAAAGTATGAAAGAATCTATATGAAAGTATGAAAGAATCTATATGAAAATATGAAAGAATCTATATGAAAATATGAAAGAATCTATATGAAAATATGAAAGAATCTATATGAAAGTATGAAAGAATCTATATGAAAATATGAAAGAATCTATATGAAAATATGAAAGAATCTATATGAAAATATGAAAGAATCTATATGAAAGTACGAAAGAATCTATATGAAAATATGAAAGAATCTATATGAAAATATGAAAGAATCTATATTAAAGTATGAAAGAATCTATATGAAAGTATGAAAGAATCTATATGAAAATGTGAAAGAATCTATATGAAAATATGAAAGAATCTATATGAAAATATGAAAGAATCTATATGAAAATATGAAAGAATCTATATGAAAATATGAAAGAATCTATATGAAAATATGAAAGAATCTATATGAAAATATGAAAGAATCTATATGAAAGTATGAAAGAATCTATATGAAAGTATGAAAGAATCTATATTAAAATATGAAGGTATCTATATGAAAGTATGAAAGAATCTATATGAAAATATGAAAGAATCTATATGAAAATATGAAAGAGTCTATATGAAAATATGAAAGAATCTATATTAAAGTACGAAAGAATCTATATGAAAATATGAAAGTATCTATATGAAAATATGAAAGAATCTATATGAAAGTATGAAAGAATCTATATGAAAATATTAAAGAATCTATATGAAAGTATGAAAGAATCTATATGAAAATATGAAAGAATCTATATGAAAATATAAAAGAATCTATATGAAAGTATGAAAGAATCTATATGAAAGTATGAAAGAATCTATATGAAAATATGAAAGAATCTATATGAAAATATGAAAGAATCTATATGAAAATATGAAAGAATCTATATGAATGTATGAAAGAATCTATATGAAAATATGAAAGAATCTATATGAAAATATGAAAGAATCTATATGAAAATATGAAAGAATCTATATGAAAGTACGAAAGAATCTATATGAAAATATGAAAGAATCTATATGAAAATATGAAAGAATCTATATGAAAATATGAAAGAATCTATATGAAAATATGAAAGAATCTATATGAAAATATGAAAGAATCTATATGAAAATATGAAAGAATCTATATGAAAATATGAAAGAATCTATATGAAAATATGAAAGAATCTATATGAAAATATGAAAGAATCTATATGAAAATATGAAAGAATCTATATGAAAATATGAAAGAATCTATATGAAAGTATGAAAAAATCTATATGAAAGTACGAAAGAATCTATATGAAAATATGAAAGAATCTATATGAAAATATGAAAGAATCTATATGAAAATATGAAAGAATCTATATGAAAGTATGAAAGAATCTATATGAAAATATGAAAGAATCTATATGAAAATATGAAAGAATCTATATGAAAGTATGAAAGAATCTATATGAAAGTATGAAAGAATCTATATGAAAATATGAAAGAATCTATATAAAAATATGAAAGAATCTATATGAAAATATGAAAGAATCTATATGAAAGTATGAAAGAATCTATATGAAAATATGAAAGAATCTATATGAAAATATGAAAGAATCTATATGAAAGTATGAAAGAATCTATATGAAAATATGAAAGAATCTATATGAAAGTATGAAAGAATCTATATGAAAATATGAAAGAATCTATATGAAAATATGAAAGAATCTATATGAAAATATGAAAGAATCTATATGAAAATATGAAAGAATCTATATGAAAATATGAAAGAATCTATATGAAAATATGAAAGAATCTATATGAAAATGTGAAAGAATCTATATGAAAATGTGAAAGAATCTATATGAAAATATGAAATAATCTATATGAAAATATGAAAGAATCTATATGAAAATATGAAAGAATCTATATGAAAATATGAAAGAATCTATATGAAAATATGAAAGAATCTATATGAAAATATGAAAGAATCTATATGAAAATATGAAAGAATCTATATGAAAATATGAAAGAATCTATATGAAAATATGAAAGAATCTATATGAAAATATGAAAGAATCTATATGAAAATATGAAAGAATCTATATGAAAATATGAAAGAATCTATATGAAAGTATGAAAGAATCTATATGAAAATATGAAAGAATCTATATGAAAATATGAAAGAATCTATATGAAAATATGAAAGAATCTATATGAAAGTATGAAAGAATCTATATGAAAGTATGAAAGAATCTATATGAAAATATGAAAGAATCTATATGAAAATATGAAAGAATCTATATGAAAATATGAAAGAATCTATATGAAAGTATGAAAGAATCTATATGAAAATATGAAAAAATCTATATGAAAATATGAAAGAATCTATATGAAAATATGAAAGAATCTATATGAAAATATGAAAGAATCTATATGAAAATATGAAAGAATCTATATGAAAGAATCTTTATGAAAATATGAAAGAATCTATATGAAAATATGAAAGAATCTATATGAAAATATGAAAGAATCTATATGAAAATATTAAAGAATCTATATGAAAATATTAAAGAATCTATATGAAAGTATGAAAGAATCTATATGAAAGTATGAAAGAATCGATATGAAAATATGAAAGAATCTATATGAAAATATGAAAGAATCTATATGAAAATATGAAAGAATCTATATGAAAGTACGAAAGAATCTATATGAAAGTACGAAAGAATCTATATGAAAATATGAAAGAATCTATATGAAAATATGAAAGAATCTATATGAAAATATGAAAGAATCTATATGAAAGTATGAAAGAATCTATATGAAAATATGAAAGAATCTATATGAAAATATGAAAGAATCTATATGAAAATATGAAAGAATCTATATGACAATATGAAAGAATCTATATGAAAATATGAAAGAATCTATATGAAAATATGAAAGAATCTATATGAAAATGTGAAAGAATCTATATGAAAATGTGAAAGAATCTATATGAAAATATGAAATAATCTATATGAAAATATGAAAGAATCTATATGAAAATATGAAAGAATCTATATGAAAATATGAAAGAATCTATATGAAAATATGAAAGAATCTATATGAAAATATGAAAGAATCTATATGAAAATATGAAAGAATCTATATGAAAATATGAAAGAATCTATATGAAAATATGAAAGAATCTATATGAAAATATGAAAGAATCTATATGAAAATATGAAAGAATCTATATGAAAATATGAAAGAATCTATATGAAAGTATGAAAGAATCTATATGAAAATATGAAAGAATCTATATGAAAATATGAAAGAATCTATATGAAAATATGAAAGAATCTATATGAAAGTATGAAAGAATCTATATGAAAGTATGAAAGAATCTATATGAAAATATGAAAGAATCTATATGAAAATATGAAAGAATCTATATGAAAATATGAAAGAATCTATATGAAAGTATGAAAGAATCTATATGAAAATATGAAAAAATCTATATGAAAATATGAAAGAATCTATATGAAAATATGAAAGAATCTATATGAAAATATGAAAGAATCTATATGAAAATATGAAAGAATCTATATGAAAGAATCTTTATGAAAATATGAAAGAATCTATATGAAAATATGAAAGAATCTATATGAAAATATGAAAGAATCTATATGAAAATATTAAAGAATCTATATGAAAATATTAAAGAATCTATATGAAAGTATGAAAGAATCTATATGAAAGTATGAAAGAATCGATATGAAAATATGAAAGAATCTATATGAAAATATGAAAGAATCTATATGAAAATATGAAAGAATCTATATGAAAGTACGAAAGAATCTATATGAAAGTACGAAAGAATCTATATGAAAATATGAAAGAATCTATATGAAAATATGAAAGAATCTATATGAAAATATGAAAGAATCTATATGAAAGTATGAAAGAATCTATATGAAAATATGAAAGAATCTATATGAAAATATGAAAGAATCTATATGAAAATATGAAAGAATCTATATGAAAGTATGAAAGAATCTATATGGAAATAATAAAGAATCTATATGAAAATATGAAAGAATCTATATGAAAATATGAAAGAATCTATATGAAAATATGAAAGAATCTATATGAAAGTATGAAAGAATCTATATGAAAATATGAAAGAATCTATATGAAAATATTAAAGAATCTATATGAAAATATTAAAGAATCTATATGAAAGTATGAAAGAATCTATATGAAAGTATGAAAGAATCGATATGAAAATATGAAAGAATCTATATGAAAATATGAAAGAATCTATATGAAAATATGAAAGAATCTATATGAAAGTACGAAAGAATCTATATGAAAGTACGAAAGAATCTATATGAAAATATGAAAGAATCTATATGAAAATATGAAAGAATCTATATGAAAATATGAAAGAATCTATATGAAAGTATGAAAGAATCTATATGTAAATATGAAAGAATCTATATGAAAATATGAAAGAATCTATATGAAAATATGAAAGAATCTATATGAAAATATGAAAGAATCTATATGAAAATATGAAAGAATCTATATGAAAATATGAAAGAATCTATATGAAAGTATGAAAGAATCTATATGAAAATATGAAAGAATCTATATGAAAATATGAAAGAATCTATATGAAAATATGAAAGAATCTATATGAAAGTGTGAAAGAATCTATATGAAAATATGAAAAAGTCTATATGAAAATATGAAAGAATCTATAGTAAAGTATGAAAGAATCTATATGAAAATATGAAAGAATCTATATGAAAATATGAAAGAATCTATATGAAAATATGAAAGAATCTATATGAAAATATGAAAGAATCTATATGAAAATATGAAAGAATCTATATGAAAGTATGAAAGAATCTATATGAAAATATGAAAGAATCTATATGAAAATATGAAAGAATCTATATGAAAATATGAAAGAATCTATATGAAAGTACGAAAGAATCTATATGAAAGTACGAAAGAATCTATATGAAAATATGAAAGAATCTATATGAAAATATGAAAGAATCTATATGAAAGTATGAAAGAATCTATATGAAAGTACGAAAGAATCTATATGAAAATATGAAAGAATCTATATGAAAATATGAAAGAATCTATATGAAAATATGAAAGAATCTATATGAAAATATGAAAGAATCTATATGAAAGTATGAAAGAATCTATATGAAAATATGAAAGAATCTATATGAAAATATGAAAGAATCTATATGAAAGTATGAAAGAATCTATATGAAAATATGAAAGAATCTATATGAAAGTATGAAAGAATCTATATGAAAATATGAAAGAATCTATATGAAAATATGAAAGAATCTATATGAAAATATGAAAGAATCTATATGAAAATATGAAAGAATCTATATGAAAATATGAAAGAATCTATATGAAAATATGAAAGAATCTATATGAAAATGTGAAAGAATCTATATGAAAATGTGAAAGAATCTATATGAAAATATGAAATAATCTATATGAAAATATGAAAGAATCTATATGAAAATATGAAAGAATCTATATGAAAATATGAAAGAATCTATATGAAAATATGAAAGAATCTATATGAAAATATGAAAGAATCTATATGAAAATATGAAAGAATCTATATGAAAATATGAAAGAATCTATATGAAAATATGAAAGAATCTATATGAAAATATGAAAGAATCTATATGAAAATATGAAAGAATCTATATGAAAATATGAAAGAATCTATATGAAAGTATGAAAGAATCTATATGAAAATATGAAAGAATCTATATGAAAATATGAAAGAATCTATATGAAAATATGAAAGAATCTATATGAAAGTATGAAAGAATCTATATGAAAGTATGAAAGAATCTATATGAAAATATGAAAGAATCTATATGAAAATATGAAAGAATCTATATGAAAATATGAAAGAATCTATATGAAAGTATGAAAGAATCTATATGAAAATATGAAAAAATCTATATGAAAATATGAAAGAATCTATATGAAAATATGAAAGAATCTATATGAAAATATGAAAGAATCTATATGAAAATATGAAAGAATCTATATGAAAGAATCTTTATGAAAATATGAAAGAATCTATATGAAAATATGAAAGAATCTATATGAAAATATGAAAGAATCTATATGAAAATATTAAAGAATCTATATGAAAATATTAAAGAATCTATATGAAAGTATGAAAGAATCTATATGAAAGTATGAAAGAATCGATATGAAAATATGAAAGAATCTATATGAAAATATGAAAGAATCTATATGAAAATATGAAAGAATCTATATGAAAGTACGAAAGAATCTATATGAAAGTACGAAAGAATCTATATGAAAATATGAAAGAATCTATATGAAAATATGAAAGAATCTATATGAAAGTATGAAAGAATCTATATGAAAATATGAAAGAATCTATATGAAAATATGAAAGAATCTATATGAAAATATGAAAGAATCTATATGAAAATATGAAAGAATCTATATGAAAATATGAAAGAATCTATATGAAAATATGAAAGAATCTATATGAAAGTATGAAAGAATCTATATGAAAATATGAAAGAATCTATATGAAAATATGAAAGAATCTATATGAAAATATGAAAGAATCTATATGAAAGTGTGAAAGAATCTATATGAAAATATGAAAAAGTCTATATGAAAATATGAAAGAATCTATAGTAAAGTATGAAAGAATCTATATGAAAATATGAAAGAATCTATATGAAAATATGAAAGAATCTATATGAAAATATGAAAGAATCTATATGAAAATATGAAAGAATCTATATGAAAATATGAAAGAATCTATATGAAAGTATGAAAGAATCTATATGAAAATATGAAAGAATCTATATGAAAATATGAAAGAATCTATATGAAAATATGAAAGAATCTATATGAAAGTACGAAAGAATCTATATGAAAGTACGAAAGAATCTATATGAAAATATGAAAGAATCTATATGAAAATATGAAAGAATCTATATGAAAATATGAAAGAATCTATATGAAAATATGAAACAATCTATATGAAAATATGAAAGAATCTATATGAAAGTATGAAAGAATCTATATGAAAATATGAAAGAATCTATATGAAAATATGAAAGAATCTATATGAAAATATGAAAGAATCTATATGAAAATATGAAAGAATCTATATGAAAGTATGAAAGAATCTATATGAAAATATGAAAGAATCTATATGAAAGTACGAAAGAATCTATATGAAAATATGAAAGACTCTATATGAAAGTACGAAAGAATCTATATGAAAATATGAAAGAATCTATATGAAAATATGAAAGAATCTATATGAAAATATGAAAGAATCTATATGAAAATATGAAAGAATCTATATGAAAATATGAAAGAATCTATATGAAAATATGAAAGAATCTATATGAAAGTATGAAAGAATCTATATGAAAATATGAAAGAATCTATATGAAAGTACGAATGAATCTATATGAAAATATGAAAGAATCTATATGAAAGTACGAAAGAATCTATATGAAAATATGAAAGAATCTATATGAAAATATGAAAGAATCTATATGAAAATATGAAAGAATCTATATGAAAATATGAAAGAATCTATATGAAAGTATGAAAGAATCTATATGAAAATATGAAAGAATCTATATGAAAATATGAAAGAATCTATATGAAAATATGAAAGAATCTATATGAAAATATGAAAGAATCTATATGAAAGTATGAAAGAATCTATATGAAAATATGAAAGAATCTATATGAAAGTACGAAAGAATCTATATGAAAATATGAAAGAATCTATATGAAAGTACGAAAGAATCTATATGAAAATATGAAAGAATCTATATGAAAATATGAAAGAATCTATATGAAAATATGAAAGAATCTATATGAAAAAATGAAAGAATCTATATGAAAATATGAAAGAATCTATATTAAAGTATGAAAGAATCTATATGAAAATATGAAAGAATCTATATGAAAGTACGAAAGAATCTATATGAAAATATGAAAGAATCTATATGAAAGTACGAAAGAATCTATATGAAAATATGAAAGAATCTATATGAAAATATGAAAGAATCTATATGCAAATATGAAAGAATCTATATGAAAATATGAAAGAATCTATATGAAAATATGAAAGAATCTATATGAAAGTATGAAAGAATCTATATGGAAATAATAAAGAATCTATATGAAAATATGAAAGAATCTATATGAAAATATGAAAGAATCTATATGAAAATATGAAAGAATCTATATGAAAATATGAAAGATTCTATATGAAAATATGAAAGAATCTATATGAAAATATGAAAGAATCTATATGAAAATATGAAAGAATCTATATTAAAATATGAAAGAATCTATATTAAAATATGAAAGAATCTATATGAAAGTATGAAAGAATCTATATGAAAATATGAAAGAATCTATATGAAAATATGAAAGAATCTATATGAAAATATGAAAGAATCTATATGAAAGTACGAAAGAATCTATATGAAAATATGAAAGAATCTATATGAAAATATGAAAGAATCTATATGAAAATATGAAAGAATCTATATGAAAATATGAAAGAATCTATATGAAAGTATGAAAGAATCTATATGAGAATATGAAAGAATCTATATGAAAATATGAAAGAATCTATATGAAAATATGAAAGAATCTATATGAAAATATGAAAGAATCTATATGAAAATATGAAAGAATCTATATGAAAGTATGAAAGAATCTATATGAAAATATGAAAGAATCTATATGAAAATATGAAAGAATCTATATGAAAATATGAAAGAATCTATATGAAAGTATGAAAGAATCTATATGAAAATATGAAAGAATCTATATGAAAGTATGAAAGAATCTATATGAAAATATGAAAGAATCTATATGAAAATATGAAAGAATCTATATGAAAGTACGAAAGAATCTATATGAAAATATGAAAGAATCTATATGAAAATATGAAAGAATCTATATGAAAATATGAAAGAATCTATATGAAAGTATGAAAGAATCTATATGAAAGTATGAAAGAATCTATATGAAAATATGAAAAAATCTATATGAAAATATGAAAGAATCTATATGAAAATATGAAAGAATCTATATGAAAATATGAAAGAATCTATATGAAAGTACGAAAGAATCTATATGAAAGTACGAAAGAATCTATATGAAAATATGAAAGAATCTATATGAAAATATGAAAGAATCTATATGAAAATATGAAAGAATCTATATGAAAGTATGAAAGAATCTATATGAAAATATGAAAGAATCTATATCAAAATATGAAAGAATCTATATGAAAATATGAAAGAATCTATATGAAAATATGAAAGAATCTATATGAAAATATGAAAGAATCTATATGAAAATATGAAAGAATCTATATGAAAGTATGAAAGAATCTATATGAAAATATGAAAGAATCTATATGAAAATATGAAAGAATCTATATGAAAATATGAAAGAATCTATATGAAAATATGAAAGAATCTATATGAAAATATGAAAGAATCTATATGAAAATATGAAAGAATCTATATGAAAATATGAAAGAATCTATATGAAAGTATGAAAGAATCTATATGAAAGTATGAAAGAATCTATATGAAAATATGAAAGAATCTATATGAAAATATGAAAGAATCTATATGAAAATATGAAAGAATCTATATGAAAGTATGAAGGAATCTATATGAAAGTATGAAGGAATCTATATGAAAGTATGAAAGAATCTATATGAAAATATGAAAGAATCTATATGAAAATATGAAAGAATCTATATGAAAATATGAAAGAATCTATATGAAAATATGAAAGAATCTATATGAAAATATGAAAGAATCTATATGAAAATATGAAAGAATCTATATGAAAGTATGAAAGAATCTATATGAAAATATGAAAGAATCTATATGAAAATATTAAAGAATCTATATGAAAATATGAAAGAATCTATATGAAAATATGAAAGAATCTATATGAAAATATGAAAGAATCTATATGAAAGTATGAAAGAATCTATATTAAAGTATGAAAGAATCTATATGAAAATATGAAAGAATCTATATGAAAATATGAAAGAATCTATATGAAAATATGAAAGAATCTATATGAAAATATGAAAGAATCTATATGAAAATATGAAAGAATCTATATGAAAGTATGAAAGAATCTATATGAAAATATGAAAGAATCTATATGAAAATATGAAAGAATCTATATGAAAGTATGAAAGAATCTATATGAAAATATGAAAGAATCTATATGAAAATATGAAAGAATCTATATGAAAGTATGAAAGAATCTATATGAAAATATGAAAGAATCTATATGAAAATATGAAAGAATCTATATGAAAGTATGAAAGAATCTATATGAAAATATGAAAGAATCTATATGAAAATATGAAAGAATCTATATGAAAATATGAAAGAATCTATATGAAAATATGAAAATGCGAAAGAGACAATCAAAAGAGTCCGTAAGTTGTTTTTTTTCTTGACATCACAACTAGACAAGTTACTGTTAAAAGCCCAGATAGATTTATCTAACCTCACCAAGAGACAGATTACCGATCCCAGTTTCTGAATCTGGAATTTCCCATGTATCTGTGAAATATATATATATATATCACCTGAAATGGCTTTCTGCCTTCAAACAAAACTCACAGGACACGCATGCTTCCACCGTGAATAACACCTCCAATTTTCCCACATATAAACCTAACCACACATTACACCAACCTCTAGACAATCCTGAGCTAGTCTTTAAACTAACATAACTTAGTCACAGCATAAACATCATCAAATGTGAACACTTTAACATCACACCCAACCTCACTAACACATAACCACTCACCCTCAAAAACCTAAAAGATAAAAATCTGATATTCCTAACCTCTTACAAAGGGAAAGAATACTGCATCATCAACCAAGATACCTATGAATCCCTAGCACTAGAACACCTTAGGAACAAATCATTATATTCTTCCACAGATATTGAAGATCATATCAATACAGTTTTGACCGCAATATGCAAAAAAATCAAAAAAAAACAAACAAGAAACATACGCAATAAATACATGCAAAATATAATTACAAGAAACAGCAAATTTCCCAGATTCTACCACCTATTAAAAACGCTCAAAAACATCCAATCTACACAAATCAGACCCATTGTTTGAAGCAGAGAAGGACCACTATACAAAATATTTTGGCTACTATCACAGTTACTCAAACCCCTGCTTTCCACCTATCCATTGTTATAATTTTTCTATCGTTTGCAAATAATTCAAATTTTAGTATGTTATTATGGATAATAATGACTACCAGTCGTCAAAATTTCAGCTTTTCACAGTTGTTATTTTTAACATATATTGTTATTGACATCCTTCCGTCTAGATAGGCAATGGAGAATCGTGCCTGATGGTTGTCCTGAGGTGGCAACTGTTGCTGTGACTGAGGAGACCAATGCGGGAGTGGCAGATTCTGTTGCACTTCCCGCAGGGATACCCTCTGTCATGCTCTGCTGCTGATGCTGTCCTTTTGCACCTATCTCTCTTCTCCTCCCACTGTTCATCTCTTCTCTCCTCTCCTTGCTCAGTCGGACACATTTCTGAACTTTAACCCTCCTGGAAACACAGTTCGCTGCATAGAATTCAAGGTCAACAGGGTTGATGTTGCCGGATTTTAAGTTCCTTTTGCACATATCCTTAAATCTGAGGAGTGGTCTATGCAGGATGTCTTTGGGGATTCGGCCATCCTGCATGCGAACGACGTGCCCCAGCCAGTACAGATGTCTCTGGGAGAGGAGGGCAAACATGCTTGGAAGATTTTCTTTGACAAGAACGTCCTTGTTCGGAATGTGGTCCTGCCATGTAATGCCTAAGATCTTTCTTAGATTGCGCAGATGGAAGGCATTTAGTCTGCGCTCTTGATGCTTGTAGAGGGTCCATGTCTCACTGCAGTAGAATAAGATGCTGAGGACACAGGCTTGATATATCCTCATCTTTGTGTTTATGGTCAGCATGTCGTTACTCCATGCTCTCTTTGTCAGGCGGGCCATAGCTGTTGCTGCATTCTCAATCCAGGTGTTTAGCTCAGCATCCAGTGAGAGTTTATTTGAAATATTGGAGCCTAAATAAGTGAAGCCGTTCACCACCTCCAGTGTGTGATTGCCAATGGATATGTAAGGGACGTTGCTAACATCTTGAGCCATGACATTTCTTTTCTTGAGGCTTATTGTCAGACCAAACTCGTTGCAAGCATGGGCGAGGCGCTCAATGAGTTGTATGAGGGCTTACTCAGAATGGGCTGCTAATTCTGCATCATCTGCAAACAGCGTTTCCCTGATGATAGCCATGTGGACTTTAGTTTTGGCACATAGACGGGCCAGGTTGGAAAGGCTTCCATCTCCTCTTGTGCGAATATAGACACCAACTTCAGTTTCATAAAAAGTGTATAGTAGCAGAAGTGAGAAAAATATGCCAAAAAAGTTGGAGCAAGAACACAGCCCTGTTTCACACCACTGAGGATAGGAAAAGATTCTGAAAGTGATCCATTGAATTTGATGGAGTCTTTCATGTCTTCATGAAAAGAGGTTATCATTCTCAGGAGTTTGGGGGGGGACATCCTATTTTTTGTAGTAGCACAAAGAGGCCGCTCCTGCTTACCAGGTCAAATGCCTTTGTGAGATCAATAAAAGCGAGGTACAACGGTTTCCTCTGCTCTCAACACTTCTCTTGTAGTTGTTGTAAGGAGAATAACATGTTAACAATTGACCTTTCTGCTCTAAAACCGCATTGCGCCTCTGGGTGAACTCTCTCTGCAAGTGACTGGAATCTTTTCAATACAACATGAGCAAAGACCTTTCCAACAATGCTGAGCAAAGAGATGCCATGGTAATTATTACAATCACCGCGATCTCCTTTATTTTTGTAAAGCGTTGTAATGTTGGTGTCACACATGTGTTGCAGAACTGAACCCTCTTCCAAGCACTGGAGCAGAAGTTGATAGAGATGATCAAGGAGAACTGTATTTTTGCCGGCCTTGATGATTTCAGGTGGAATGCCATCACCACCTGGAGCTTTATCACTAGCAAGGGTGTCAATGGCTTCAGTGAGTTCGTCAGGAGAAGGGGGATTATCCAGCTCATCCATGGTTGGCAGGGGTGAGATTCCTTCAATTGCTGTGTTAGTGATGATATTCTTATGTGAGTATAGCTGCTTATAGTATTCAGCCAATCTCTCCATTTGCTTCCCGCAGTTAGTGATGATGTTGCCTGATTTTGATTTCAGTGGTGCAGTCTTAACTATACTTGGACCAAAGGCCACCTTCAGTCCCGCATAAATCCCACGAACGTTTCCGCAGTCAGCAGAAAGTTGGATGCTGCTACATAGGTTCAGCCAATATTTGTTGGCGCAGCATTTGGCAGTCTTCTGGGCATCACTTTTGGCCTTCCTGAGTGCAGCGAGTGTCTTCTTGGAAGGGTTTCTTTTATATCCAAGCAGTGCAATGCAACGCATTTAACTGAGATAACTGGCTCTAATTCAGTGATCCCCACTTCAAACCAGTCTGGATTCTTCTCTTCCTGCTTACCAAAGGTGTCCATAGCAGAGTTGTAGATGGTCTCACGAATGTGTCCCCATCTCGGCTGCTGTATTGGTTGGACATTCTTTTAAGGCTTCCTGGAGTGAGTCTGTAAAGCGCATGCATGCATTGGGAGAGGAGGTAAAGGCTATATTTATGCGAGGTCGTCCTTTTTGCTTGGCGTTGTGGATTTTCTTAGGTTTGATACAGACTTTCGCTGCAACTAGCGTGTGGTCAGTATCGCAGTTTGCACTGTGGTAACTGTGAGTGTTCCAGACATAATTTAGCAAATTTCTTCTGGTAATGATGAGATCTAGTTGGTGCCAATAATGGGACCTGGGGTGCTGCCAAGACACTCTGTGATATGGCTTTGTTTGGAAAAATGTGTTTGTGATGCATAAGTCATTGAATGTACACAGATCAAGGAGTCTCTGTTCATTTTTGTTTATCTAGCTGATGCCAAATTGACTGATGCAACGAGGCCAGGAGTCACAGTTGGCTCTGATATGGCCATTGAAATCACCAAGGAGGTATAGTTTCTCTGAGGCAGGAATTGTCTTTATGGTGCTCTCCAACTCCTCATAGAACTCGTCCTTTACCTAAGCATTAGAGTTGAGAGTGGGAGCATAGGATATTCACTGGGCCTAATTTGCTGGAGAGATGCATAGGGATGATTCTTGGTGCGCCTTTGCATGGAAGTTCAATTGCGAACTGTAGGCTGTTCTTCACTGCCAGTCCAACACCGTGTAGGCGTAGCTCCTTTGGTTCCTTACCTTTCCAGAAAAAAGTGTAATCCTATTCTCTGATGCTGCCACTGTCTGCGAGTATCATCTCCTGCAGGGCTACAATGTCAATGTTGAGCCATTTTAACTTGCGGTTTATTATACCTGTCTTTCTTGCATTATCAATTTGCTGGAGATCCTTTGAGAGCCCAGGACACATGGTCCTAACATTCCAAGTTGCCAGCCTCAGTGCTGGCAGCTTTGAAAACTAAAGATTTAGTTTTAGTTTTGGTTTTGGCAGGTGCACAGTTTCTGATCTGCTTTTCGGATTTTATCCTAGCTCCAGTCACCCAATGAAGCAAACAGACTGTGGCGAGTCAGCGTCTAATTGGCCAGGGGCTGCTCGACTTAAGGCGAGCAATGGTTAACTAGTCGGAATTTTGATGATCTCTCCCACCATCGGAGACAAACCATAGCATCCAAGCTTACGCCAATATGCTTAAGACTTATAACTCATGTCTCCTGTGTTGTTTCTGTCGCAGGAGCAGCGGCAATGAAGTGTCCTCTCAAGGGCGCAAGCCTGGGCAAAATGTATGGAGGTCCTAATCTGCCAAGTACTTAAGACCCGCCTCTCGACCTAATTAGTGTGTTCCAAAGGAAAGCAGAGCAGTACGTTTGGCACCAGTTTGGTTTCAGGAGTTGCCAGAGTCAGTTTGCACAGCACACTGATCCGCCTTCGGGGCTCCACTCCTGATTTGATAGGTTTACTCCCCTACACTTGGCTGTTGGATCATTAATCTTTTCTGCCCTCTAGCCGTTGACAAATTGGCAGCATTTCCTCTGCCTAGATTAGTGATGCAGTGTAAACATCACCCGCTCCACACATGGTTTAGCCTGCCAGCTGAAGCAGTGGACCAGGGTGTGATGCTTGGAGTCAGCATGTGAGAGATTAAGAGGTGGATGGGGTCCAGTGGCACTCATCTGCCCTAAAAGATAGGAAACAGCATGCCAAGCTGCCAAAGGTACTCCCCTATCCAGCGCCCCCTACAACCTATATATATATATATATATATATATATATATATATATAGATAGATAGATAGAGAGAGAGAGAGAGAGAGAGTCAGTCAATTTTTGATAGAAGGCGACACACAACAACTCCACACTTTACAATAGGCATATCTGTGCATTTAATATAGACACATATGACCAGCACATATCCTATATCTGAGTAGTTTGCTTAGTGAGTATTCACAGCTAATCTTCATATCTTCAGCTAGGTATGGGATGGTAGATGGTCGCTCCACACCATATATATATATATATATATATATATATATATATATATATATATATATATATATATATATATATATTAACCATATGAAAATTAAATATATTTGTAATCGCAGGCGTTTAATTTATCAGCATGTTGAATATTTTATCTTGTAATGTTGGTAAGATTTCGCTTTTGAATTAGAAATAACAGATAATAAACACCTTACTGTATTTCAGTCAGTAAACATGCTTTCATATAGAAATCGCATAGACATCGTGTATAATTGTTTTGAGATGCTTTTTCAGTATTTACCAACCAAATTACAAAAAAATCACATTCACTTCAAACAGGGCGCATTGCTACTGAAATGTAAAAAAATACTATTTCTTAGAGAGTCATATTAACAGAGGAATCCTGAGCGAAATATATTTGTTCACATCATATTAAGATTTCTGAATGCTCATACAGTCAGAGAACCCACAAACAGAAGGAATTACAAGGGATTTTAATTTACTACTTTATTATTTTTTTCGATAATTAAAGGGAACAGATAAATAGTAAAAAATTAAAAAAGGACAAAATAAACACACAATTAAAAGTGTAAACACAGAATAATAAAACATGGAATGAATTCATTTAACACATGCAATTAATAAGAACCAAACATGATAAGAAAAGAAGTAATGCAAGAAAAAATGAAAATGAATTTTGGAGGCTTTGATCTTTTGCACTCATGAATAAAGAATTGTCCAGTAGTTGACTGCAAACGGGCTTCTTACACAGTGCAGTCATAGTAGAGCTTTTCTAGAGAAGTATCGAAAAACAAATACGTCAGAGTATGATTTAAGGTGAAGAGAAAGGCTTTTTTAAGCGTTGAAAAGACTTTTGCTTTTTAATTTCTTTTTTAGCATATTCTACAACCATTTTTTTTTCATTTTTTGTTTACAATTACTGATCATGTGACCATACAATTGCATGTAACACTTAATGCATACATTATTGCACGGAATGGTTTTAGTTTTATGTGAATATTTTATCTTTCATAGTAGGAAAAATTTTCTTTTAAAAAAATTAGCATTAAATGACAACCTATTTCTGAATGGAAACTTATTTCAGGGCTAGTGCACTTATTGATCAGCACTATTTTTTAAATAGTATTTCCACGTTTAATTAAAGTTTTATGCTATCTGTGTTTATTAAATTCTAAGTTTAAAGTACAGAATAATATAAAACACCCGCCCCTTCCCATGTTAAGAATGGTTTTCTAAATGATAGTGTTATTATTTCAGCACGAATCAATAAGTGCACTATTACTCTTATTTCTAATGTAATTTGGAAATTATTGTGAATTTGTCGCTTATTTTATTTTTAGTACTTACATTTTTTTATCAAATGTTTAGACAATCCTTGTAAAGGCAAAACAAGTAAGAAGATTAACAATCTACATTGGATTCTAGTTTCTGTAGCAAAAGCAATCGAGTAAGTTAAGGAATCACTTCTGGTGGTACTCAAATCTTAGGGGTGGGGGGTTAAATACTTGGGCCGAACACAATGATTCAGAGGACAGGTGTATTTTAAATAGATAAGAAAACACAGTGCAAAAACATAATATTATGTAGTGAATAAATTATAAAACTATGGAGAAAAACTAAGATAAAATCCTTTAATGAATGCGTTCAGCATTAGCGGTGAATAGTGAAACTACGTGTCTGCTATATTACAATCAAATCTAGAGTTGTATAAACTATTCATATTTTGGGATAAAACGTTCTTTTCTTCAATTAAATTGTAAGTTAAGAGAACAAAATAATAAACAATGTCCGCGCATCATGCTTATAATATATATTTAGAGAATTACGTTATTATTTGAAAAGCTATTCCAAACATGTAAAAGACCTTTGTAACAAATATTTCGTGGAGAATTCGTATGAAAAGAAAACATTTCAATCATAATAAATATATTTGTAATGAAAATAAAATTCAAATTTCCAGTGAAAGAAATCACATTCAACAACAAAAAATATGTTGATTTTCGTAATTCACCATTGACTTCTGCAGGAAGCACGCCTGTGGAACTCTGTTCCGTTTGCCTGCTTCCCTCCTGACTACAACTTGGATGTCTTCAAGTCCAACGTAAACAAATTTCTGATGAACCGCCCACTTAAGTAGACACTTTAAATATCCACACTAACGTACTGTAATTACAATAACCCTTATCCCTGAGTAGCTTCCGGGCCTTGATAAGTGGTGACCACCTTGTTAAAAAAAACACATTCTTAGTCATAAGATGTAATTCTTTGTTGTCATGTAATTGTACCAAAACTAATTCATGCGGTTATACAAGAAGTTTGGAATTTTAGAAATTAAAACAAGTGGATGATACGTTATAAAAAGGCCAAATATAAATAAAAATTGTTCACCAAAAAATTACCCTTTTCATCATAAGCAAAAAAGGTTAGCATTGTACAAAAAGCCAAAATAAAAAAATAAAAATATTTTGGTAAACCTTTACAACCAAACGCGGCATGGTTTACACCCTAAAGAAATGTCAAATCTACTGGGGGGGGGGGGCTATTACATTTCAACAGCATTTAAAAATATCTGTAAAGAAGAAATTAAAAAAGAAAAAAATAAGTAAGTAATAATTAACAGTTTCCTATTTATCTGAAAATAGAGAAAGGAGGGGCGCATATTGGTTTTTGGCTTTCTTACGCTTTTGTTGTTGACCATTTCTTACTTCAACTGAACAATTTTATAAGAAAACGATAACATAAAGTATCGTTGTTGGATTTCTTAAACTTTACTATTAAAATTTGATATTAAAAAGCATTATATTTATCATTTTTTGCTTTATATAAAAATGTGGAGTTCATTTTTCTATTTTAGATTCGGGGAAGAAGCAATTTTCCATCTATTTTATTTTTTTCTGTTAAAAAAACAAAAAAACTACTCTTTATTAATAATAATGTTATTATTTAGAAAGCCATTCTCAACATGGGAAGAGCGTCTTTGCTAAATTATTTGTACTTTCACCTAACAATTTAATAAACACAAATAGCATAAGCACGAACTACAAGCACTTGTTCCCACGCAACATAAATACCCCGACAAACCTGACAAGCAGCTAAATCCCACCCCTACACATTAGAGATCCCTAGGTGTAAGAAAGTCTTCTACTCCAATAGTTTCTTCGCCAAAACTGCTAAACGTTGGAACTCTTTTCCAAGATTCTGCATTCCCAACTGTACTGACATGCAGAAGTTGAAGTGTAATGTGAACAGACATCTTGCTGCTCATATCCCTTCATAATATCCCTGCAACTTATGTCCCTGATATTAGCCCCCTACTTCAAAATGGCACTGTGCATTGTTTGGGTGAAAATTGAATAAAAAAAAAAAGCAGTCTGTCGTATAGAAAAAAAAAAAAAAAAAAAAAAAGTGGTACCCCCCCCCTCAAATATATAAAAAATAAAGTTAATCTTCTAGGCAGAGGGATAATTTTGTTTTTTTTTTAAACTTATTTTAAACCGTTTATTTACTTTGAAAATGCGGCATTTATGCACTTATAATACCGCATTGATATAATAATGTAGCGTCACGACCCTAAATCCGGTTATATTGGTGTAAAGTGCAAAACACAAAGTAATTAGCATGAAATAAAATGTGAAACTAATGTTTACGTATATCGTAAAAAAGTAAGTAATACTTCTATTTAAAAAATAGAATCCAATGTTTTTTTGAATGGTTAATGTTGCGGTGGCAACCACTTATTTGCATATGCGAATAACATAACACTATAAATGGCAAGCCTAGGTTGTCTTACTCAAATGCCACCGAAAGTGACGCCGAAGAGCGTACATGTCCTCCCACCAAGACTCTCTGACTCGACACCGTCATTTGTACATATTGTAAATATACCTTTTCTTTAATACACTTATTATTGCGTTATCTTGTTGTTTGCGTTTTCATTGTATTTCCTTACTAATTATTGTTCAATCTTGCAACCACAACAGTTAACATCTCTATGTGTTTTAAATATAAAATATATTACTTTAAAAATATTTAATGAGTTCTTTATACTTATTAGAAAAATAGAATACATTTATTTTTGTATTATTCTTATTTTGTAAACTACAATACAATGTTTTTATTTTTGTTATATTATTATTGTTTCTTTAAATAGATCACAATTGTTTTACATTCTGTATTAGTGTTTTGGAAATTAGAATACAATGTGTTGGGTATAGGGTTAGTAAAAAACAAAAACAAAAAAAACGTGCCGGGCGTATCTGCATCGCTCTTTGCGAAAGAAGAATGAAAGGATGGCTAGCTCATTTATATACATGAAGAGCATCTTGGGAAGGCAGGGCATGATGGGAGAAGCTATTTTTTTCCTGTCTCTTCCTTTTTTTTCTAGATAGGAGGATATAAAAGCTGGGAAAAATTCCCTGGGGGGGGCAGAGAGAAAAGAGTCGTGAACATCTTCTCTTGAAAAATATTTTGTATTGCTGACGTTCAGATTATGCGGTGTGACATTGGTGGCGAGAGGCCAGGTGTGGTCGATTGGAAAAGAAGAGGGCAGGAACGTGTTGCTGTCAAGAGAGTGACTCACTCTTTCCCGAACCCCAAAACCGAATCCTGATTGTAACTTTAGAAGCTATTTCCGTGTGTCAAGCAGGTTAACATGGCTGACTGGAGACTGAACACTCAGATATTGAGACCCTTTACTGGGGAGGGTGACCTAATTAAATGGCTGGAAAAATTAAAGATGGTGGCAACAAGGTTGCAGAGTCAGAGTTGGAATCGAAGTCGGAAGAAGTCGGAGGTTTTAGCTGGAGTCGGAGTTGGATTTCTAAGAGTACAAGGAGTCAGAGTTGGAGTCGGAATTTTTTTTATCCAACTCCGACTCCTGAAGTCCAATGAATTTATTTTTTTTACATGGTTTCCCCTTTGGTTTTACCAGTTTTTTAAATTACATTTTCTATTTTTTTATTATTACATTTTCACCCCAAACAAGGCACATTGCCACTTTGATGTAGGGGGCTACTATCAGGGACCTAAGTTTCGGGGGTACTATGTAGAGAGTTTAGCAGCAAGATGTCTGTTTACACTACATTTGAACTTCTGCATATCAGTACAGTTGGGGAAGCAGGAACCTGGAAAAGAATTCCAAAGTCTAGCAGTTCTGGGGAAGAAGCTATTAGAGTAGAAGGCTTTCTTACATCTTGGGATCTCTACCGTGTAGGGGTGGCACTTCGCTGCTTGTCGGGGTATTTTCATCGAGGGGGGGTACAAGAGCTTGTAGTTCGTCAGAGAATTCACCATTAAAAATACTTGTGAAACAAGCAGAAGATGCAACATTTTGTCAATGGGACAGAGGCTGAAGCTTAGATAACAGTTCAAAACCTATCAGGTTGGCGACTCTCTTTTGAACACTGTCCAGGAATGAGAGACTAGGAGAAGATGCACCAGCCCCAATGTGACAGCAGTACTCGATACATGGACGAATGGTGGCTTTTTAAAGGTACAGGATACTTTCAGGTGTAAGTAACATTCTAGCACGGTAGAGAGAGCCCATCTTCTTTGCAACAGCCTTGACAATGATCTCAATGTATTTATTCCAACTCATGTTCCCTGTGAACGTTAAGCAAAGGAGTTTTAATGAAGTACTTTCAGGTAATGTATCTTAATCCATAGCTATTGGTGGTTTGTAAGGTTTCATGTAATTATTAAAGGAAACGAGCTTTATCTTGGTAGCTTTGAACGTTACCATCCATTTCTGACCCCATTCCACAACAGAGTGAAGGTCTTATTCTAGGGTTTCTGCCATTGCTTTAGATATGTGTTCATTTGTTTTCCCCTCATGCCTGCTATAGAGCATAGTGTCATCAGCAAATATACCCATATCAGAGACAATTTTATCAGGTAAGGATCGATCCCTGAGATACACCTGCATTTTGTTTGGATGTACACCCATCGAGGACAACCTGGATTCTTCTCTCATTTAAGAAGGATTTAATTATGTTAAGCATTCGTCCAGTAATACCATAGATTTTATTTTCATGAGAAGACCATCGTGCCATACCCTGTCAAAGGCCTTAGATATATATAGGGCTACTGCCCTCCCCTCCTCTGCCTTATCCAGTGCTTGGTATATACGTTCAGAGATTACAGTTAGAATATCTGCACTAGATTGCCTAAATCCATATTGATGGTCAAATAGAAATTTAGCAACTGTAAGGTGGTGGACCAGAGCTTGATTAATTAAAGACTCAAATATTTTGGTGAAAAGCGGGAGGAGGTTAATTGAGCAATAATTTAATGGATCGGTTCATTCACCAGAGTTTTTGTAAACGGGTACCACAAAAGCAGCATTCCAGCTGTCGGGAAAGCAAGATTCGTTAAGACATTTATTAAAGAGTTTAGAGAGAAGTGGAGTAACCTCAGCGGAGCATTTTTTAATAGCACAGCTGGGATGAGATCAGATCCACATGCTTTTGAAGTGTCTAGGTTTTTTATATCATGTACTTGAGAAGGGATGATTTTCAGATCATCTAGTGTGGTTTCTGTCCACAGAGGAAAATCAGGGAGGGAATGGTTTGCTGGGTCCAAGGTAGAGTTTCAGGGAAAATAACGGGCAAACATGTTAGCTTTTCAGTTGTTGTGCAAACATCATGATTGTTGGATAGTGGGGGAATTATTGATTGCCCATTATTTACTACACTATTATAGATTTTCCAGAAATCATAAGTTCCTAATTTCTGTGCTTCAATGCATTTCCTGGTGGTTTCAGTATATTCACACTTAGCTGTTGCTACTTCTTTCTTACAATTACTTCTAGCTTCTATATACTTTGTTTGTAGAGGATTTATGCTGGATAAATCTACGGTACGCATGTTGCCTCTGAGCAATGGTAGCTGCGCAAGTAGAAGTAAACCATTGGGGAGAATGCCGTTTGCTATAGAACTGCCGTGTAGGAACATGTGATTCAATTGCTGTTTTGAATCATTCAGTCGTCTCATTTGCGCACTATTCTACAGGAAGAGAAAAGATATTTCCCCATATGGCGTCTCTGATGTGATGACAAATGGCATCCCAGTCAGCCTTATTTTAGTATGTTGTCCTTTTGAGCAATGGCTCTTCAACTTGAGGTCGAGAGTTTAAGGTGATTCTATCATTATCACAGCATGATCAGCATTCCTAAGACGGCAATCAGCATTTGTTACACAATCCTCAGGATCTCTTGTTAGAAATAGATCCAGAAGTGATGCTTGCTGGTCCTGGCAATCTGGGAGAATGGTCGGGAATATTACTGTCTGTGTCTAGGAATGGGATAAAGCAAAGTCATGGATGATGCTAACTAGCTGTGTCAGTGTAGTTAGAGAAGCCAAGCAAATTTCTGTGGTGGGCGTTAGAGTCACTAAATACATGTATTTGGGCACTAGTGTCAAGGGAGAGTGTTACATCTATGCTATCAGAGACATAATTGCTTATAGTACAGTCCTGGGTTGATAGAGAGCAATAAAGAAAATACAGGTAGCTAATACTATGTTGTAAATTTAGTTTAAAGCACATGAAAGGCTGGTCACCTGATTCTAGTTTAGATTCCCTAGACATGGGGAGGGTGTTACGAATATAGACTCCAAGTTCGTTCCTGTTAAAGTCCTTACAACAAAGTGGAAGATAACCAGACATGTTAAAGATGTTAGAGGGGATGGAAGAGTGCAAGTTAGTTTCACTTAGTGTTAATATATCCGGGGAGTTCACTAGGAGAAATGATTCTACATCATCTAAGTTAGTTCTAAGTCCTCAGATATTTGTAAATGCAAGCCTCAAGGGAGGAGGCGTGAGTGTGTGCTCGGTTTGAACATTCTTTTGGATTGATCTGTCATTTCATTCTATTTCGTAGTTGCTAGGCAAAACGGATGTGCATAGCCACCATCATGTAACATGAGTAGACCATCAGCTGGCTCCTCGCCCACAGGAATGTGGCCTCGGGAATGCCTACCAGAGATGAGTGCAGGGTGCCTTTCCATGTGCGACATGACACTACATATATCCTGATATTACACAACTGATGATAGAACAGCCGCTCTAAGTGCTATCAAAGAGTTAGGTCTCCTGTACTGTCAGTTGAGAAACAGCAACCAGCAGCTGTCAAACCGGTACCCTAAAACCTGTCCGACAGGAGTGGCTCAGTCCTGTCATGTTAGCATATATGGTAAATAATCACCTCAAGATGCCCAGGTATAGGGGAAAGGAACAAAGCAAATGTGGGAGATGGCATTCATTGCCCTAATCAGGAAACAAGGCTAAGCACTGGGTGTCTCTAATGAGTCTTTGTGACCGTACATCTGCTCCTGGCTAATAGGCAAAGAAGGAGTATGCAGTATTAGGGCAGGTCAATTTTGGAACTCCGGTGATGCACATGTGATGATAGTTGGGGTTTGGCATAAAAAATACCCACACAAAATATTTTTTTCAAAATCGTTATCTTCACTCGAGGAAACGACTTTAAAAGTTGAAAAATTGTAGCTATTAAATGTTTTTTGGTGAATTGTCAAGTACGTCCCGTCATCAAAACAATCCATATCATTAAGAAAATGGAATCATTATTTAGAATATGTTTTAAACTACATTTTAAATGAAATGAGTGAGGATAATGAATTAATAAAATAAATGCTTATTGTAAAGATAAAATTGTGTTTTTAAAATAATAGCGACTGAAGTTTGCTTTTTCATTTCAGGAACTTTTTGGGGTGGGGACATCTTAGATTTCACCGTGGTATTTTTCACACGCTTGTTATTGCTATTGAAAATTGACGTTTGTTTATCTTTTAATTGAGATAATTTACAATTTTAGGCTAAAGACCAAATTATTTTGAAAGGAGAAACTAAAAAGGCTTGTTTAAAAAAATATATATTATTATATTTCAAGTGTCTGCCGTGAATTTAAACGTATTTGTTTTATCCGCTGAAGAAATTTTTCCCATTGTTGTAAGTTAACTTTACTTCTGTAATTTGTTTTTCGATTTCACATCGAATTCTATTTGAAGGTTTTATTAAAAATACGGTAATATTCCAGTTTTATATTAAAAAGAGATGGCCCATACAATTTTAGGTACTTGTGCATTTTTTATACCATGATTAAATAACGTTAATATTTTGAAAGCCATTCTTAACATGAGGGGATGGTGTTTTATAACTATTCTGTGCTTCCACCTAACAATTTAATATATATATATATATATATATAAGATAGCGTGGAACTTGAATTTAACCCCCCCCCCCCAAAAAAAACTGTTTAAAAATAGCACAGTACTAAAAATGCATAAACACCCAATTTACTTCTACACATTCTTTACGAAACATAACCAGGTAAATTTTAAAGTTTTTCTACTTAATAAAAAATTACTTTGCAAAAAATTAGTGGCAAATTTTTTATTTCTTTCATGTTTTAGGGAGTAATTGTTTTTAAGCAATATTTTTCGAAAATTATAGTTTTAAAATTAGATAACATACAAAGGTTAATGCGAGTAGATAAGGTTTTTCGGTACTCGTTCATGAATGGTATTGTGCTGAAATGACTTTATTATTTAGAAAGCCATTATTAACACAGGGAGAGGGGAGGGTGTGTTGTAACCATTTTGTACTTTTACCTAACAATTCAATAAACAAATATCGTAAAAATTAAATTTAACTTGAAAATACCATTAAAAATAGCATGGTAATATATATGCACAAGCACCGGTTTTTCAAACACTAAACACTCGTTTAAAATGGCATGGCTACAGCAAAAATGAATCACTTTATGGATAAATTCATGTTATCGAAGGAGAAGCTAAAGTCTGTTAAAAAAATGTCTAAACTAAACACATCTGCTGTAGATCCAGCAGAACGGAAACCATATTGCATGTCACTAAGAAGGTTATTTTTGTTGAGATGGTTAACTACTTCTCCATTTAACATGGATTCCAGCAAGGTGCTTATGATGCACAGGAGATTTATTGGTCTGTACTGAGAGGAAGATGATCTATCACCTGAATGCATAAATACAGGCCATACTGGTGAGGTTTTCCAGGGTTTTGGGAAGCAATTCTCTTTAAGACAATGCTTAAACAGCTTTGTAAGTATGGGAACTAGTTCTGGTTGAAGCTTTTTCAGCACTATAATTGAAATGCCATCAGGGTCAGTTGCTTTATTGGAATCAAGGTTTTTGATTAGCTTGGCAACATCACACACAGATATTTGTATGTTGCATAGTGTGTTTTCTGATAAAAGGGAAATATGATGGGTTGACAGTCTTAGTCGCATAGGGTATAATTAGTTGCAAAGTTCTTGGCTTTATCTGATGCTGACGAGATTACCTCACGTCCATTGATGATGGTTGGGATAGAGCACATGATTCTGTTCAGGATCCTGTTTGGTATTTGCCAAAACTGGTGATAACCAAACCATTGCTTAGCTACTTTGGACTTAACGGACTGAGCCTACAACTCTCTCACATTCTTTATTGCTCTTTTACAGTGATTGCTGGCAGTCCTAGAATCGGCTTTAGTCTCAGTACAGCTTCATGTTTTTCCTTTGATCCTCTTTCCATAAAGGCAATATTATCTTTTAAAAAATTTATTCTCTGTATAATATGTGTCTTTACTCCCCTCTTCTGAAGAGAAGCGTTTGGCTTCAAAATGTCACTCTGACAAACAGTATGGATTCAGGCAATGTCGTTCTACTGCATATATTTTAAAATTTATCTGTGAATGCATTTACCATAGACTGGATAAAGCTGGTGGAGACACAGCTGTAGCCCTTGATAGATCTAAGGCCTTTGATAAAGTCTGGCACAAAGGGCTGCTAATGAAAATTAAATTGTACTTTATAGCTGGTCGTATACTAAATATAATTAGACAATAGAAGCATACAAGTTGTTATTTATGGACATACATCCAAGCAGCATAACATTAATGAGGGAGTGTCACAGGGGTCGATCCTTGGACAATTATTATTCCTGATATTCCAAAACGACCTTCCTGATATTATTGTGCCTGAGATGGGTATATTTGCTGATGATACAATGCTCTATAACATGTATTAAGGAAGACCAGATGTACATAAATCTAAGACAATGGCAGAATCATTAGAAAATGACCTCCAGACCATAGTTGAATGGGGACGTAAATGGATGGTAACATTTAATGCTAGTAAAACTAAGCTGCTCTCCTTTAACAATTATAAGACGCCTCTCGAACTGCCTATATCGATGAAAAATAACACCCTACCTGAGAATTCTATCTTCAAACTCCTTTTTTTGGACTACTTTACCATATTTTACTTTGTGGGCAATATGAACTGGAACAAATACATAGAGGACATTGCAAAGACTGCTGCAAAGATGGTGGGTTCCCTCTATCAAGCTAGAAGATTACTCACTCCTGAGAGTATCCCGTACCTCTACAAGGCCATCATTCGCTCATGCATGGAGTACTGTTTCTACATCTAGCCTTTCCATCTTGGATAGGTTCCAAAAAAGAGTTGTCAATCTAATCAGTCCCACTTCATCAACTAAACTCCAGCTCTTGTCCCTTCGTCACAATGTTGCATCTCTGAGCCTGTTTAAATGGAACGTATTCTGATGAACTTGTTGCACTTGTACCCCGTACATATCCCTAACAAACCCGTTTAGCAATAAGATCTTACCCCTTCACTTTTGACGTCTCTAGATGCCAAAACGCTTTCTGTTCTAATAGTCTCTTTCCTTGAACAGCTAGACTTTGGAATTCGCTTCCTACTACCTGCTTTCCTGGCCGTACTTATATGCAGAAGTTTAAATATAACATAAACCAACATCTTCCTAATCTTTCCTAGACATGGTCTCAAAAAGTAGCCTTCTTCATCCAAGTGGTGATATGCCTTGTTAGGAGTTAACGTGAGTAAAATAAATAAATAAAGCTGGTTGAGTGTATATGTGAGTATATTTATCATACAAGTGAATGTTAAACATAAAAAATGATATACATGAAAAGTAATTATAAAATGTTGAATAGGTGTGGGAGGTTAGTATATGGATCTGCAGAATAGAGTTCCACATAGGGGCCAAGCAGTCGGGAGTCGGAGTCTACGAGTTGGAGTCGGCATTCTGGGAATTCAAGGAGTCGGTGTCGGACTTTCATCATCCGACTCCGCAACCCTGGGTGGCAAGGTTGCAAAAAATTGAAGACGTGGTCATCCTGCTGCCGCTATACTTAGAGGGGGAAGCCCTCACTATTTACCAGCATATGCGCGATGAAGATAAGGGAGACCTTGCCTCAGTGGAGCAAAGACTGAAATTGGCTTTCACTGAGAGTCCATTTGAAGCACTCGACAAACTTGCAAGTTTGAGGTGGACTGGTGAGTCTGTTGATGTCTTTGCTACAGAGATCAGGAGACTGGCAGGATAGGCTGGTTATGTGGAGAGGAGCCTGGAGATGATGGTAAAGTGAACGGCTTCCCAGAAGAAATCTCAGCGAACATGCAGAGAATCACTGAGATCAATACGATGGAAGTGGACGATCTCTTGGTCCACGCCAGAGTCCTAGTCAAGAATGTCAAGGGCCCAATCATGGCTGCAGCTGTGAGTGGAAATAAATGCACGAGGCCCCATTTGAATGACGAGAGACAAGGCAGCGAGGCGACAGGAGGGGAAACCTGCCATCCTCACCTGCTCAAAGACTGCAAAGAGCTGAGACCGGGGATCACCTGCTACCGATATGGATGAGTGAGGCACATTAGTCGCTATTGCGTTGCTTCAGAGGACCAGAGAAACGAGTAAAGGGGAGCCAGTGCGCCAGTGGTTCCCCCTTCTTTGTGGAAATGGCGGACAGCAAAATGTTGCCTCAGTTACCAGTAGTGGTCAATGGGAAGAGAGCCATGGCCCTTGTTGACTCAGGCTGCACCACAACGTTGGTAACGAAGAATGTCGCTAGATCATGGAGCGGAACCAGGAGTATTAAGACCGTGGATGGCAGGGAGGTGAAATGCCTGGGAGAGACAACAGCGGAAGTAATGGTGCAAGGTGTGCCTATTGGACTACGAGCCCTGGTGTTGTATCGTCTGGTTGGTGATGTTGATGTGGTTTTAGGTGTAAGTGCGATCAACCAACTGGGGGGGGGGCTACGTTGAGAGGGGACCAAGTAGCTTTCAGATTCCTTGGCACAATAGGAAATGGCAGGAGTGGAAGGTGATAGAAATATCAGAACATAAAAACCAGAGGCTTGCTGCATCGAGGATGAGGATTTCCTGAGGAGGTCCTGTGGCGAGAGGTGGATGGTGGAATGGAAATGGATCTCCGGGCCTCTGGAACTACGAAACAAAGTAAGCTGCTACAAGAAAACACTGTGAGGAGAAATAAGAAAAGGATTCAAGGAAGAAGTGGAGAGGTGGATAGAAGAGGGAATTCTGAAACCGTGGACAGAAGAAAAAGGAGTGCTACTATTACTGGTGGTTGTTCAACCCACAAAGAACAAAGTTAGACTGGTACTGGATTTCAGAGAATTAAACAGATACGTAGCCTGCCACACTGGAAAGGGGATTGACGTATGTGAAGAGGTTATGAGGAAATGGAGAAGGATGGAGTGGGCCACTAAGATTGTCGACCTGAACTCGGCTTATCTCCAGATCCATGTAGATGAAAAACTCTGGCAACATCAAGTGGTCCGGTACAAGGGAAAGATGTATTGCCTGACGAGGTTAGGCTTTGGGCTGAGCTCAGCCCCCAAAATTATGACTGCCATGCTGAAGACGGTGCTGAGTAAAGACTGTACAGTGGACAAGGCCACTAGTTCATACATTGACGCCATTCTTGTGGAGGAAGCAGAGGTGACAGCAGAGAAAGTGAGAGGCCATGGCGCGAGGTATGGGTTGACTGCAAAACCGGCAGAGTCCCTTAATCGAGGAGCGGCGTTGGGGTTGAAACTATGCCAAGATGACAAAGGAAACCTTGTCTTTAAATGAGGGAATGCAATACCTGAAATCAGAAATTACCTGAAAAAACAAGAAATCTTCTCAGTCTGCAGGAGACTGGTGGGACACTATCCAATTGCCGGCTGGCTTAGGATAGCGTGCAGCTTTATTAAATGACAAATGGGCACTGATGGCTGGGAGGGTGACGAAGGAGATCACAAACATGCTACAAGAAATCATCGCGAGAGTGACGAAAGAAAACCCAGTAAAGGGGGAATCGTACATCAGCAGCAGAGATGCAGGGCTGATTTAGTGCGATGCCAGCAGCCTGGCATTGGCGTCGTATTAGATATGGGAGGTGTAACTGTGGAAGATGCAGCATGGCTAATAAAGAAAAACGGCTAATCCCATATTATCGTAGCCAAACTTGAGGCAGCTATGAAAGGAATCAATCTGGCCCTGAAATGGGGATTAAAAACACTTGAACTCAAATCCGATTTGGCAGCAGTAGTTTTATGGATCAGGTCAGCAGTGACTGGCGATAAGAGAGTTAGGATCAGAAGTGCTGCAGAAATGCTGATCAAGTGCAGGCTCGGAGCACTCGCAGATTTAATAGTGGAATTCCAGTTGAGGGTATCTGTAATGCTGGCCCCATCAGAAAAGAACAAGGTGGATTCGATGACATGAGTAAAGAAGGCCTGGCTGCAAGAGGGAAAGGAGGTTTCCTCAGTATGCTGTGCAGGGGAGGAACTTAAAAAGTTACATGAAATGCACCACTTTGGTCGAGAATAACGTTATTCCTGGCAAGAGAGGTTTACCCAGAAACCACCGAGAAGGAGGTCAGGGAGGTAGTGGAGCACTGTCAAGAGTGCCAATCGATAAACCCCGGACCGTCCAGACATGAAGCAGGAGAGTTACACATTGCGGAGGACTGGAAGCGATTGGCCATTGATGTGACCCATTATCGCCATAAGCTGTATCTGTCGATTGTCGACTGTGGACCGGGGAAGTTTGCCATATGGAGAGAGATCAGGGCAGAAGCTGCATGGGCGATCGGAGGGGTCATCGAAGAAATATTTTTGGAGAGAGGGCCGGTTGAGGAACTGTTAATGGACAAAGGCCCCGCTTTCCGATCACAAGCCTTTAAAGAAGTGTGTGATAAGTGGGGAGTAAGGCAATTTTTTAGGGCAGTGTATTGGCCGACTGGCAATGGGATAGTAGAGAGGAATCATCGCACCTTCAAGGCTGCTGCAGAAAAAAGCAACATTTCATCCATGGAGGCGGTATTTTGGTAGAACATCTCACCAAAAACCAGACAAGATGAGACAACTGTGCCTCGTATAGCCATCTCTGCATATAAGTGGCAGCATCTGTGCAACAAAACAGTAGGAATTGAGGGTGAAGAAGCTACCATTAAAGTGGGTGAGGAGGTGTGAGTGAAGCCCCTAATGCAAAATGTACCACTCGCTGGGGGAGGGGGGTTGTAACGGGAATGCAGTCAAAGAATAACGTGATGGTAAATGGCATTCCCCGGCATATCCTATACCTGCGTTGTGTAACCTTGCCGGTGCGCAGTGATGGTAATGAAGAGGAGGAAGTCGAGATCCACCAAGAAGCTAACGATGCACCCCAATCTGACTTAGCCCCACATTGTGGCTCTTTAAAACTGGACGAGAATGTCTAGAGTGAACCTGAAAACGTCAACCCCGAAGAAGTTGTCCCTCAAAGGCCTCAATGTGAGAGGAGGAGGCCTGCTTGGATGAAGGATTATGAAGTGTCATTGATCTCGAAGATCGGGGGGGGGGGCGTGTGAGGTATATTATTAGAAAAAAAACCGTACCGGCCGTATCTGCATTGCTCTTTGCGAAAGAAGAAGGAAAGGATGGCTAGCTCATTTACATACACAAAGGGCATCTTGGGAAGGCAGGGAATGATGGGAGAAGCTATTTTTTCCTGTCTCTTCCTTTTTTCTTTTTAGATAGGAGGATATAAAAGCTGGGAAAAATTCCCTGGAAGGGGCAAAAAGAAGAGTTGTGAACATCTCTTGAAAAGTATTTCATATTGCTGACGTTCAGATTATGCGGTGTGACATTGGTGGCGAGACGTAAGGTGTAGTCGATTGGAAAAGAAGAGGGCAGAACCGTGCTATTGTCGAGCGAGTGACTCACTCCTTCCCGAATCCCTGAACCGAATCCTGATTGTAACCTTAAAAAAAGTTTTGTATCATAATTTTTATGGAAAAATAGAATACATGTTTTTTTTTTATTTGTTTTATTATTACTACTTTTTGAAAATAGAATACAATGATTTTTTTCAGTGGTTTGAATCTGTTTAAGCATTATAAATATATATTATGAAATCATCTTAGTAATGTTGAATTTATTTATTTTTAAATAGAGGATTTCAGCGATGGGTGTTATCTGATAATTTATTTATTTATTTTGGGTGTGTTTGTCTGTAAACATTTATTTTTTAAGCAAAAATATTTTGGTGCAAATAAAAAAAACTCACTGAAACATGGCTTCCAACGAATTTAAAGTAAAACAGGAAGTCCAGTTCTGTTTTGCATATCATTAAGCAATTTTATACTTGCATTAATTTTAGTTGCTCATAATTCTGAATCGCCAATAACGTTATTATTTAGACAACTATACTAGACATGGGAGGGAAGGATGTTTTGTAACTATTATGTACTTTCTCCTAACAATTTAATAAAACAAATATTGTAAAAATTGTATTTGCAAATATTATTAAAGAATAGCGTAAAAATTGTTTTGCAAATACTATTTAAAAAATAATGTAAAAATTGTATTTGATAATACTATTTTAAAATAACGTAAAAATTGTATTTACAAATACTATTTAAAAACGTAAAAATTGTATTATCAAATACTATTTAAAAATATTGTAAAAATTGTATTTAAAAAATATTGTGAAAATTGTATTTGAAAAATACTATTTAAAAAATTGTGCAAAAATTGTATTTGAAAAATACTATTTAAAAAATAGCGTAAAAATTGTAATTGCAAATATTTTTTAAAAAGACCGTAAAATATTTTATTGGAAAATACTATTTAAACTATAGCGTAAAAATTCTATTTGAAAATACAATTTAAAAAATATGGTAAAAAATTGTATTTACAAATACAAGTAAAAAATATTGTAAAAATTGTATTTGCAAATACTATTTTAAATATATTGTAAAAATTAATTTTACTTGCCAATACTATTTAAAAAATAACGTAAAAATTGTATTTGCAAATACAAGTAAAAAATATTGTAAAACTTTTACTAGCAAATACTATTTAAAAACTAACATAAAAATTGTATTTGCTAATCCTATTTTAAAAATAACGTGAACATTGTATTTGCAAATACTATTTAAAAACTAACGTAAAATAGTATTTTCAAATGCTATTTAAAAAATAATGGAAAAATTGTATTTGCAAATACTATTTAAAAATATCGTAAAAATTGTATTTGCAAATACTATTAAAAATAGAATTAAAATTGTATTTATAAATATTATTTAAAAATATTGTTAAAATTGTATTTGCAAATGCTATTTAGAAATATTGTAAAAATTATATTTTCAAATACAATTAAAAAGTAACGTAAAAATTGCATTTGCAAATACTATTAAAAAAATGCGTACATACAAAAAAGTAATGTTGAGTCTTATGTTAGTAAAAAAAAAATGTCTGACATGAGACAGTCATATAAAAATCCCCATAATCGCTCAAAATCGAAAATTAAACAAAATACTGGAGGAAAACCATCCAAAAAATATCACAGTGACACATTTGTGCAAAGGTTTGTTATGCCCAACTAAATTTTTACGGCATCTTTTGTTTATTAAATGGATATTTGAAAGTACAAAATACTTAAAAACGTGTGATCTCTAATCTCCCCACAAACGTAAGAAGGTAAAAACCGATAGGAGCTCGCTCCCCTAGGTGTATCAGAATTTTGAGGGAATTTTTGATATCCCTCACACAAAACTGCAAATAAAATATAAAAAAACTCGTAATTTCTCTTTTTAAAGTGGGTTGTTTATTGTCTGTATGGAATATACTTCCAAAATAAACTATTAAAGTTGTTTAAAAAATAATAGAAATATTATTTTTTATTTTTTAAAAAACAATGTTTACAAAGTGCCAGCGCGTCTTCATGCAGCCATTTTTTTTTTCACATAATAAAATCAATTAAATTTTACGAGTTAAATATTTTTCAATTTTTAAACTTTAAAAATCTATCAAAATTTTTCTATCGGTTAAATTTTTATGATATTTTCAGGGTCAATGTGAAATTTTATGCACTTTCCAATAAACTGAATATAATATTTTAGACAAAGGTTTTTTTAAAATCCCCCCCCCATTTTGAAATGTCTATTAAAATTTTAATAATTTATGTACCAAAGGTTTATATATCACAAATTGAAGAGATAAGATCAATAAATAATATATTGTAATTTAAAACAAAAAAAGAATAGTTTTTTTAGAAATTTACCTGTAAAGTCCAAAGTGTAAAACTATTTTTTTAAAACCATGTTGAATTTTTTTTTTCAAGTCGAAGCTTATGTTATGCTTGGAATGTCAAGTAAATATGGGCTGCTTAAAACATTTTTTTCTATTTCATATAATGTTTTCTTTTTTAGATATAAAAAAAACAAAAAATTCAGTCGATAAAGAAGTATTAAGATATATCAATCAAAAACTCATGTATTTCATTAAGAGAATAAAAAAAGAAAAAAATCGGTCAACTGTTTTCTTGTTTAACAATAAAAACTTATAAGTGAATAATTTCCGTTTTTTAAGTACGGAGGACCGAAATACTAAATTTGGTTTAAAGCACACATTAAAAAGACACATGAATTGTGTTCCTTCAAGGCACCAGAATATAAAGGCGAATAAAATTAGACTCGTCTCTCTTTATTTGAACAGTTAAAACAAAATGTGAGTTTGCGTTTTTTTTAATCCTTGTTTAAAAAAGTATTTTATTTAAAAAGGACATGGAATATAAGTATAAATATTAAAACAATTAAATCGCAAAAAAGCAGTTTTTGTGCTCAGTGTCTAAAAATGTGACCAACTTGGAATTAAATAATTGTTTATTGTAAACATTATCATTTTCTTAGAAATCACACAAGTTTTACTAAAGTATTATCTTAAGTTTAGAATAATATATTTTTAGGACATTTTTTGTAGCTGGATATTCATATTTTGCGTTCACGTTTGTTATAAAATAGGTACGGGCAAAATGAATGCCGATGCTCAAAATATATAAACATTTTGAGCCTTTCCTTTACTTAAAAATTCACCAAAAATCAGGAAATTAACCAATTTTAATGAAATTTTCAGTATTTATCAAATAATGATCACGGAATATAATGAACTAATTATTTTTTATTTAAATCTTAGTGGAAATTTATTATTTTGTTTAAACAAAAAATACCTTTACTAAAGTTATGGTTTTCAGTAGTAAATAAAAAATGCAAGAATTTGCTTTTGCTTTTTTTTATATAAATAAAGCATCGTAATTTGTAAAAAAAAAAAAAATTTACAGGAACATTACAAAAAACCCTAAAGTCCGTATTAATGAATTCAATATCACTCGAAGGAAAATGAATTTCTCGAACTACCGATATTACCATTGAATTAAGCATTGTTTATTGAATATTTTCACACAAAAAAATTATAATAGCAAAAATATTTCTACTTTTTTTTTAAATTACAGATTTCGCATAATTTTTATATGCAAGATTTTGTTAAAAAAAATAATCCCGTTGAGGGGGGGGAGGGGTAAGTCGAGCGGAGGATCACGCTGGGTTGCAAAGGAGTCGCCCTTGCGACCCTTTCCTCAGGGTCAGGTAACAGAAGAACAAGTTGGTAGAGGTAGATGGTAGAAAGTAACTAAGTACCGAACTGTCAGCAGGAGCGACTAGACTTGTAACGCTTGCTAGCCACACCGAGGCAGAGTGGTTTGAGGCAACCTTTATAACAAAGGGAAAGCTCCTCTCTACACTCCTCCCAATCTATAAATACTCAGCAACATGGCCACCCGCGTAGGATTAGCTGAATGCTTCCCCAGACACGTGAGTACTTATCTCCACCTTTTTTTTTCACACACTCCCAACAAACAACAAGAAAAGAAAGAAAAAAAGAGAAAGAAAAAGGGGGAGAGGAAAAATAGTCAGGATAACAGGATACAGCTCATGCAGAATTAAGCGGGAAGCAGACTCGGCCTGCCCCTACCTGCAGTCGCTTAATGGCTTCGCTTGTAAGCCCCAGAATGGATGACAATGGTGGTACCCTCTTATCTGAGAGGGCTATTAATTCCCCCTTTAAGTCGCATGATAGTTTCCTGAAAAGTACCTTTGCCATAAGGCGAGCCCCGCTCGAGCTGTCCATGGAAAAATCACACAAGAGAGAGTTACCCAGCTCCTCCAACACAGATGCCGTTCTGGAAACAAATTCTCCTAGTTCGGAGAGTGGTGCGTTCTTTGAAGGTGTGAAGTCCAATATGTCCTCGAATATCAGGTCAATAGTACTGTCAAGGTCCAAGAACTCGTTCTTGAGTACTGTCATGGCCCGAGCATAATTTGCGTCAGTGCAGCTATAGTGACTGATCAACCACAGGGCTCTATCCATCAAGGAACACTTTAGGAAATTTAATCTTTCCGCATCAGTAGCCATGCTGGCCACGCAGTTCTCGAATCTGGTCAAAAAGTTCCAGAAACATAAACGGTCAGTCGCCACTTCTCGGCCGCTAAAGGTAGGGCCCGTAATCTGTAGTTGAGGGGGCTTGACAATGAACGAGGCAGTAGTCGATTACAAACTGAGAGGGGGTTTAGGTGGCTCGAAGATTGAATCCAACTCCGCCAAAGTGTCCAGGTAATTACTCATCAAAGGTACCCAAAGGCTCTCCCTCTCGGCAAAGGTCCTCCCCTCGAGGCAGTCCAGTTGGCCCACGCATGTTCCTAATTCATCGATCAGTTGCTCTATTTGCCTCCTGAGTAGCTTGTATGTTGGAGGTTTTATGTCGCTGTGGCACTGTTTGATCCGGAACAGGATCTTCTGAGTCAGGGACTCCTGTAACAACATGAGATCATCCTTAGAGGAGTCCATCAGGATCAAAGTAATTGGACTCTTCACTTGTATCGACCAATCCACCAAATCCGATTTCTGTTGCGTGCCACTCAACTAGTAGCAGAAAAGGGAAGAGAGTCTCCTTTGCAAGATGTTAAAAACAAATAATCCTGTTGAGGGGGAAGAGGGGTAAGTCGAGCGGAGGATCACGCTGGGTTACAAAGGAGTCGCCCTTGCGATCCTTTCCTCAGGGTCAGGTAAAAGAAGAGCAGGTTGGTAGAGGTAGACGGTAGAAAGTAACTAAGTACCGAACTGTCAGCAGGAGCGACTAGACTTGTAACGCTTGCTAGCCACACCAAGGCAGAGTGGTTTGAGGTCACCTTTATAACAAAGGGAAAGCTCCTCTCACCACTCCTCCTAATCTATACATACTCAACAACATGGTCGCCCACGTAGGATTAGTTGGTTGCTTCCTCAGACACGTGAGTAATCATCTCCACCTTTTTTTTCACATAATAATTTTCTTGCTCGCAAAAACGTGAAACTTTCGGCGTAACATAATTTTTATATAATCTCAAACAATAATTAAAAAATAAATTAATTTAAAAACAGGAACATAAAAAATAATTAAATTAAAAAAATGATAAAAATTGATACAAACGTTCAGAATAAGAATATACGGATGACCTTCGGGGGGGGGAGAAATCTGACACCCCTACCTCCTTTTACTATCATGACTTAATTTTGAAACAGTGTTTTGATTTGCTGAAATTTTGGCCTTCCGTATATTGGTGTTTACAAACTGTTATCGGTTGCGTTTTGCTGAACGGCATAATTACTTGCTTTTTGAGGGCTAATTAAGCTGTATTTTGTATAAACAAGGTGTTTATTATTATTATTATTATTATTATTATTATTATTATTTAATTCAATATCTTTGGACTTTACTTTACTAATTATCATTGAAATAGACACAGAAAACTAATAATAATCTTTTAAAGGATTTTTGCAATGAATTTATTTACCTTCAGAATTTAGCTGAATTGGTTAGCTCGCTGTGAAAACATTTTCATAATTTTTTTTTTTTTTCACGTGTACAAATAGTTTTTTTCTTTATGAAATTAACTTTAGTCTCTAATGTTTCAAATACAATCAAAAAGTAGTCGGAAACCTACAAAAAATTATAATAAATCGGCTTTCAAAACTAGGTCCTCCTATTTTTGTCTGTACCTAGTTATAAAGCATGGCGGAAACATTTTGTTGTTGTTGTCGTTGGATTGCTAAATAACTAAAGAAATAAACAAGGCACCGCCAAAAATGGCCGAAAAATCAAGTTGTTGTTTTTTAAAACGAAATTACATTTATTAAAATCCATTATTTCTGAGTAACTATTTTTCTTTCCAGAAAGATAAAACCCTGAATTTTATCATATAGAAAACAGAATAATGTAAAACTTTTTCTACTATTTTTAATTAAATTTTAAATGTTAAATTTTCCCCAAAAGTTAACAATTGACATTTTTTGTCTTGCACAAAAAACATGCATAAATATTTAAAAAAAAAAAGAAAAAAGGTTTTTGAAATAATTAATTTATTTATTTGTTGTCTAGGATTTAGGATGATTTTCTAAGAGAATATGCAAAAATATTATAATATAAATACCTGGATTTCAAATAATTCCACTTATTCATATAGGCAACCAGTTACTTCGCGTCGATCTAGAGTCTAGATCGACAATGTTTACGTTTGCATTTGATAAAAAGCAAACTATGAAATACCAAACAGGTAAAAAAAAAACTTATTTTTCAGTGACGAAAATTTCAATGTATTATTAACGCTGAGGCTGGCCAGTACCAGATGGGTGACCATTTGTATGAGTTTGGTTTTTAATGTGTATGTGTGTGGGGGCCAGGCTCCCCAAAATGGGGGGGGGGGCAATTTAAAGCAGAATAAAAAAAAATATTTCAGCGCGTTTGGTCCACCGTAGTCGAAAGGCGGCAAACGTTTTCAAACGGGATCGAAAAAATGATGCTATTTTTAACACAAAGGGCACAATATTTATCGAATATTTTTTTTTTTTGTATCGATTCTTCAAAGCATGCCCTGTTTAATGGTCATGCATTATTCGGCTCGCTAAAAAAAAAATTGTTAATTTATTTATCAAAGATTTTAAAATGCCTTTTTTCGTATAAATATTTAAAAAAAATTTTTTTGTTTTGCTTAACTTAAATTAGTTATTTTACTTAACATATTCACCGAATTTCACACTTCAAAACTCAAAAACGGGATAATTAAACACAATCGAAGTTCTGATATTCAGACGTATAAATAAGGTATGCAAACAATTTTTTTTTAATCTATAATTCTGTCCCTTACAACAACACAATATGTTGTGCTCAGTTTCAGATGATTATTTTAAGCATATTTGTACCTCCTGAAAACAAGGGGGGGGGTTTGTAAGCAAATATATATATATATATATCGTTTATGAAAAATAAGTACACTGTTATAAAGTTCATTCTTCTCTTAATAATCGCTGAAAATTTCGTATTGATCGGATAATTACCTGATTTTTGGTAGATTTTTAAAAAGACGGTCCGTCAAAAAGTACTTAACTGCCCCCCCCCCCAGTTTTGGCGGTGCCTAAAATAAACTCATTTAACTGTTTCAGATTATTATAACAGTTATTGAATGAAATTGTTAAAAAGTTTTTAAAATAAACTTACCATTCATGTCCGGAATTAAATACGAAAAAAAAAAAAAAAAACCGGGATGAATCCATATTTTCTTTAGTGTTCAAAACAGAAAATGTGTTTTGTTTCTTAAGTAAATTGATACAATTTTTGTTTTTTGCGTCCAATTCATTAAGAAATAAAATATATGAAAATATTTAAAAAATCAAAAATAAAGGATGGAAAACACGATTTAAACGAGAAATTATTTAAAAAGAACAGCAACTGCTAAAGAACAATGAATTTTAGTCATCGTAACACGGTGTAAGCATTATTTTTTTCCTTGTGTAAAAATATCCGCTCATTAGTTTTAGTGTGCCGAATTGTTTTCCTATGAAGTTTAGATTATATTTTTTGATGTCTTTGGGAATTGTTTTGTAAATTTTTAGTGTGTCTGTCTGTCTAACTAACTAATTAACTAACTAACTAACTAACTAACTAACTCTAACACACACACACACACACACACACACACACACACACACACACACGTGTGTGTGAACACATAAAATCAGGTTTATTTTTTTAAGACTGAACATTTCATTATTATTTGGATTAGTTGAACTACTGTTAACATAAACTAAATATTTTACATAAACAAGCCAAATAAAAGGAAGGAATTGCACAAAAGATGAATTCAGTGAAATAACGCAATAAGTTTGGACCAAGAAAGTAAACTATATCCACATGATTACATTATGAAACTTGCAACGTATTGTTATCTTTGAGAAATTCCATATACAACCGCCATCTTTCTTGTTTAAACCGGCCACACAGTTCTAGTAGCCGGTCTGTGATTGGTTTAGATTTTGTTGAAATTTTTATTTATTTTTTATTTACACACATTCAATCTCATCTCATTCATCTCGACATTTGGGGAAAGGAACGTACTCCTTCACCGGCCTTTGCAGGTAACTTCGATCATCATCATTATCATCATCATCGTTATAGTCCCCTTCATGCAGTCGGCTACACTGCCACTCTCTGGAAGAGGGGGGGGGAGAACTTTTCTCCAGTTTCCTCAGTTTGAACCTAGCCGGCCTAAGAAGGAGGTGGCTAATTACGTTCTCCGTCAAAAAGGGTCTTGATGTTAAAATTAATTTTCCTGATTTTTCTCGTTTAGAGAAAGACGTTTGTTTAGAACTCCATTGGGAGGTACTAAACTTTTAACGTAATTTTATTCCCAATCAATGACTGGCAACTAGTTTCTTACGACTGGAAAATTAGTACCAGCTATTAAAAGGCAAACAAGAGTCTTACAACTGGTAAATTATTAGTCTCAAAGGATTAACGAAGGAAACCGTCGTGTTTGAGGAGTTCTTTTCTGTAAAGAACAAAAATTAATTTCGCCGACAAGACGAGCAAATTATTGACGCATGTAACCCCCGGGAAAGATTATTCAACCGAAGTTTCCTTCACAACAAAAAACAAACCAGAATTTAACCCGTGAATCATTTTATTTGTACACATGAAGCCTACCAAAGCGGCTTTATGGTTTTCTGTTTCTTTCCTTTGAATTTAAAGGTACCTGAGTCTTCACAAAGGAAAATTATTTTACTTCTTTCTCTCCTTTAAGGTTAAAGAGACTTTGCTGTGATTCCTTTCGGAAAAGAAAAAAGAACATTTTATGGAAAGACTGAACATTTCGTTAAAAGGAATTTTAAAAAAATGCTGTTTTTTATGTTTTCTTTCAGCCTTTCTTACAAATAAGAATTGTCGTCTTTTTTGTATTATTGTTTTTTTTTGTTTTTTTTCGTATTTTAAATGTTTCTTAAGGGTTTTATTTAACCCCAGCCTTGGGAAATAAAGGCAATTGATAACTTTTTGTTTTAATAAACTTGGATCATTTTAAACACATTCGGGTCTGCATTTCTTTTGCTCATTTCCATTAATTCCCCATTTTCGAGAAATTTGCTTATGCTTCCCCCCCTTTTTTTTTCTTTCATTTTGTTACCATAAAAAATGGATTTAGGAGACGAACCCAAAATTCTGTTAATTTGAATGTGTCAGGAGATTTGACTTGACACGCTTTTTGAATCATGCTATTATTTTTCAGTAAGAAAAAATTTGGCATCGGGATAGACTCAACTCAGCAGCCCTCTTTCTTGAGGGAGCCAAGGCAATTCCTTCATGGACACCAAACAGTTGGTGAATGAAGGCTACAACTCTACAAGCAGAGACAACTTATGTTGCTATATTTATCCTAATTGAGGATGACATTCAAGAACTGTTCTGAATGTTTATTTTCCAAATATTGGATCTTATCTCATTTCATCTTGAGTTCCACGGGGATCACATATACCTGATTATAGGCGCCATCATTCCCGTCGAGTTCATCATGAAACATTCATGGATCCTTCCAAAGGAACAACGATACTAACATTCCAACAATAGGAATTCAATCTAAAGGCTCCATGTGTATGGGAGCAAATTGGGCCACCGTTTTGCAAAAGGACTATACCAGAACCAAAGAACTTTCATTGCTGTTACTTGTGAATAAATTTTGAGTTTAAAGCTACAGCTTTTGTTTGTGGAATTCATTTTCTTCTGCAGGGAGGAAATTGAATTGTGTGAGAAAGAAATTTCTTACATATCAAACCTGATTTGATTAAACCTACAATAACATTCCCTCTATGATTACAGACTTAAACCTGCTTATTATCCTCGATATTAGACATACAATATGCAGCCAATCCATACCAATGAAATTGTAGTACCTGATAATATTTTCCTGTACATAATAATCATGTTTTACACATTCCCAGGCATTATCCCCTCTTTTGAGAGGAAAGTCTCTTATTGTAAACAGTTGGGATGCCACTACGTGGTAATTTCCAAGGTGCTTATACAAGCCATTCTTTTTTTAAGCTCGGATAAATTCTCCTTTTTCCACGTTAAATTACCTTGTGTTAGATTTGTAGCGACCGCTATACATGGCGGGAACAAATTTCATAGAAATCACCATTTTCAACATGCATATGTATGAAGTATGTGCAAGCTTACAACGTCGTAATTTGCCTATCCACACACACAGGGGATCGCAGAGATACAACAAATAGTCTGGAATGTTCAGATAAATATATTATATTATTTATATTTATTCTTCACAGCAACACTGTTATTTCGAACTGCTGTTTTCATATGTACTAAACACCCCCCCACACACACAAACACGTCACTTAACAATTAATGATTTTCTTTTCCCTCCAGAAAATAGCCACGTGTATCCCTTTCATGAAAATCTGTAATCATAAACTTTTTGCCTTTTCTACGAGACACTTATTAGCAAAGACTGTCTAATGAACATTTGTTTCAAAAACTCTTAACATTAGAATGATTTGAATTACTATTGCTTAAACAGATTAATAAATGTTATTTCATCTCAGTACAGCAATCTTGAGTTCTTTGTCGATTGCCGTTATTTTTCTGAAATTATTCACGCCTTTTTAATTTATATAGATGTAAATGTGACTTTCTGTAAATCGGAGATCTTGTTAAATTTATCTTTAGCTGTCCCAGTGATACTCTACCAATTTCGACTTTTTTAAAATTCACTCTTCACCCAAAACAAGGCACAGTGCCACTTTGAAGTAGGGGCCTACTATCTGGGACATAAGTTGCAGGGGCATTATGAAGGGAGATAAGTAGCAAGATGTTGGTTAACACTACACTTGAATTTCTGCATGTCAGTATAGTTGGGGAAGCAAAATCCCGGAAGGGAGTTCCAAAGTCTAGCAGTTCTGGGGAAAAAATTATTGGAGTAGAAGACTTTCTTACACCTAGGCATCTCTACTGTGAAGGGGTGGGACTTAACTGCTTGTCGGGTTTGTCAGGGGTATTCACGTTGAGGGGATACGAGTGTTTGTAGTTCGTCAGAGCATTCACCATGAAAGTACTTGTAGAACAGGCAGAGGGATGCAAGATTTCGTCGATAAGACAGAGGCTGAAGCCTAGATGACAGTTCAGGACCTATCAGGTTGGTGGCTTTCCTTTGAACCCTGTCCAGGAGTGAGAGAGAAGCAGCAGATGCGCCAGCCCAAATGTGACAACAGTACTCCATACATGGGCGAATGGTGGCCTTATACAGGTACAGGATACTTTCAGGCGTAAGTAGTTTTCTAGAACGGTAGAGAGAGCCCACCTTCCTTGCACTCACCTTGGCAATGCTTTCAATGTATCTATTCCAGTTCATGTTCCCAGTAAACGTAAGGCCAAGGAGTTTAAAGGAAGTGCTTTCGGGTAATGTGTTCTTGGCCATTGCTATTGGTGGCAGAGAAGGTTTCTTGTAATTATTGAAGGAAACAAGCTTAGTCTTGGCAGCCTTGAATGTGACCATCCATTTTTGTCCCGATTCATCTACAGATTGGAGGTCATCCTCTAGTGTTTCTGCCATTTCTTTAGATATAAGCTCATTTGTTTTCCCCTCGTACCTGTTATAGAGAGTGGTATCATCAGCAAATATACCCATCTCAGAAACAATTTTATCAGGGAGGTCATTTATGAATATCAGGAATAATAAGGGTCCTAGGAGAGACCCTTTAGGTACTTCCGCATTTGTATCATATTGTTTAGATGTACGACTGTCGTGGACAACTTGGATTTTTCTCTTGCTTAGGAAGGATTTAATTATATTATATATTTTCCAATGATACCATATGATCTAATTTTGCTTAGAATCTAAATTACAGTTAGGATATCTGCCCTGGAACGGGCTTGCCTAAAACCATACTGTTTGTCAGTCAGGAGTTTAGCAGCTGTGAGGTGTTGGACTAGAGCTTGATTAATTAAGGACTGAAATATTTTGGGCGAAAAGCGGGAGAAGACTAATGAGGCGATAGCTTAATAGGTCAGTTCTTTCGCCAGCATTCTTAGAAACTGGTACCACAGATTCATGCACCTGCAACCTTGATCATTAAAACTGACGGATTCCGTTTATAAATTGGTGAACACCGACTCACACCCCATGTACTATAAGTAGTGACTTCTTCGTGAGCAAAATCGTAAATTAATTTTAAAAAAATATATACTTCTGCTCAAAGTATGTTTTTATTCCCTTGTACAATTTTTTTTTTTGGGGGGGGGTATATTTCTTTTTCCTATTTTTTCCATTTCTTTATTTTCCCTCTTCTTCCTTTCTCTTGGATTTGCATACTACTGCTGATGTTGTTGGTCATGTGACTAATTTCTGCCAGTTCATTGATTTGCGCATTACCGCATTTTGTAATAAATTTCAAAACTGAAGTTGGCAGTTCAGAATTGAGTTCGAAATAGAATTAAATTGAGTTCGGATTAGGATTGGAATAAAAGAGACATTCGAAATGTGTTAATGCACTATCTTTTCTCCATTTAAACAGGACGTTAAAATGTTAAAGAAACTTATCTTAGTTACTTGCCGAATTTAAAATGTTGAAGTGATTGCGTCTACCTGACCTATTTGTATCTTGCAGAGAGAAATCAACTTCAAGGGAAAACAAAAAAATTGCGGTTAAGTATGTCGTAAAATTACAGCTTGGAGGAAAAAACACATATGGCAAATATTCTCACTAGAAAAGATTGAATTGGAAGTGTATATCTCTAGATATGTTCTTCTAAGGTCCAAAGAAAACGGACACATCTCAGGCTGCAGTTTTTCTAAGTCAAAAGAAAAGAATATTTCTATCCAATCTCATAATCGGAAGGTCGTGAGTTCGATCATCACCTGGAGAATGTTTGTATTCTGACTGAACTCAAGAAAGAAACGAGGAACTTTTTTTTTTCCCACCGGACTTCTTGCATCTTCAGAGAACTTTATTATATGAAGAACTTTTTTTTTTTTTTTTTATACAGGTTTTTCTATCTGAAAAATGAGGAAATAAATTCCTCGCTAAAGGAACGCTCTAGGAACATTTCAGATAATAGGTCAACTGATGAGGTGTCTACTGAAAGCCCACCCACAGACGAGCATACGCACGAAAGTCAGGGTCATGTTATTCATCTTCGAAGAAGTAACTGACAAAGACGGATACTACCTACCTGCCCTGTTTGTGATCATGAAATCAGGGGGTGAGATGTGGGGAAAATTGTAAATTACCTGAATAGTACGAATTTCATGCTTTTTTCCTCTAAGAAAAAAAAGTTAAAATGCCAACGTCACATTTATATGTATGATGGTCATGCAAATTTACATGTGAGATATGCAAATTAGAAGCGAGGGAGTTTGTTGAACGGATATAAAAGAGGAAGGGAAAGGAACCACCGGCAAGTAGGAAGACAGCGTTTTAGGAGAACGCATGTCGAAACGAAACTATTGAAACTAAATTAGAAAAGACAGAACAACAAATTTAGCTCGGTTCAAATACTGTAGAGGTTCATCCCCGAGTTGCTGGTACACTGTTAGCAGTGTCAGATGTTGCCATTAAAATGAGTGATAAAAATCTGAATAATTAGACTCACTATCTTTCGAAGCTTATAACTACTGGAAAAATGTAATTTAAACCCTAATTTTTTTCGATAAAAAGAGCAAAGACCAAAATTTAAAATAATAAAAGGATTAATAGAAAAATATGCAATATTTTTTAATCGGTTTTCTTTAAAAAAGATTTCAAGAAATTCAACGAATTTTTACTTACTCCAATTATAATAAATATATATAAATTAAAAAAAAATCACTTACCTATAAAAAAATACTAATCAATGGGTGCTTCCATTCTTCATTTATAAGAATTTGTCCATATTTATTTTTTATGTTCCATGTACGTTTTAAATAAAATAATTTTATTAGCAAGCATTCGAAAAGACCGCGATTTTCAAATCTAATAACATGTGGTCATAGAGCGGAGTTGCCTCCCTTTCTTCCGGTTGAGAAATACGGAGGCTAAAAAGCGCCATAATTACGTATATCAAAAACGTAAAAATAACACATTAGACCAAATATATTTCCCGGTAGTAATTATATAAAGACACAAACATTTAGAACGCTGATATGTGTCTTATCTCCCCTTTGAATTTCTAACATGTGGTTACTGTTAACAATCAAATTAGTGAAGTATGGGTCACCGTCTTTGAAAACTGATCATATTTCACTCCTCAAAGTTTACTTAAAAAAAAAAAACGCCGATAAATTTTCCATATTTTATAAAAAAATTATCTTAAAGAATGACATGAGTTGTTGATTTAAAATATTTTATTTCTTCTTTATGCAATGAATTTTTTTTTGCAGAAATCTAAAAAGAGAAAAAACAACAACATTGAATGAAATAGAAAAAAATAATGTAGGTGTCCAATTTGTACAGGATAATGTTTTCAAAATGTGAGGTTTCACTTAAAAAAAATATCAACATTTAAAAAAAAGAAAAAGGTTTTAAACTTTTGACTTTACAGGTAAATTTGCACATAACTATTCTTTTGTTTTTGTTTTAAATTAGATTATTTTATTTGCTGTTTGTCTTCAGTTCGTGATACATAATTCTTAGGTGAGAAAATTAATTATTTACTTTGTAATAGACATTTCAAAATGGGGTGGGGATGAATTAAAAAGAACGCCTGTCTAAAATATTATATTCGGTTTATTGGAAAGAGCATAAAATTTCACATTAAACCTGAAAATATCTTAAAAATTAAACGAATAGAAAAATTTTGATAGATTTTTAAAGTGAAAAAATTGAAAAAAATTTAACTCGTTGAATTCAATTCATTTCATTACGTAGAAAAAATGGCTGCATGAGCGCGTGCATGCACTTTGTAAACACTTTTATTAAAATAAAAAATGATATTTCTATTATTTAAAAAAAAAATTAAATAGTTTATTTTGTAAGTATATTCCATAAAGAAATTAAACAACTCACTTAAAAAAAAAAAGAAATTACGAGGTTTTTATATTTTATTCACAGTTTTGTGTTAAGGGTGTCAAAAATTCAAAAAAAAAAATTCTGACACACCTAGTACACTGCATAGGCCCCTCCGGTTAACCTCAACAGAATTACTCTTGCTGGCTCCTTTATTTTGCACAACTTGCAAATACGCTCAGCCTTCTCAACCCATTCGACAACAGACGCCTAGCCGTAGATCCATCAAATTCCGGTATTAAACGAATGTCGAATCTGTCCATTTTTTTTTTCAATTTGAAATGACCTTTCCTTTGCTTAATAGAGGTCAATGTCAAGTTTCTTTAAATAAAACTTTAAAATGACGACTTTTATAGGCTTTCGGTGATGCTGAAAAGGAATATCACATTAAAATTTGGGTCAGATAAGTAGTTTTTATGATATGACGAAATTACTTTTTCAAAAAGTGAGGGATCACTTTCCTATATAAAATGACGTAAAATGAGCACCCACATTCTGGTCACTGTAACGATGTTATCGTTTCGTTTCGTTACAATCCTAGTTTTGTAACAACGTTATCATTTCGTTTCATGACAATCCTTGTTTGGTAACAACCACGCACGCGCACTGGAAATAAAGGCCTCCATGTTTTATATTTAAAACTAACAACACGCGTCTTTTCGTTTCTCTCTATTAACCAACCACACAACACAAGTTAACACAGCGTGACATGGTGACAGCGGCGAGATAAAGGGAAAAATAAAATAAAACAACGATAAAAGTAAGACATTATATATTTTTTTCTCTTTTCTTTTCGAACCAAAACTTCGTAAAACACACACACACACACGCTCGTTGAAGCTCGCAACAACACTGCTACTTATGGCTAATATATCGATACCAGTTCCCATTCTCGACTGGGACTCGCCTAACACTGCAGAGTCATTCAAGATATTCCAACAACGTTTGGAACTTTATTTCACAGCGAAGGGAACTAAAGAAGAAGAGAAAGTTCCTATCATTCTACTCGCAACTGGCGAGGAAGGAATTCGTAGATACAACAGTTGGTCTATGTCAAACGAAGACCGGAGAGACGCCAACAAAATTTTCAACGCATTTTTGGAGCAGCTGGAACTGGCAACCAACCACCGTATGTGTAGGCTCGAACTCAGTAGATACCAACAAAAACCTACCGAGACGACAGACATATTTCTAAACAGGTGTCGCTTACAGGCGAAGAAATGCGATTTCACAGTCCATGAAATGAACGAACGTTTAGTAGAAATACTGATAGCCAACACGCCCATACCGGACTTACAAAAAGAACTGTTGAACAAGCCGAAGGGCTACACAATAGAAGAGGCTGTGAAATTAGCACGCACATATGAGGCTTCAGCCGTGTATATAAACAAAATACACCAACTACATGGCCTGTCACAGATAGACACCATAAATCGCGGTGGTCGCGAACGCCAGGAAGGCAACAGAAATACCAGCAACTTGTGTAAAAATTGTGGACGGGACCACCGTTTTGGCAAGGAGCATTGCCCTGCCAAGAACGACATATGCAGCTCCTGCGGGAAAATGGGCCATTGGGCCAAATTGTGCTTCTCAGCGAGACTCAGACCCAGGAAACAAGAAAAACCCTGGCACAAAAGCCGCAGCCATCCAAGGCACAGACAACATGGAACAGGCCGAAAAGTCGACAGCGTTGCTGAACATGACGACCGAGCCACAACAAAACTACATGCGGCGATGGAGCACCTCACATTCAGCACTATTAACAGTGAACATCCACTGCACAAACAAAAAACAACACAAAATGAAGCGTTTGTCAATATCAACGTTATATTGGCAGACCACCCAGGTACGCACAGCCTCAAACTGAAGGTAGACACGGGTGCACAGGCAAACACACTACCTTTACGCATATTCCGCAGTATGTGCCCCTCCGCCATAAACGAAGACGGAAACCCAATACCTGGATCACTAAACCATACGAAATGCGTACTGACAGCATACAACAACACTGAAATAAAATGCCATGGCACCACAAACATCAGGTGCAAATACAAGGACTCTTCATGGCTCAACACTCAATTTTATGTGGTCAACACTCCTGGACCAGCTATACTGGGCCTGCCAACATCTGTAGCCCTCAACGTTGTGACAATGAACTGTGCCATATCCGTTCAGCAACAACCTATCAACAGCATAGATGATCTGATGCGCTTATACCCCGGCAGATTCGACCGCATTGGTGAGTTCAAGAAAACGCAACCACCACATAAAGAGAAACTTGAAGTGCGGAGACAAGAAGAAGAACGACAACGGCTTGAAGAAGAACGGATCCGGGCTGAAGAAATTCAGAAACAAGAAGAATTACAGCGGCAGGAAGAGTTAAGGCGTCAAGAAGAATTACGCCGCCAGGAAGAATTACGACAACAGGAAGAGTTACGAAGACAAGAAGAATTACGGAGGCAAGAATTACGGAAACAGCAAGAACAGCAGCGGAAACAGCAGCAGGAGCAAGAAGCCCGTCAGCAGCAGCAACAACTTCTTTTGCAGCAGCAACAACAACAGCAACAACAACAAGCAACCAATTCATCTGCACAGCAGGCGAAGATATGGGCCAACAATAAAGTAACTGTGTCGAAATCAGCTGCAAAATCGTTGCTTGAAATCCAACAGGAACAGGCAAAACAATTGGAAGAGGAGAAGAAAAAGAAAAAAAATAACAACGCCCAACCTCAACAACCAGCACCGAAAGTCTCTATGCCATTGTCGGCTGCCGCATGGGGTCGTACTTCTCCTGTGTTATCAACCTCTCCTACCTCCAGCTGGAGCTGTAAGTCATCTCCCTGGCAAGTGCAGGCAAGCAGCAAATCAAATGCCAGTTCAACATCATGTCGTGACTCAGTCTTTCTTTATTGCCCCTCATCCTGCCCTTTCTTTGGAGGGGACAACTTGTGACCCTTCATCGCTAACACCGGGGCTGGCCTTTCTCACTTTTTCCATGGGTTGACAGCCTCGAGGGTTTAACTGCTATTGCCTCCACCTTTCTCTCCCCAACGCCAGACTTCCGCTGTAAGTTTTTCCTTTTATCTCATTTCTACATTGGGACTTTCTATTTCGTTAGTATTTTGGACTTATTCAATTTCGACGTATTTTAAGCACTTTCTGCTTCCCCCTTGCACACTGAATTTCATGCTAATTCTATTTTATTCTTTCTTTCTGTTTTTAGTTTTTACCTTCTTCATTTTTAATAAACCTGTGGATTCAATGACAAAATGTCTTCAGAGTTTTAATTTTGGAGAAGTGTTTATACTTTCTGTCGAAAGACTTAAAACACTTTAGACAATGGAGCATGTGCTATTTATGGGACGGAACAGTAAACCAGCAAAGTCAACCGAGTAGGATTGAAGCAAGCTCCAGAACGTTTTACCTTGTCAACGCTACAAGGAATACTGGTTTCTTCAACAACGTAGAATAGTTTCTCATGGAGCCCCCCCCCAACCCGGGAAGAACAGTCTATTTACACTGCTTACGATAGTGGCCACATCACTCTCTCTTAGAGCTACTTAGGTGTACCCAGGCGAAGCACAGCCCCTAATCTTATCAAGCATGGCGGACAGTAAATCCAACCGGTCTTACAGAGCCCACCAGTCATCCCACAACTCGGGGTCTTCCAGTAGAGCATCTGCCGCCGTTTCTGCAGCTGCTGCTGCCCAAGCTAAAGCTGAAGCAGCCAAAACATGGCACCTCTTTGCAGAAAGAGAGCTAAAAATAAAAATGGAATTGGAGAAACTACAGCTCGATAAGGAGACAGCTGCTGCTGTGGCTGAAGCAGAGGCTCTGAAGGAAGCTGCTGACGAGCTAAATGACCGGTCTAGTTAAAAACTTGGTTGTATTCCTGCTGACCCTAACATACGGGTTAGAGAATACCTAGCTGACCAGGCAAATCAACCAAAACGAGAGATGACTGAATCCCACCTACCTCTTAATGAAGAAATTGGTCAAGGACACCTCTACGGTCGGCTCGAACATGGAAACCAACTTCCCCCTCATAGGGCAGAGAGCTCAGACAGACCTATGCAAACAGCCCCCCCTCACCTCGATTATAAGTTATCACTCACCCACTTCACATCCTGAAGTGAACTACGGTTTAATCGATGGAAAGAGGGACGTTTACTTGCACTCCTCCGACCTAGTGAAGCTTTTCACTCGACGTAAGCTCCTCACTACTGGGTTAATTCAGTATAGTGATAAACCAAGAGACTACCAAGTGTGAAGACAGTCATTCCAGTACATTATAAAAGAACTTGGTCTCACTCCCAACGAAGAGATGGACCTTCTGATAAAGTGGCTGGGCAAGGAATCCAGCAGCTACGCTAAGAGAATAAGGGCGGTGCATATAAACAACCCGGCAAAAGGTTTGTCAAAAATATGGGAATGACTTGAGGAGTGTTATGGTGCTCCTGATGTCATTGAGGAGGCACTTCTCGAACGTGTGGAAGATTTTCCCAGGCTGATGAACCAAGACCTCTCGAAATTAAGAGAATATGGAGATTTGCTGGAGGAGCTCCAGTCAGCGAAAGAAGATGGGAACCTTTGTGGCTCAGCTATCCAGGATGCTGCCCGAGGACTTAGCCAAGCTACCTTCCTCACTACAGGAAAAATGGCTGTCCGTTGGATCCAAATATAAAGATCAACTCCAGGTTCTTTCCCCCCTTTTCAAGTCTTTGTGGTGTTCGTCAAGCAGCAGGCTAAAATCAGAAATGACCCCAGTTTCAAGACCGACTCAGTAGCAGGCCAACTCCTTATAAATGGAAACAGGATAGAGCGGTATCTGTAAATAGGATTGAGGTCTCCCCAACATCAACCGACTACAAACGTCAAAATGACCAAAAGGGCTTAGCTTGTTTCTGCCCTCTGCACAGAGCTCCCCACTCTCTATTGGAATGTCGTGTCTTTTGGGAGAAGCCTTTGAAGGAGTGAGAAGCTTTCATCCAGGACAGAGGAATCTGTTTCAAATGCTGTCTGTCCACAGGACACAAGGCAAGATACTGCAGGATAGACATAACATGTGATGTGTGCAACAGCCAGGAGCACAACACTGCCCTTCACCCAGGGCCACCACCTTGGACCACAATACAAGAATGTGATAAGAAGCATGGCGGGGAGAAGACCCCCCCCCCCGCTGCATACCGGGGGTGCTATCACAGTGCACTCAGATTTGTGGTGGTGACCTTTCTGGAAGATCATGCTCTAAAATCAGCTTTGTCTATGTTCATCCAACAGAAAGGCCAGGCAAGGCAAAAAAAGATGTACGCCATCCTAGATGAACAGAGCAACAGGCCCCTAGCGTGTTCAAACAGTTTTGAAACATTTCAAGAGAACAGCCCTAACCTTCTGTATTCCTTGAAAACATGTGCTGGAGTAGTGCAAACTACCGGAAGGAGGGCAAGCGGGTTCCAAGTGAGATCTGTCGATGGTGTAGTAAGCCTTCCACTCCCCAACCTTATCGAATGTGATGAAATATTGACGACATGCTAACATTCCTACCCCTGAGACAGCCCTTCATCACCCACATCTAAAACAAATAGCCAATCTCATCCCTTCCTTGGAACCAGAGACTCCAATAATGCTCTTGTTAGGGCACGACATCATAAGGGTACACAAGGTTCGTAAGCAAATCAATGGGCCCCACGATGCACCCTATGCACAGAAATTGGACCTCGGTTGGGTTGTAGTGGGTAACATCTGTTTAGGAAGGACTCACAAACCTCCGACAATAAGCACACTTCACACTTTCATCAGCAAAGGAGGACAACCCACACTTTTCGAGCCCTGCCCAAACACACTTTAAATTTAAGGAAGTATATAAAGAAGATTCGAGTTAAAGTCTTCCCACGACAAAGAAGGACACTTGTGTCACAATGTTTTCCAACAGACCAAGGATGATAAAAAGGTAGCCCCTTCCATCGAGGATACTGCCTTTCTCAACATCATGGAACAGCGAGTTGAAAGGGACAGAAGCCACAATTGGGTTGCTCCATTGCCTCTCAAGACCCCAAGATGTCAATTTCCACAGAACAGGGCACTAGCTGGAAGATGGCTCACTATGCTGATCTGCAACCTCAGAAAGGAACCCGATTCAGACACCAAAATTTGGCCATGTGTGTTCACGCTTACGACTTCCTCCACAAAAAAGCGACTCGGATCCCAGCATTTTGGAGGGTTCTCTACCTGGTTATCTCTAACTATAGCTATAGCCAATCTCATCCACATTGTCCATACCTTCCATCGAGCGCGAGACAACAAAAGACGAGTGCACCAAGTAGCACCATTGCCAATGAGCACGCACCATTACAGAGCTCCTACAGGCAAAGAATGTGGTAATCCAAGCCGTCCAGAAGGACATCTTTACTGAGGACCTAGCACAAATAAGAAACAAGATGGAACATACCAAGGACAGCCCCCCCCAAAGACCTCAGCCCTTTTTGAACGAATGTGGCTTTCTGCGAGTTGGAAGATGCTTAACCAGAGCAGAAATCCCTTCAGATGAAAAGCACCCCATCATCATTTCTGGGAAGCACCATGTAGGGTTGCTGCTTGTGCACCACTAGCATGCACAGATTAAACAACAAAAGCGCCTCTTTGGATTGCCGGCGGCAAGAAGTGTGTGAGCAAATCCATCAACCATTGCGTTATGTGCTGAAAACTGCGGGGCACTACCCAAACCCAGAAGATGGCTAACCTTCCTGCTGATCGCCTCCTGATCAACTCACCTTTTACTAGCATTGGCCTAGACGTTTTTGGCCCCTAGACAATTTCCACATGACGAACAAGGGGTGGCTTTGCCAAAAGCAAACGTTGTGCAGTGATATTCGTATGCATAGGTTCCAAAGGTGTCCACATCGAAGTGATCGAATCATTAGACACCTCAAGTTTCATAAATGCACTCAGGCTGTTTTTCTTTATCAGGGGACCAGCTAAGAACATACGCTCTGATCATGGTATCAACTTCATAGGAGCCTGCAAGGAGTTAGGTATAGAATCCAACCTAGAGTTTAACACCATCCAAAGGTTTTTGGGGGAGCAAGGCTGCACCTGGTTGTTCAACCCCCACCCATGCTCTCCACATGAGAGGGGCTTGGGAAAGGATAATCGGCATGACAAAGAAAATCTTGGACTCCATGTTGCTGGAACACAAACAGGTTGACTCATGAACTGCTTATTACCTTCTTAGCAGAGGTTACCTCTATCATGAATGCCAGACCTCTCCTAGAGGTATCTACAGATCCAAATGACCCCTGCATACTTACTCCTGCCACCTTCCTAACTAAAAAATCAGGAGAATATTTCACACATCGACTTGAATTTGGGCCAAGAGATGTCATAAAAAGTCAGTGGAAATATATCCAACACCTGGCAGAGACATTCCGGGGAAAATGGCGGAAAGCCTACATAGCTTCACTCCAAAGACGGACAAAATGGACTTCAAAGGAATGTAATCTCAAGGAAGGGGACGTGTGTGCTGTTGAAAGACAATCAGAAAGAAAGAGGTGTTATATATTTGTTATCATCGAGGTTATCCTTGAGGGGTACCAAATTGAGCTTTTGTTACATTTGAATATGTTATATAGAGTTCTTCATTTAGGGGCACTTTTTACGTTTGGGTGTATACACTATATAACATCAAAGATTCCGTGTGATTGTCTCTAATATAAATGGTTGTGAGTTTGATTATCATAAAGGGAATCGTGTGTGTGACATGTAATTTCTGAACCTACCTCTGCTTCTTCAAAACGAACAATCTGGAAATTTCTCATCCTGGAGGGAGACTTGATACCTGTTTGACGAAGATTTATCATTCCAAGACGATGAAATGGTTTTATAGTTTTTTATTTCACTTTCCCCAGAGGTCCTGCAGCAGGTGGAAGTGAAATCTGCTTGTGTGGTTCTTCTTCACACACGTCAGCGTTCGTCTCCCCCCTCCCCAGTTAAGAGGGGGAGACCACGGAAAAACGTCCGTCTTCTTTAAAGCTCAAATCAAATCTCACAGATCTAGCCAACCTGCCTGACCACGTCACACATACGTAATTTGGTCAGCTGACCTTCAGTTCTGGTAAACGTGTCTACCTCCACGTTTACTCTCCTCTCCTCTCTCTCTCTCTCTCTCTCTCTCTCTGTCTCTCTCTCTGTCTCTCTCTCTGTAACAGAGGTTCATGGCCCTTAGGGTTTGTCAATCGTGTTTTCCCTAGTGCGGATGGGCTCATCAGGAAGGTGGAATTAAAGGTGAGCAGGACAGACGGTATTAGGAACCTACTGAGACCCATTACAGAAATTGTCCTTCTCATACCCTAACATTGATCATAGTCGGACCCGTACCATTATGGGCCTTCCTCATGACAGCTTCAGTGAAGTGTCAAACGTCAGGCGAGGAGTATCGTGACTCAGTCTTTATTGATCCTCATCCTTCCCTTTCTTTGGAGGGGACAACTTGTGACCCTTCACCGCTAACACCGGGGCTGGCCTTTTTCGCTTTTTCCATGGGTTGACAGCCTCGAGGGTTTAACTGCTATTGCCTCCACCTTTCTCTCCTCAATACCAGAGTTTCACTGTAAGTTTTTTTCTTTTATCTCGTTTCTACATTAGGACTTTGATTAATCTCTTACTTTCTATTTCGTTAATATTTTGGACTTATTCAATTTCGACGTATTTTAAGCATTTTCTGCTTCTCCCTTCCACACTGAACTTCATGCTAATTGTATTTTATTCTTTCTTTCTGTTTTCAGTTTTTACCTTCTTCATTTTTAATAAACCTGTTGATTCAATGACAAAATGTCTTCAGTGTTTTAATTTGGAGAAGTGTTTATACTTTCTGTCGTAAGACTTAAAACACCCTAGACAATGGAGCATGTGGTCTTTACAGGACAGAAGAGGTTATGTCGGCACTTTACTTACGAAAAAACTAGGTACGGGCAAAATGAATGCCGGTCTTCAAAATGTATAAACATTTTGACCCCTCCCTTTATTAAAAATTCACCAAAAATCAGGAAATTAACGAATTTTAATGAAATTTTACAGTATTTACTAAATAATGACCGCGGAATATAATGAACGAATTATTTTTATTTAAATCTGAGTGAAAATATATATATATTTTTTTTTAAACAAAATATACCTTTAATAAAGTTATGTTTTTCAGTAGTAAATAAAAAACGCAAGAATTTATTTTTACCTTTTTTATATAAATAAAGCATCCTAATTTGTAACAATAAAAAACAAATAATTTTTACAGAAACATTACAAAAACAACCCTAAAGTCCGTAGTAATGAATTCAATATAACTCGAGAAAAATGAATTTCTCAAACTACCGATATTACCATTGAATTAAGCGTTGTATATTTAATATTTTCTCACACAAAAAAAATTATAGTAGCAAAAATATTTCTACTTTTTTTTTTTTAATTACGGGTTTCGCATAATTTTTATATGCAAGATTTTAATAATTTCCTTGCTCGCAAGAATGTGAAACTTTCGGCATAACATAATTTTTATATAATCTCGAACAATAATTAAAAAAAAATTAATTTAAAAACAGGAACATAAACAATAATTAAATTAAAAAATGATAAAAATTGATACAAACGTTCAAAATAGGAATGTATGGATGCTCGTCTGGGGGAACAAAAATGAAATCTGACACCCCTACCTACTTTTACTATCATGACTTCATTTTGAAACAGCGTTTCGATTGGCTGAAATTTTGGGCCTCCTTATAATCGTGTTTACAAAATTTTAGTTTGTTGCGTTTTTGGCAAACAGTAAATCACTTGCTTTTTGAGGGCTAATTAAGTTATTTTTGTTCAAGCAAGGTGTTTTTTTTTTTTAAATTTAATTCAATATCTTAGAATTTTACTAATTATCTTTGAAATAGACCCAGAAAAGTAATATTTATCTTTTAAAGGATTTTTACAATGAATTTATTTAGCTTCAGAATTTAGCTGATTTTGTTAACTCGCCATGAAAACATTTTTCATAACTTTTTTTTTTCACGTGTACAAATATTTTTTTCCTTTAGAAAATTAACTTTAGTCTCTAATCTTTCAAATACAATCAAAAAGTAGTCAGAAACCAACAAAAGATTTATGATAAATCGGCTTTCAAAACTAGGTCCCCCTATTTTTGCCCGCCCATTTTTACCCGTACCTAGAAAAACGGTTAATTAAACTACAGAAACACCTGTTAAAAACTATACAAGTTCTATAATTGAATACTCCTCCGCAAAAGCTTACTGACAGCTTATTAGAGTCCTAAATTATGAGAGGAAAAAATGAACGAATCTCTTAGAAAAAACAGCGCCAGTTTTCAGAGGTGTTGAAAACGAATATCACAGTTGGATTTGTTTTATGATGTGAAGGAATTAATAGCTGGCCAGAGTGGGTGCTCATTTTACATTGAATTTATATAGGAAAGTGATCCCCCACTTTTCGGAAAAGTAATTTCTTCATATCATGAAAACTATTTCTCTGCCCCAAATTTAAATATGATATTCGTTTTCAGCACCACTAGGAGTGTCAGAAATTTTGTGAAAAATATTGAATAATTCCACCCCGTGTTTCATAGCTTATAACTCCTCGAAAAATGTAACTTAAGCCCTAATTTTTTTTTCAATTAAAGAGGCAAGGACCAAGGTTTCATAAAAAAAAACAAAAACAACCAACGTGTTTTTTTTGTTTAAAAAAAAAAAGGTTTTAAACTCCGGACTTTACAGGTAAATTTCTAAAAAAACACTACTTTTTCTATGTTTTAAATTTGAATATATTATTTATTTATCTTTTATCTTCAATTTGTGACATATAACACTTTGGTGAGTAAATTAATTATTTACTTTTTAATAGACATTTCAAAATGGAAGGCGTAAATTAATTCGACCCCCTGTCTTCCCAAGCTTATAACTCCTCGAAAAGATGTAATTCAAGCCCTAATTTTTTTTACAATTAAAGGAGCAAAGACCAAGGTTTAATTAAAAAAAAAAAAAAAGAAAAGAAAAAACAAACAACGTGCTTTTTTAAAAAAAAAATTTTTAACTTCGGACTTTACTGGTAAATTTCTAAAAAAACACTACTTTTTTTGTTTTAAATTTAAATATATTATTTATTGATCTTTTATCTTCAATTTGTGATATATGAAACTTAAACTTTGGTGAATAAATTAATTATTTACTTTTTAATAGACACTTGAAAATGGGGGGGGCGTATGTCTAAAATATTATATTCGGTTTACTGGAAAGAGCATAAAATTTCACATTGACCCTGAAAATAACGTAAAAATTAAATCAATAGAAAAATTTTGATAGATTTTTAAAGTTTAAAAATTGAAAAATACCGAGCTCGTAAAATTCAATTAATTTCATTACTGTTTTTAAAAAAATAAAAATATATATATTTCTATTACTTTTTATACAATTTTAATAGTTTATTTTGGAAGTATAATCCATAAAGAAAATAAACAACCCCCTTTTAAAAGAGAAATTACGAGTTTTTTTATATTTTATTCGCAGTTTCGTGTTATGGGTGTCGAAAATTCCTACAAAAATTCTGGGTGCAAGGCTTTAAATGGTCCACAAGTAATCTTTTTTACTATAAATATCTGAAAAAAAATCTTTATAATATACGTACTTGTCATTCACGACATCTTGTTTTTGAGCGACACCTATTGGAAATGTTTGGAATATAAGGGGCAGACAATCGACTTTCGACACTATAGAAAAAAACTTGGAAAATTAAGACATTTATAAGTTTTTGAGGATGTTGAAAACGAAAATAACGTTTAAAATTCCAGCAAACGGGTAGTTTCCAAGATATGAAAAAATGTTAGTTTAAAGAAAGTGGGGTATCAGTTTTCTATAATAATTTAACGTATAATGATCACCCACTTTATGGCCACCACTAGTGTAAAAACTTGAATTTACGCCGCTGAAATACACATTTGGCGAATTTTTGTTGGAGGAGCCTCAACGTGTGGGTGCTCACTTTACGTAAAATTCTTCATATCTTGGAAACTACTCGTTTGCTGGAATTTTAAACGTCATTTTCGTTTTCAACATCCTCAAAAACTTATAAATGTCTTAATTTTCCAAGTTTGTTTTTTTTCTATAGTGTGAAAGTCGATTGTCTGCCACTTTCTGGCCTTATATTCCAAACATTCCCAATAGGTGTCGCTAGCAGTGTATCATTGAAAAACAAGATGTCGTGAAGTTTTTCTTCGATAAAATGTCTCATAATATTTTATTTTCTTAAATAATAAAAAAAACACTACTTGATCGATTTACGTGATTTTTGGAATATGCCATTTTCATGCAGTGACAAAAACACCGAAAGCCTAAATGTCGTCATTTTAAAGTTTTTTTGAAAAAAAAAACTTGATATTGACTTCTATTAAGCAAAGAGAAGGCAAGGTCACTTCAAAATTAACTGAATCGATTCTGTTGTGATTTACCCGATTTCGCCGTTTGATCAATTCTTTGAGTTGTTTATGGGAAATATTCAGTTTAGCATTTTTTTTTTTATTCATGAGATTTATTTGATTTATTCAGACGATTGTTCAATGGTAGTCCGAGTCCGATTAATAAAAATTATAATGAACTGTTTAGTTTTAAAACTATAAACCTGATTTTTATAATTTATGTAATTTATTTTTTAGTTAATTGGACAAACAAAAGAGAAATTTACAAAATAAACCCCAACAAACTTAAACATTGACAAATAAAATCTAAACTTGATTGAAAAACAATTTGACACATTTAACTAATGAACAGACTTTTTTATAAGAGGAACGAAATAATGATTACACCGTTTCCGATAACTTCAATTCATTGTTCTTTAGCAGTTATTTGCTCTTGAAATAAATTCACGTTTAGATCGTGTTTTTCATCTTTTAATTTTGATTATTTTATATTTTCATATATTTTATTTCATTATGAATTGGACACACAAAACAAAAGTTGTATCAATTTAGTAAAGAATTCCTAACAAACAAAACATTTTCTGTTTCAAAAGAAAAAAAAACGAATTAATCCTGATTTATTTTTGTTTGTCGTAATGAATTCCTAGAATGAAAAAAAAGGTAAGGTTTCTTTTTTTTCTTTTTTTTTTCTACATTAAAAAGAAAAATTCATTTTATAACATTTAAAATAACCTTAAACATTAAAATAAGTTTATTTTTATTGCAATTCTTTATAACAAGACACGAATAAAAAAAAAGTATGAATCTCCGATTAAAAAAAAATCCTAAAATGATATTCAATCTGACATTTAGATTTTTTTTTTTTTTAAACCATGTGTTTATTTAAGTAAAACTTTTGCGAGTTCTGAGAAAATAATAATGTTTACCATAACTACAATAATTTAATTCGAAATTATTAGATATTCTAGCAAAAGAACTGCTGTTGTTTTTTGGTATTTAATAATTTTAATATTTTAAACAAATCTTACTTGTGTATATTCATAAATATTGCAATAAAATAAGCTTTTCATCTTTTATTGCAACAAAAGTAAATGAAACTTTTTTCTGTAGACACCTCCAAAAGTCACCACAGAATTACCCCACCCTATATGTAAAACGATGTAACTTTATTATAAATTAATATTATCAATATAACTTTTGTACTATTTAAAAGAAGAAGGAAAAAATAAACTAGTAATAATTTTTTTAAAAGATTTTTCATCGTACGAAAATAATGAAATTGCGAGACAAAAATCGTGTTTACATAATTGGTGCTTTAAAATAATGTTCCCATGTAGTGTGGAAACTTTCTCCACTGAAAGGTAGAGGTTAACAAGGATTTTGCAACAATGGTTTGTTGCGACCTGCGACTAGGTAAAAATTGTAGAACCTTGTCGGTCTGGTAATAAGGGTAATGATTCAATTTCCTTCAACTCCAATCTCAAACTGAACATCACAACCAAACTTCAGTTCACTCCATCATTTTTATAATCTAGTTAGCCAATCAAATAAGTTAAACGTAACAACTACCAATATAAAAAGAGTCATCACCCACACAAAAGATTTCTGTTGCCACTCTTCCTGAGAGTCGCAGGTAAGTGCTTCAAGTTTTCTCAATACACTTCCACTCAACAGAAAACAAAATCAATTGTTATTGATTTTGTAAAGCCTTCTTAATATACATATTCCTCATTCTTGATCACCAGAGCAGTGGTGACAAACCCGATCCTTTTCATCTGGTGGAGCTGCACTGATCCCAACGCATCTAAAATGGACCCAGTTATCACATTGATCACAACATCATGGCCAATCCGCCATCAGGTTGATTACATCCGAGACAAATCCAAACCTGCTCACTACCTGTTCTAAAGTGGGTTCCTCAAAACTGGTTTCTGACCAAGAAATTCCTCTATAAACTCCCAGTCATCATTACAAGATTTCGGACCATCCTCTTGTGTTTCGTATTCCGCATGTAGTTCTAGCAGATATAGATGCTTAAGAGAATACGTTTTTACACTCCAATCACCCCGACGCATCTGTGCCGATCGTACCATACCATTGTCTCCCGGAAACAATTCTACTCTCCCCAATGGCCCAAAGGGTCTAGACTTGTTTGGGAGTTTTATCGTCACAATATCTCCAAGCTGTACCTTATTAAATATAGTTAGACAACGATCTTGTTTACGTTCTCAAAGAGAGAGTAAGTAATCCTCGTGCCCATATTCGTTTAAACTCCTTGAGCAGCTCATCACAGTTCTTCAAAGATTCCAACAATATCTGTCTGGACGGCAGTTTACCTTCATTAATTGGTTGAATCTCCAATCTAAGACAAAGTCCAGGGTTTTGATCTGGGCAAAGGAAGTGATTAGGCATAATTACCTCCAGTCCTGAGTCATTCGAACTCACATAGGTTAGCGGTTTATTGTTCATTGCGCGTTGGAATCTGAAATGGATGTCCACAGCTCAGATCGACTGTAAATGAACCTTCCAACAGTTTTATAGAGGCATTCCTTTAACATTTTAATAATTCGTTCCCAAACTCCTCCATACCAGGCCGAATGAAGAGAGATCTTGACATTCTTTATATTATACGGCCCAAATTTCTCATCAAATTCGGAAGAAGTTAGGGCCTGATTTAGTAAACTAACTCCAGCAAGAAATGACTTTGCATTGTCACTATATATGTGAGAAGGCAAGCCCTACATTTGAAAACCTAATGAAGGCCAGTACAAATGTGTGCACTGTCATGTCCTCGACCAGTTCTAAATGTACCGCCCTGATTTCCAAGCACGTGAATATGAGAATGTAAACCTTAGATTGAAGATTTTTGTTTTGAACCCACAGGTGTCCCATATAATCAATTCCTGTATGTAGGAATGGCCTCACCAGATTTACACTATGTTTAGGAAGGTTTGTCATCTTATGATACGGAAAATGTATCAAGTTGATTTTCTGACAAATAAAGCAGTCCTTCAATATTCCCTTCACAGCCTGTCTGCCTTGAGGTATCCAAAATCCTGACATCCTGATCCTACTAAGTGTAGCCAGCACACCTAAGTGTTTAGCCCTCTCATGCTGATCCTTCACAATTAGATTAGTCAAGGGATGATTCTTCCCAAGCAATACAGGGTTTAAAACCTCATATTGCAGAATAAAATTATTTTGATCCTGCCTTTGGAGCGGACAACACCAGACTTGTCCAGAAATAGGTTTAACTGACTCAAAGGTTTGGAATGGGTTTGTCATGAGGTTCATGTAAGAACTTCAATTCAAGGGGAAATGCCTGTTGTTGCATTGTCTTGAACAAGTAGTCAGCAGCAGCCTGTTTATAGTCCAGTTCCTTGCCTCTTGCTTTGGATATAAATTCGAAGACTCTGGAAACTACACATAGAAGTTTGTTAAAACACGAAAATCTGTCAAAGGAGATGATAAGTTTAGAACAGTTCTCATTACAACAGGTTCGTACGAACTATTTTCTGGTTGCTTGCACTAAGACAATCTAAAGTACTATCAGGCCAACAGACAGTTTCACCAGACAACTAGTTTGGTCCAGCACTCCAAAAGGAGAAATTGTCCTTAAATTTAGCTGTTGTCAGTCCTCTAGTCATTAGGTCCGTGGGGTTCTGATTGGAAGGCACATATTTATATCTGATAGTAAGGTTGTAAGTTGCAAATATTACTTCTTCCATCTGTGTCACATCCTTGAGGCGATTCTTCGTGAAAATGTTCTTATGGCTCGTCTGCTTGGACATCGGCCAAGTGAGTACAATTTGGGCATCTACAGCCAAATACAAACTTCCAAATTTCGTTCCTTGGTAGGCTCTCAAGATATTACTAAGACATTTAATTGCCAAAAAGACTGCTAATAGTTCCAGCATTGGCAAGGTTTTAGCTTTTAATGGTGACACCTTTGCCTTAGCAAAAATCAGAGAAGATATACCTCCCGGAACTTTATACACCCATATGCTTTTTTTGAGGCATCTGTGAATATGTACAAATCCGCATCAGTATCGCTATCAAGTAACTGTCTTCTAAATGAATGAAGCGCCGACAAATCACTAGCTAGACATCTCCACCTTTCGTGCATTCCTTTGGAATGAGATCATCCCAATCAATATCAGCCTTCCACATTTCTCCCACCAATATGCGACTTTGAATGGTGACTAGGAGACATAAAGATAATGGGTCAAACCCACTGGATGCAGCTGATAGTATTTGACGTTTTGTTGCTAAGTTGGGGTCACAAGTTCACTGGACTAGGCTGATGGACTCAGACCCTGGGTCATATCTGTAACCCAGAACCTTTTCCCAAGAGCAACTGTGAGTTATCAAAGTCTCATCCTTCATCATCAATTCCTGTAGCTTTAGACAATTGGTGTTACATGATCGAAGATCAAATCTTCCTTTTTTCAATCTTTCCTTTATTTGATGATATAGTTTTCTCAACATACCTGAATTGTTCGTACTGACAAGATTATCAACATAAAAATTTGAATTCAACAGTTTGGTGCATTCATCAAGTGGAAATCTAGACGCATGATACTTCAATATGCAGTTCAATATAAAAGGGCTTGCAATAAAGGCGAAGATGATGGTCGTATAACGGTAACATACCAGATGATCATCCTGTTTTAAAAAGAAGCAAAACTTATTTCTCTCAGACTCCTTTGATAATCCAATCATCAGAAATGCCTTCCTGATGTCGCCCAATAATGTATATCTATTAGTCCAAAAGAGTAGAGTTAGATTACCCCCGGGTGTGCAGATACTCTTCCCTTGACCTTCAATGAACAGTTGAAGACTGGTCGCATTTTGGTAGTTGCTATACTCTCGGTTTTAAAGACCGGTCTATGAGGGATCCAAATATGTTTATGGAACTGTTTAAGTGAACAATGAAAGGGTTTGATTATGCCTTCTGTCTCTTGTTTGGCAAAAACTTTCAAATATTCCTCATAGAGGCCCTTCACTTCTAGAGTGTGTACCACTCTATCCAACACCTTGAGGGCTACTTGGTGATTAGAGCATACCTGAGCTAATTTATCAGTGTGCCACGGTAACTGCACCCAGTACCGTCCCTCCTTAAATTCTATATTTCTCATAAACTCGTCTACCTTCTGGGCATCATAGTCAGACAAGGTTTCGTTTTCTGATAGCCCCAAAGACTCCACACTGGAAATCCACTCAAGACCTCTTTCTACAGCACTGTCCTCAAAAGTTTCTTTATAGGGGTCCGAATAAGAAGAGCACACATCAAGAACACTATTAACAATAGAGGTTGGACACTTAACAGATCTCATGACTTCTCCATAAGCTGGAAATTTGTGTTGGATCGTTTTAATTTGATGAGGAAACATGAAGTTCCTGGGATTCCCAAAAGTATCACTCCTCATTGGGAAAGCCAAGCTTTCCCATTCACACATTTTATCATTTGTAGGGGTTCTATAAATTGTAACAGGTCCACCCCTATTAATCCTTCCAAAGTTATATTGGCATTTCTTCCCAAATCTGTATCCAAGGTGTAATCCAATTTCGTAAGATTCTCGACCACAATTGGCAAATGCTCCACTGTGTGAATGATATCTAATTCCTCGTCAATTAAGATAGGTAGCTGATGCTTTACCCCTAGCGTCAACTCCACTGTTGGGGTAAGTCGCTGAAAATTGCAGGTTTTCCTTCCTAGAAACGTCACGATCTCAAGGTTTACCTCTGAGACAGATCTTGGATCACAAGCCAGATCCTACAAAATTCTTCCACTAAAGTACGAATTTTGACTGCCTGTGTCTATCAAACATCTTTGTAGTACGATAGTAGTAATCAGCAAAATACACTGCTGCTCACCCAAACCGGTATTGATACATTTATTTGTTGATAGGGCATATGATTATGGTATGGTCCTGGGCTGAACATCGCTCACAATTGCCCTTAGAGCTTCTTTTACAGGGACAAGAATCACTGAAATGATTGTTACTTGTGCACTTATAACATAGTCCGAGTTCCTGACAACGTCGCCATCTTTGAGGAAATGTAAGGTATTCCTCACAAACTTGAATGGAATGACCATCCCCCAAACAAAATGTGGTTAGAAGCAAGAAAGAGAAGTCTTACCGTGGGTGCTCAGCGAGTGAGTTCAGGCGAAGAAAAGGAAGAACAAACATGGCGGCCAGCATTTTTATTTCGTCCGTTCTCGCATAATCTCGTGTGTGCGTGAAGATGGAAACTATAAAACGATGTTCATTTCTCGGTGCTGGGAGATTATTCCCGATCAGCCAGGAGAGAAGGCAACGAGAGTAGAGACAGAGGACTGTAGCGATAATTTTTCTTGAACATTCCGTTTGTGTATTTGAGGTGACCCCCCCCCCATTATACTTCAAGCTATTTCGGTGATGGCCAACGCAGGCTTAAGCAACATGATTAAGCCTTTTAATGGCGACGGTGATGTGGTGGCGTGGCTTAAAAAAGTGGACCTTGTAGCAAGGATTCAGAAGCTGGATGATGTGACCACAGTAATACCACTGTTTCTAGAAGGGGACGCACTGGCCCTATATTTGGAGCTCAGCGAGTGGGAACAGGGTGACGCAGACGCCATTAAGGGTCGACTGATCGAAGCTTTTGCAGAGGGGCCTTTCGAGGCCTTAAATAAGTTGAAAGAGAAGAGGTGGACTCGTGAATCTGTTGATGTCTACGCAAACGAGATAAGGAGATTGGTTGAGTTGTCGGGCATCAGGGGACATGCCACGAGTCACGTAGTCAAGATGACTTTTGTTACCGGGTTCCCGGAAGAGATATCGAAAAGGTTGCAGCAGGTACCGGGAGTGGAGACGCTGGATGTGAGTGAGCTGCTTAAAACTGCAAAAATCTTGGTGAGCACCCAGCCCACGGAGCCTGGATGAACGACAGCAACGGTACAGCAGGATGTGGGAAGGAATCTGCCAAACCTGGGGATCGCATGCTTCGAATGCGGGGGACCACACATGAGGAGAGACTGCAGGAAGCTCTTGCAACAGACAGTGTGTTACAAATGCAATCGAAGAGGCCATTTAGCGGTAAAATGCACAAGTTTGGGAAACTGGCGAGGGGAGGCCGATGCGCCAGCAGCCGCCCCGATTCGAGAATAGAGGCGCACCCACAGCAAATGCCCGAACAGAAGATTGCGGTGGAAGGACGGGAAGTTATGGCCCTGATTGACACTGGCTGCACCACTACCATGGTGCACACTACCCTGGTCGGAAGATGGAAAGGGAAGGGTGAAGTAGTGGCATTCAATGGGTCGCGAGTGAAGTGTCGAGGGAGGAAGACCATCACTATTGATATTGCTGAATGTCGGATGAGGGTCCATGCAATTGTCACTGATCGCCTGGTGCCTGGCGTCCAAGCCATCATTGGAATGGATGTTATATGCCGCCTTGGAGGTGTTACCATCACATGTGACAAGTGAGGTTCGGATGAGCTGAGTGCAGTGTGACGGAGAACGCCCCCAGAGGGATCAACAAGGCCGGGGAGGAAAGAAAATTGTCGATCAAAGATCAGGACTTCCGAGCCGAATTCGACGGAGAGCGGTGGACGGTGGAGTGGGCATGGAAACATCAAGCGCCATCGCTGACAAACAGGGTGGCGTGCTACACAAATTCGCTTAGATGAGGGGTGAGAAAGGAGTTTGAGCAGGAAGTCGACCGATGGATTGAGGAGGGGATACTGATGCCTTGAACGGATGATGTGGAGTCGGGCATTTTGCCAATGATGGCCGTTCTGCAAACAACTAAAGGGAAAGTAAGACCGGTCCTGGATTTCTGAGAGCTGAACGGCCATGTTAAGTGCCATACGGGAGACGACACCATAGATGTGTGCAGTGAGACCATTAGGGAATGGAGGCAGATGAATGGCGCATCTACGTTGGTAGATCTAAAATCTGCCTATTTGCAACTCCATGTTGCCAAGAAGCTCTGGAAATATCAGTTAGTCAAGTACAAAGGCAAAACCTACTGCCTTACGCGAGTGGGGTTCGGGTTAAATTCGGCACCCAAGATTATGTCAACTATCCTCAGGAAGATTCTGGAGACAATGGAAAAGGGAGATGGGGTAGTGAGCTCATACATAGACGACATTCTGGTGAATGAGACTGTGGTAACTGCCAAGGAGGTGGTGGCTCATTTGAAGAGGTTTGGGTTGGTCGCCAAAGATCCGGAAAAATTAGACGGAGGGGCTGCTTTGGGCCTAAAACTGAAACGAGGTGCGTCAGGCGGCCTAGAGTTTCGCAGGGGAAACGAGATCCCACAACTGAAGCAGGAGCTCAAGAGACGTGAACTTTTTTCCATATGCAGAAAGTTGATCGGACATTACCCTGTTGCTAGCTGGCTTAGACCAGCATGCATTACATAAAGAGACATGCCGAAGGACGAGGATGGAATGATAAGGTGGGAGAAAGAACGGTCGCCATGATAGAAGAGCTCTTGATAGAAGCAGAACGGCAAGACCCAGTCCGGGGAACCTGGAACGTACCGCGAACATTGGATGGAGTCGTGTGGTGCGATGCGAGCAGCATTGCAACAGGGGTCATTTTGGAAATTAGAGGAGTAGTTGCAGAAGATGCAGCCTGGTTGAGGAAAAAGAATGATGCCAGCCACATCAATGTGGCGGAATTAGACGCGACAATAAAAGGAGTCAATCTGGCCTTGAAATGGGAACTATGTGACATCTGCATCAAAACAGACTCTGCCACAGTGTTTGCTTGGCTAAAGTCTCTCATTTCAAGCGAAAAAAGGATAAAAACGAAAGGGGCTGCGGAGATGTTAGTGAAGCGCAGGCTTGGGGTGCTGGCTGAGCTGATGCAAGAGTTTTGTTTGAAGCTTCGCGTAGACATGGTGGCTTCTGAAAAGAACCGAGCAGATGCTCTCACGAGAGTGAAGAAGAGTTGGCTATTGCCAAAGAAAGATGTTGTTGCTGCATCGGATCTAGATGATGTTGGCGTGCGAGAACTGCACAATTTGCACCATATGGGGGTAGAGAGGACGGTACTTAGTGAAAAAAGTCGACCCGAGGATAACCAAGGAGCAAGTGAGGCAAGTGGTCAGGACATGCGACAGATGTCAGTCGATTGATTCTGCTCCAAGCACGCATGAAGCTGGCCAATTGGAGGTGAGTGGGACCTGGGACAGACTGGCATGCGATGTCACCCATTACAGGGGTGGACTTTACCTGACCATGATTGACTGTGGGCCCGGGCGATTTGCCCTATGGAAGAAGCTACGTGGAGGAACAGGCAATGAAATAGTGGCAATCCTTGATGAGGTGTTTTTGGAGCGAGGCCCCGTGGAAGAGTTGTTAACCGACAACAGGACTGCGTTCAAGTCAGTAGCAGTGACAGAAGTACTGAAGAAATGGAAGATCCAACAATTTTTCAGAGCTGCCTACAGACCTAGTGGCAACAGGATCGTGGAGAGAAACCACCGCACCATAAAAGCAGTTGCGGAAAGGGGAGGCACCTCACCTGAGCAAGCCGTCTTCTGGTATAATATATCGCCTAAACTGGGACAAGTACCAGAGACGGTCCCGCAACTGTCAATGTTTGCATATTCCTGGAGACATTCCAGGGTGGAGCCGGCAAGCCAAGAAGTAGAGGCCACAGGGACAATTAGACTTGGGGACACGGTATGGGTGAAGCAACCAGGGGCGCGCTGCACCACACAATGGAGTAGAGGTCGCATGACTGGGAGGAACACTAGTAACAACATTGTGGTGGGAGGAGTCCCGAGGCACATTCTCGACGTCAGACCAGTTGAGGGCGAAGCAGTGGAGGGGAGTGTGCAGCCACAGGAGGAGGACGAGACACCTCAGAGGCCAAGTAGAGAGAGGCGACCGCCACAGTGGATGAGAGACTATGAAATGTGATCTTGAGATCAGGGAGGCATGTGGTTATAAGCAAGAAAGACAAGTCTTACCGTGGGTGCTCAGCGAGTGAGTTCAGGTGAAGAAAAGGAAGAACAAACATGGCGGCCAGCATTTTTATTTCGTCCGTTCTCGCATAATCTCGTGTGTGCGTGAAGATGGAAACTATAAAGCGATGTTCATTTCTCGGTGCTGGGAGATTATTCCTGATCAGCCAGGAGAGAAGGCAACGCGAGTAGAGACAGAGGACTGTAGCGATAATCTTTCTTGAACATTCCGTTTGTGTATTTGAGGTGACCCCCCCCATTATACTTCACAAAGGTTGCAGGTTTTATGCCTCTCCTGGATATGGAAGTTCTCCAATGTTGGTGTTGTTGTCTCGGTTTTTCTGTCTAGATGAATGTATCTGTGAGAGCTACCATAATCCAAATGTTTCTGGTTTGCTTCAGGGAGTGTAGCCTTCCAGGATTTTAAGATCCTGATGCCTGTATCTAAAATAGAAGTTAAAGATGGATGTGGTGCCCCTACCAACCTCAAAAATTCTTCTTGAGGACGGTTGGGCAGTCTTTGGAACAGTATATGGGCCGCTAATGCCCCTCCGCCTGAATTTCTCACCATAAATCCATATCTCAGCATAGAGTCCAACTCTGATAACTCGTATTTAACCTGAGACAAATAGTTCTTAAGGTATTCAATATCATACCTGCCTCGGGTAGAAAGTTTGAATAGACTAAAGAATATCTCCTCTCTAATGGCCTCTTCATCCCAATAATTATCCTTAAGAATTTTTATCGCAGTATCATAATTATTGGATGTCTCCTCAAGATTATGGATTAGCCGAAACGGATGTCCCGTAACGCAAGTCTTGAGGTAGGTTAATTTTTCTCTCCTTGATTTTAATCCAGAAGTGCAATAGTAAAACCTAGTGAGAAAATCTCTCAATGCAAATTTGTTCTCTAAGTCCAGGCCATCAAAATTAGGGCATTTGACCTTAGGCCTAAACATAGAGGTGTCAACTTGAGATGGCTGCATTACATTTGGGAGCATGAAGGGAGGAGAATCATCCTTGTGAACCTCTGCAGTTAAGTTTTGTAAATCTCTTTCTACTTCCTCTTTGAATTCGATAAGGTCATGCGGTGCCACTCTATCTCTAGGAAGGAATATAACCAAGTTTTCCTGAACTTGGTCCACTTTAGAAAGCCACTCGTTTATGTTGCCTGTTGTGTTCTTCAAGGCACATGCATCCACTGCGACTCTTTTCTTTAATTTTTTTAATGTGTATCTGATAATGTGTTTATATCTTTCCTCCGTATCCAAAAGGGCCTCAAGAAGGTGATCCGTTTTTTTCTTGCATTCCTAAGGAATCCTCAAGGGAAGACATTGTTCCGCGGCCAATTATTGAATACTAATAAACATAGGGAAGTAATTAATTTCATTAATTTAGGCTGAAAATGTCACGAACAATAATTTGCCATGGTCATATGGTAATCTCATGTGGCATGAGCGTCTCAGCAGTTTGACACTTCTGGAGTTCTTGACATATGGTGCATTGCTTTATTATCATGTCGATGTTATTATTAATGCCACTCCAGATATAGATTTTGGTTCTTAGTTACATTTTTCACTGCCTTGGTGCCCATAATATAATTTTTTTAAATATCTTTAGCTGCATTGTTTTAGGGATCTTTGTTCTGTTTTTTTGTCGCAATACACCATTCTCAAGAAACAACTCATCTCGATAAGACCAGTATATTTGAAGGTCTGTAGGTCCAGAATTCTGGCAGACCACTAAGAATTTGCACCCTCGTACATAATTGGATTGGCGTCTGTTGCTTGACAAATCTGTATTAATTTCTCAATCGTGAATCACACAAAGTCTACCTTGATGTCAATGACTTCTTTATTTCTTTTGCTGGGCAGCCTGGATAATCCAGCCAGTAGCATCTCATTTCCTGGTTGATACTTGATGATCATATATTCTTGGAGTTTCAATAGCATTAGTTAAAATCAGGGAGATGCTGATGCTAAGTTTTTGAGGCAAACCATTCGTAAAGCTTTGTGGTCACTTTCAACTTCAAATGAACAACCATAAATATATGTTTGAAAACGTGCACAGTCAAATACAACAGCTAGAACTCCCATTCAATATTGGCATCGCATTGCTGTGTTTCAATCAACGATTTTGAATTGAAAGTTATAGGTTTGCCACCTTGGATTAAGGCTGCTCCCAATCTTGTGGATGATGCATCAAATTGCATAACGGATTTTTGAAAAATCATAATAGCTAAATAACATCTTCATATATATTAAGTCCTTTATCTCTTGCATCAATTTCTGGTAGCTATTACTCCATTCGTAGTCAGCATCATTTGAATAGCTCTTTATGGTTTGCTATGAAGTCTAAAAGCCTAGGAATGAATAGTGCTATGTAGGTCATAAGCTCTAGTACCTTTTGCAACTCAATAACATTAGTAGGGCTAGGGAGTGATTTTATTTCTTCCGCTTTTTGAGTATCTGGTTGTGTTCCATATTCAAGTTGTGTTCGTGCTCCTCTTTGTTTTCTCCATGCGTGATCACGTCATCAATTAATGCTAATGACCCAGGACACTTCTCAATGAACATGTCTATCTTCTGTTAGAAAACATCCTGTGACAAAACTAGGTCAAAGGTCATTCTTCTGAAACAATATCTCCTGAAGGGTGAATTGTAAGTGGTCAGTAACTGTGACTCTGTCAAGCTTTTGCATCTAGCTTGGAGAAGAATTTAGCAGCAAACAATTTGTGTGAGAGTTCCTCCATAGTTGGGGATAAATAACAAAAGCCTACTGTAAATTTAATGAATATATATATATATATATATATATATATATATATATATATATAATTTATTTTCCTTAGGAAAAGTAGCATTTTGTACTGTTTATTTACTTTTATTAATTTTTTTTGCAATTTCTTCAACAAAATTTACATTTTTTTCATAAAAAGATTAAATTTTTACCATAAATTGTTAGGTAAAAGTTTTTTTTTAAGAAAACTCACAGTTTTTGTTTTATGAAGAAAATTGGCAGTAAACGTTTTTCTTTGTAAACAGTATTTATTTTTTTAAGAAAAGATGAATGCTTTTTATGAAAACTGTAAATTGTAAGGTGAAAGTACATAAAAGTTTTTTTCGAGAGAATGTACAAATTATTTTCTGTCAACAGACGTTAAGAAAATAAACAAAGAAAATATGCCTCCATCATCAGTTAATTATGTCGATTAAGTGTTTCAACATTTGAAGAATGCTCAGCTTAATCCAGTGGTTGCCAGTCGAGCTCTAATCATAATGGATGCTAAGGATTCGGGTCAAATTCTTTAAGATTACCATTCCTTTTAATTTCGTATTTTTTTGCAAGTTTTTGAATTGATTATCAGTGATTGCAAACTAAGAAATTTAACCAAAATGCAAAAAAATTCAATAATTAAGGATTTTTAAGGGGTGATCAATTTGTAATACAAAGTCCTAGTAAATCGATCTTATTAAATTAAATTATCGCTAGTATTTTTGGGAGAACTTGTTTTCGTTTTTTGTTTATTTTTTTTTGGGGGGATCATTGACGAGACTGCCCCCCCTCCTCTCTAACTTCCATAATTTTCACTTATTTTTATTTTTGCAGTTAATATCATCGATTACAGACTTAAGGTACAGATTATAAAAATGAAAAAACATTTTTTATAATTTTTTTTGCGTTGGGGTTCAGTTTTTAATAAATTTCATGTTCAAGGAAAGTATCTTATAATGGAAAAATTAACCCCCATGTAAAAAGTTTTCAAATTTTTTATAGTCTGGAACTTAAGTATGTAATTGATGATATTAACAGGAAAAAAGTTTTTAAAAAAGTGAAAATTGTAGAATTTAGAGGGGGGGTGATCTCGCCAACATCTGGCTTTTTTTCAATATTTAAAGCAAATTATTGATTTGAAACTTGCAGAGTTTTATGGTTGTTGTATAAATGGAACGGAAATTTAAATTTCATTCCATTTTGATCTTTTTTAAAATTGTACCTCCAAAAAGCGAATGTAATCGAAAGAATAACATTCAACAATCGTACTTTTTATATATAAAAACAATGAAAGACTTTTTATATATAAAAACAACGAAGGATTTTTTATTTATAAAAATAAAATTTTATTAACAAAAAAAAATAAGTTCATTTTTAAACGAAAAAAGTCAATTTGGTATAATTTTTTGATATTTTTTTTTACAGAAGTCCAATTCAGCATTCACATTGAAAATGTCGACTTTTATAAGTTTTTGTATACGTTTACAATGAATACTACCCCCCCCCCCCAAAAAAAACAGCTTTTGGAATACACACCCCTTACCTTGTCAGCATACCCGAAAACCTATAAAAGTTGATATGTCGAATGTGAACGCTGAGTTGGACGCAATGTAAAAATGTACTGAATATAAAACGGAACAAAATTTAAATTTCCATTTCATTTTTACAACCACAGTAAAACAGAGCATTGCCCACAAGTTTTACCTAACTCAGAATATTAAAGTTAGTTAAAAACTTAGCATATTGAAGTTATTTTTTAAGTAGAAATCATATTTAGGTTTGGATATAAATTCCTAAATGCAATTTACTCTAAATAATTTAGGTGAGTGAAATAGGAAACTCATTGAATTTTTAATTTTCTTGCTGCTAATATCCATTTTCAATGAATATTTGACAGGAAAACAACCACATGTGGTTAATTCAAATTAAATTTCAAATTTTTCAATTTAACTATATTGCAAAACACACTTTGTGTGCTTCAAGCGAGACGCCATCCTACTAATAAACAATGTTTATTAGTAGGTCGTTGCAAGACCTAAAGTTCATTTTAGTGATGTCATGTGATAATGGACGATGATGGTGATATTTTCCCAAATAAAAAATGGCCACATCGTTACAAAGGAAACCACCTAATTTATTAAATCAAAATTAACTATAATGTTATAATTAAAAGGAGATATATAAAAACACATATAGATATGGTTAAAATACTATGTCAATATGTCGAAGTAATCTGTCAAGTGGTTTTTAGTTTATTGAAAACAAACATACCAAGAGTTTCATTCATATATATATATATATATATATATATATATATATATATATATATATATATATATATATATATATATATATATATATCGTTTTAAATTCCCGTAATAGCAAGAAAAAAAATTAGGGGATGAATTATGTTAGGTTAGATTGTTAAGATTTACGAAAATATTTAAAAAATTTTTTTGTATAACGATACTAACTTTGTGTACGCCAGAAAGATGCATTTTTAGCAAATAATTTTGGATCTTTTTGGGTATATTTTTCTGTATCGGAATGACCGCCTACTTAATTTTTTTAAATTCTAAACTATGTGTAGAACATTTATTTATTTATTTATTTGTGGACCGTTATCCTCATCTTCATAGTTGTTGTTCTTTTAAAACGTTTGGCCAACTATTCCAGAAGTAAACAAAACAATGAAAACTAGAACATCTAACAAGAGTATTAAAATCAAAAATGTTCTAACTATTAAAGTTAAAAAGGAACCCTTTTCCTTCAACTTTAATATTTTTGTAAAGAAACGCTACAAGAAATGCGCTGTTTAATCAAGTTTGCAACCGAATAATGCAAGTGTCACTGGAGTCATCTTGCAATATGAAAACATCTATGGCATAGCTTTATCTAAAGTTCTGTTCTCTGTCCATGAATAATTTCTACTCAACTGCTAATTAAATGACTTGATAACTTCAAAGGCTTCTCTTTATAGATAGTGGCTGCTGAGATCTAAGGTAAGCCAATATTCTCCTAACAAAGCAGTACAACTGCACAGTTGTAATCCTGTCTTTTCATTTCGTAAATGGGAAATAGTATTGATACAATATTGATGGAATGCTAAAGACCGAGTTGTGGAAACTTTCTCTCAGTATCAGATTAGGGTTACTGGGTCACACAGAATAAATCTGTGAAATACTTATCATCCTGTATTTGTCCATCATTCGAACCCACTCATATTTTAAGGGTCAATCACTTTGGCAAGAACTTTTACTCCACTGATAATTTTGTAACTTCATAGCATCTCCACCTGCATATCTTAAATCACATCCAAAATTGTAAGCAGCAGATCAATACAATGCTTATATTTTATAAGACATGGTTCAGGAAGCACATTCCTCATTTTCATACACTCAATGTAATGAGCAAGAAGATTTTACTGTACAAACAGTGAAGAGGATAATTATTGACAATAATAGTATTCAAGGTTCATTGAATAATTACAACCATTTTACAATATGGCAACACCACTATTAAAAGCATTGGTCTATCTACTGTACAATACTCCATTGCTAATCATATGATGTAATATCATTCCAACCTGCACTATATAAACGACATGTAAAATTTATGGTAGCTGCTCAAAACTCTCAATACACTGCTCATGTACTAGCTTTATAACGTGTTAGGTGAAACAACCCTTAGGACTGATGTGCCTAATCGTCTGGTTTAGTCCATCACTGGGAAAAAGGGTCACTAGAAAAAGCAAAAGGTAACTTGATTTTGTTGAAACAAACTGTATGTAGCTTTCTTTTTGTTTGTGGAACTTTATTCCTGTTGAGTTTTTATTGTTTTTAGTTACTTAAGTTTTTTCTATTTGAATTATTTCAAAAGTTTTAAGTTTTGTTATTAGTTAATTAAAAAGTTTTTATTACCTGTTATAAATAATTAAAAAATTCTGTTATTGGTTTATTGATGATTTGGAAAAGTTTTTTATTTGTTATTATATATTTGAAAAAAGTTTTAGTATCTGTTAGAAGTTATTTAAAAATATATGTTATTAATTATTAAAAATTGTTATTAGTTATTTAATAAAGTTTTTATTTGTTATTTAAAGAGATTATCTAATCTGTTATTAGTTAATTAAATGTGTTTTATATCCGTTATTAGTTATTAAAAAGGTTTTATTATCTCTTATTAGTTATTCAAAATATTTTTTTAAAAGTTGTACTATCTGTTATTAGTTATATAAAAAGGTTTTATTATTTGTTCTTAGTTATTTAAAATATTTTGTTATCTGTTATTCGTTATTTAATAAGTCTTTTTTGTTATTAGTTATTTAAAAAGGTTTTATTAACTGTAATTAGTTTTTTAGAAAGTTTTACTTTTATTCGCTATTTAAAAAGTTTTTATTTATTTTTAATTAGTTAAAAATGTTATGTTATTAGTTATTTAAAAAAGGTTTATTATCTTTTATTAGTTATTACAAAGGTTGTATCATCTGTTATTTGTAATTTCAAAAGTTTTTGCTGTTAGTTATACAAAAATGTTTTTATTATCTGTTAGTAGTTATTTTAAAAGTTTATTATTTCTTATTATTTAGAAAGGTTTTATTATTTGTTATCAGTTATTTTAAAAGTTCTTATCTGTTATTAGTAATTATTTTTAAAAAGTATGTTATTATTTGAAAAAGTTGTATTATCTGTTATTAGTTATTTAAATAGGTTATTTTATCTGTTAGTAATTTAAAATGTTTCTATTAACTGTCATTAGTTATTTGAAAAGTTTTTATTTCATACTATTAATTATTTGAAATGTTTCATTAGCTGATAATATTTAAAATAGGTCTTATCTATTATTAGTGATTTGAAAAGTTTCTAATATGTTATAAGTTATTTAAAAAGTTTATATTTCTGTTATTAGTTATTTGCCGATTTTTTAATGTCTTTTATTAGTTCTGTCAAAAGTTTTTATTTGTTATTAGTTTTTTAAAAATTATCATCTGTTATTAGTAATTTAAAAAGGTATTTTTTGTTATTTAAAAATATTTTATTACCTTTTAGTAGTTATTTAAAATGGTTTTATTATCTGTTATGCGTTACTTGTAGCATTAATCTCTATTCATGGCCGTATTGTAATAAAATGCTTTGATAAATTTTAAACAATAAGGTTAGATATATTGTTCATTATCTGTAGTAAGTTATATAGTTAAAGATAAAACATTCACCATGTTGATAAGTTAAACATTTGTGTTACAATTTTTATGTTCATGTTAATGATAAACAGATAAAGATAAAAAAAAATCAAGAGGCTGATAAGTTAAACGTCTGTGATTATAAATAAATAAACTCTTGTCACTTTTTTACAAAAGAAGTTGGATTTTGCTTTTAGTTTGAGGTATGCATATAGAGTTGATACAGTTGATCAATTTTTGAATTGCATAAGAGCTTTTAGGAAGGCAGGGAGTTTGTGAGCGATGATGAGGTGTTGGAGGAGTAAGGAAGTCATAACACCAAATTTATTTTTCGAAATAAAGAATTTCATGGATAAGGACCGTTGTGTATGTATAAAGAGAATAAGTGCACAGTTTGATGTCACTGTGAGAACTGTACATGCAATTATTCATTAAGAACTAAAGATATGGAAGATTTGTACAGATGCACCAGTTCACAACTCAATCCTTGTCACAGTCTATTTGACCAATATATGCATTAAGACAGTTCCTCATCCTCCCTATTGTCCAGACCTTACTCCCTGTAACTTTTGATTATTTCTAAAGTTCAATTAAAACCTTAGAGGCTGTTGTTATGCAACAATAGAGAAGATGAAAAAGACGAATGAAAATGACGAGGGTCATTGATATGCTCACACAAGATGACTTCCTTGGGGTCTTCCAGATTTTGTTAGAATGATAAAAGTGCATTGCAGGCAGAGGAAATTACTTACAAAGGGGGTTAGAGTTCGTGTATGCTTACAAAAATGTCAGAAAACTAATTGAACACACTTTGTACGTTAAGTAGATACGATTTATATGAGTTCATCCTAAAACGTCATTAAAATAATTGAAAAACAGGAATAGTAACGCAGCATTGTGACATTGTCACAATGGTTTGAATTTATGTATGAGACTAATTAAATTTAAGACTCTTTTTAAACTCTTTACAGGATGAAGACAGTTGTCCTAGATTCACCAGATCATATCTGCCAACAATACACAATACATGTGCTAATGTGAGCTTTGTAGACGTATAGGATATTCTCATGTCTAAGTCATTTTGTAGACGGTTGTAAAAGCTACCTTTCTTTGAAGCAGCCTTTGTAAGTGTATTTAATATTTCTCTAATTTCATCATTAGATGTTTAAAGATAAAATATTAACTTGATAAGTTTAACTTTTGTAGTGTCAAATAATTTTAAAGTACAGATTAATTAGGGCAAAAATATTTCTTTTTAAACAAAGTTTAGATTGACAAATGTAAAATATATAAGACGAAAAACATAAATTCTGGAAACTAAATAAGCCTATTTTAAGAAAAAGTTGATATTTTTGATAATTTGTCAAATTCGAATATCAAGTATATGTATGTGCTTTATGAATGCAGAAAAATTGTAATAAAAACTCTTTTGATGAACGTAATTTAACAAACAGAATGATCGTATATGAATGATGATACTAAAAATATTGATTTTCATTTATTTACAGATGTTGCTGTATGAATCTGATTGTTTTAAACAGTATTCTATGGACAATTATTCTCTGATGTGGAAGTCAACTGCAACATCTATTTGAAACTATTTCGGCAGCTATGGAAACATTTGTTTTCTTGATAATTTGATAACTAGTGATTTAAACATTACACGTTAGGAAAAATATATTCTGAAATGTGTTTTCTGTTCCAATTAATCATAAGGTAATAAGTTATTGAATTGCAAATCGCAGAAAAGTATGAAAAAATATTTTATAAAATTTTATAAAAGTATGCTGCTTTGAAAAAAAAAATATTATTCGTATAGAAAACTTTTGCAGAAATATCTTTTACACAAACATAAAATTCTATATAAAGTTTCTCTTAGCATGGAATAAAATTAGCTTCACGATCTGTAGATAAAACTAAGAAAATCATGATAGATTCCATATGATAAATAAATACGATAATAATCTTGTTTTACAAACAACTTTTGTGAAACATGCAGGTACACAGTGAAGAAAAGCCAACTTCTTATGAAGTGTATGGATATTCTTGTTCCCAAAAATCAATGTTAGTGAGACATATAAAAACTCCCACTGAAGAAAAACAACATTCTTGTGTAGTATGTGGATATTCTTGTTCTCAAAACTCAGATTTTCTTAGACATATGAGAACGCACACTGGGGAAAAGCCACATTCTTGTGAAATATGTGGATATTCTTGTTCTAAAAAGTCATCGTTAGTGAGACATCTGCGAACTCACACTGGAGAAAAGCCACATTCCTGTGAAGTGTGTGGATATTCTTGTTCTGAAAAAACAAACTTACTGAATCATATGAGAACCCACACTGGGGAAAAGCCACATTCTTGTGAAGTGTGTAGATATTCCTGTTCTCGAAAATCACATTTACTGATACATATGAGAACTCACACTGGGGAAAAGCCACATTCTTGTGAAGTATGTGGATATTCTTGTTCTGATAAATCATCGTTAGTAAAACATATGAGAACTCACACTGGAGAAAAACCACATTCTTGTCAAATCTGTGGGTATTCTGGTTCTAGAAAATCATCATTACTGAAACATATGACAACTCACACTGGAGAAAAACCACATTCTTGTGAAGTATGTGGATATTCTACTTCTGAAAAACACAAGTTAGTGAGACACATAAGAACTCATACTGGGGAAAAGCCACATTCTTGTGAAGTGTGCAGTTTTTCTTGTTCTCAAAAATCAACATTAATTACACATATGAGAATCCACACTGGAGAGAAACCACATTCTTGTGAATTTTGTGAACAGTCTTTTTCTTATAAATCAACGTTAGTGACACATATGAGTATTCACACTGGTGTAAAGCCACATTCATGTGAAGTCTGTGGATATTCTTGTTTTGTTAAATCAACGTTAATGAGGCATATGAAAACTCACACTGGAGAAAAGCCAGATTCTGGTAAAGTCTGAATATTCATGTTCTGATAAATCAAGTTTAGTCTGACATATTAGAACGAACACTGCCCAATAAGCAATGCCATCCCTCTCCCCAGTCACAGTAAACCAGAACTTATCTCGTCTTCATTACACAACTTGGTCTCACCAACATCAACACCATGAGAGGAGATGCATTCTCAAGGGTAATGCCCAATAAACGACAATAACTCCCCCAAAATTCACCCCTGAAAAATCCCAACTCAATAAACCTGGTTCAAACGAAGGCAGCACCTGGACATATGACACTGGATGCAGATCAGGTAGAGCTGGAGGAGGCACTGGCTTACAGAATAAAAATAGTGCAATACCTGACTGTTGGAGATTCGCCCAAGCTGGTGAAAATGATTTGTTAAAAAGCCTTCAAGATTCTCGTTACAAAAGTTAATGATGCATTCACAAGAATTGTCCCAACTAACGCATCCTTAACTGAAATGCAACTCATGGGGCAGCATAGTTTATGCAGAGTAAACTTTTGCCTCAACATAAAGAGAGGAGAAGAGAGGAAAACTTTAAGCCCACAACAAATGAACGAGTTTAAAAAATAAGCTTCAACAGAAAATACAAAACTCCAAAAGGAAACTTCCTAAATATCTGCCTTTCTGTTATGTGAAAGCCTAGGGGAAGAATTAAAAGAATATGAATAGACTTAAAACCGAATATTCTTTTCATAACCAAGTGCAGCTATGAGGTAAAATAGCAGAAAACTAAGCTGCAATAAAAGATTTAGATGCACAAATTAATGATAAACAAAAGAAAATTGAATCGATGTCATTGAATAGGTTGTTTGACAAGAACTCAAGGATGGTGTTTAGAAGTCAAATTAAAGAGGAAATGAAAATAATGTCACCACTAACACAGGAAGAAGTGGGGGCATTCTGGAAGTCACTGTATGAGGACTCCAAACAACACCAAGAAAGGAAATGGATAAATGCAATGAAAGAGGCTGTCGAGGGAAACAAGAAAGAAATGCTAACTGTAAAAATCACAAAAGATGCTCTACAAAAAAGTTCCCTCACTTTAGCAAGTTCGTGAATTTACAAGATTCCAAATTTCTGGCTTAAAAGGTCACGGCGCTTTATGAGCACTATGTTCAAGCATCAACATGTGTTGTCCATGGTGACAACGACTTACCAGAGTGGCTAAATATTGGTAAAACGATTCCGATATCCAAGAAACTCATTTACCCAATAAATATAGGCCTATCTGCTACCTCTCAACAATATACAAATGGCTTACAGGAATGATTGCAGATGCAATCAACTAACACCTGATTAATAATGAGTACCTCAAAAAAGTAAAATAAACAGGAGTGTACAAAAAGAACTTGGTACAAAGGACTAACAATTCTTGAGGGTTGCAAAAAGCATCAAAGGAACGTGTTAACGACCTGGATTGACTATAAAAAGGCATTTGATAGTGTGCCTCACTCGAGGATACTGCAATGTTTGGAGATGTATAATGTCCATGAGAGCATAAGGACATTCCTTACAAAACTAATGACCATGTGGCAAACATCAATTACTCTACACCACATGAAAGGGAAAATGCAGATTTCAAATCTTAATGTCCAGCAAGATATATTTCAAGGCGATAGCTTGTCATCATTACTCTTCTACCTTACAATTAACTCACTCAGCAAGCTTCTTAAAGAAAGCAATGCAGGGTACAGTCTTAGTTGAGGCAAGAAAAAATTAAATGAGTAAACCATTTACTCTTTATGGACGATCTTAAACTATGCAGAGACAGAAAAACAGATTGTCTCCCTGATATAAACTGTAAAAACTTTTACAGAGGATATCTGCATGGATTGTGATTTTACAAAGGTGCCGAATGCAAAATAAAAAAGGAAAAAGGCAACACCCGAACATCTTCACTTCAATAAGGACTTATTGAAGATCTAAGGGAGGATGCCACATATAAGTAACTCGCTATAGAGGAGAACTTAACTGTGGAGCATGAAAAAAATGAGACATAAGGGGGAGAACAACAATCATGATAAATAAATAAGATATAAATGTTAAAATCGTGATGTCACAGTTGAAGTAATCCTCTTGAAAATTTAACTATTTTATTCTGACGACCAAATAAAGTGTTTTACAGTTATTTCAAATTGGGATCTACGGAATGACATTTTATGCTTATTTCAAAATATAAATTAGGTTCTATGTCAACACGTATGTGGAAATAACAAATGGACGAAATGATTTATAAAGGTGATTGGTTGAATCTTCATGTAATTTATTGTTTTGAATTGCATTTCATTAAAATATTAAAATCTGTATAGTAGTTATTCAGTTTTTATCTTTTTTAATTAAGCAAAAATATCCGTTTAGTGTAATCTATTAATCTATAAAAGTGAGAATGTGTGTGAGACACTTCTCAACGTTTATACTCAACAAATGTTTGATCTAACGACTTGAAATATAGTATTTAGAGTATTCAGGTATATGGATGTCTTTTTAATCGGTTTTCATCCAGGAAAAGTATGGCTGAGGAGTCAAAATTGAAAAATTGATCTGTGTGGCTTATTTGATTTTTATCTGCTTGGTAACTGTTTTACGATTACACATGCGCGAATCGTTTACATGGTGTGAAAAAATAAGTAGGTTTGAAAGCACATTTTTATCAATCTGGACTAATTGTAATCGTACGTGATTCGCTCTCTTTAGGTTTTTCTTTCGATCTCAAGTAGTTTTATTCTGATGACCACATAAGGTGTATTACAGTTATTGCAAATTGGGATGTACGAAATTATACGTTTCAAATAGTTTTTTCTTACAAAAATGACCTGTTTAGGAAAAAATAATACCGCAATCACATTCTTGCATTAAAAGCTATGTTAAATTTCAGAAGAGTTTCTGTATGGTAGCTATTCAATACAAGTCGTGGAGATGAATACTTTTCAGTGGGGAACTGTTCTGTAAAGATTCTGGACTTTATAAATTTGCAGGCAAAGAGCAAAAGATCCTTTTTTACTTCTATTCTTATATTTTATATCTTACTTATATTTAATATCAATATGCTTAAGTCTTTTGTGAATTACTGTATTCTGCGCTAAGAATATGCTGGCTTGAATATTACAATCAATTACTATGGAAGTTTCAGTCAATACTTGTTCTGAAACAGTCTTTAGAATAGCTTTAGGTATAGCGCTTCTTGTGCAGAATGTGTAAGCGCTATGAATTCCACCCCAAAAGTAGAGAAATACAATCTGCTGCTTTTTATATTTCCATGAAATTATAAGCCTATTTTTTGATAGTCTAAAAAGTATCCAGTTATACTTTTTCGATCTTCAGCGTTTTGCCAATACGAATTCGAAACACTTAAAATTTTAGGGGCTTGTTGATTTTCTAAATATTAAATGCTGTTCTTTAGCTCCCTTTTAAAAATGAAAGACTTGTTTAGCTCTGTTTAAATCCTTCATTGTCGGTCTTCATAATTTTTGTGAACGTTTGTTACTGTGTAACATGTCAGGTCTTATAGTAGTCATTAAATATATAAGGCTTCTTATTATCTCTCGGTATAGTATATCGTCAATTATTTCAGGTTCTGTTACTGTATTTTTATTGATATCATTTTCAGCTGGTGTAGATAATTTCTTGCATTCCAAATTTTAATAGGATTGATAAAATCCTATGTACCTAGATTGATTCATTTTAATAATTCCGTTTTCATGAGTAAATTGTATGCCCAGAAACCATGATAAACTCAGGATCGTTTCTGTTATTAGGATGTGCCTCAATTACCTTGTGTAACATTTGGATTCGTAAATATCCTAAAAATTTAACTTGCCACAATTATAATTTTAATTCTGATCCACCGGGCCCATAACCTCTTTAATTGAAAGTCATGTTTAATTTCATAAGACTTTCTGGTGGGTAGTTATTCTATACAAATCGTGAAGATGAAGAATTGTCAGTGTGTTACGTATCGGTTTTATTTTTGATGTACCAAATATGCGCGTATGTTACGTGAATTTAGATGATGACATATATTTGGTGTTCATGTTGTAAGAGTCTCAGAGTGATAGAGACAGTCTTATGAGTGTTCCTGTTGTCTAAAGATATTCATGTTTGTTGTGATATATATTGGAGACATAAACAGGGTATATATAAAGAGCGAGACAGTTCTGTATATATATAACAGATTGTGTACATGACTACAAGAGAGCCTAGCCTGTAATTCAACTAGAAGGAGATTTATGAATATCTTAATAAATAGACTTAGAGTGCGTTTGACATTTATGTTGACAGTTGTACATATAATATGAACATGTTACCTTTCTCGGTGTAATGATGAACACAGAAAAACGGCAGTTATAAAAACACATGATGATACGTTTATTTCTTCTTCGGCCAGTCGGACATGATTTTGTATTTCAGGGATTCAAAGTTGTTACATGGTTATCTCTAAAACCCTCTCACTTCCAGAGGGTGCCTTGACTACCTCCTCTGGCTTCTATGATCTGACTGATCTAACTCCTCTAACTAACTTCGAACTCTTTCCTATATTGAGAAATCACATGTATATCTGGTCAACGTGACCATAACTCACGTGTTATCAACATGCGCGATTTGCACGTTTTTGAAACCATTTCTGACGACCAGGAAATTTCCCAATCTCTTTGTTGTTTTACAAAGGAATTTAACTACTTCTAATTCTGTAACCCATATATTATTATGCATTCTTTCTAAGAATATGAATAGTTTCCAGACAAATTTGTATTTATTAAATATTTTAACAGAATCAACAATTTACTGGACATTCCATTTATAATAACATTCTATGTTTATTTAACTTATGATTGGAATTCTCAATTCCAAATCTAGCTTCACAAGTTCGAATCCTTGACTATCCTATTTCATATTTACTCACAAGAACAGGCTTCTGTTCTTGTACCAAGTGGGTAACTGTTCTGTCCAGGTCCTGGACTTTATAATTTTGGAGGCAAAGAACAAAAGAACTATTCTCGTATGGACACGAAAAATCGATGTGCTGGAATGCTAAAAGATTCAATATTTTTATAGATCATGTTTTCTGATTTGTTGCTAGTTTAATTTGATTCATCAGTTCCTATCGGCAGCAGCATTTATAAATAGAATCTTTCCACTTTCGGGGGTCATACCCAATTTGATATAAAAAAATATTTCAACACACCACTCAATTTTTACTTCATTTTTTAAAAGGATTTAACGTTATTTAATACCGGTCTATGCTGGGTACATGTTCTAGTAGTAATAACAATTGTCATTATTGACAATATCGTCACATAGAAAAGAAGTTCAATACATGTTTACAAGTATTAAATATTTTCATAAATTCCAGCATTTTTCTTTACATGGTTTAACTTTCACATAACAATAAAATGTATGCCTTTGAAATACTCTATAATATGAAAAAGTATGAATGAAGAGGATTTTTCAGATATGCTAAACTGCATTAATTGCAAAGAAATTTGTAGTCTTGCATTATAATGTCGTGACATTCTGTCACTTCAACGGAATCCTTGTGCTTCATCAGTGTAACTAACCCTGACAGATTCAACCCCTAGGCCATGCTATAATACCTATGAACCATGATTACATTAGCAATACGTCAGTTAGTAGATATCAGGGTTAATATATATATATATATATATATATATATATATATATATATATATATATATATATATGTGTGTTTTGCTGAATAATGGATTGCACGCAGCGACTACATGAGAATGAGAAATAATTGTTTTTGTTAAGTGTGATTTCCAAGCAAAAAAGGAAATGTGAATTCGCTCTATGTTTTCAGTTGATAACGAAAGGAATATCTACATCAAGGAAGTGCACCTGTTAACCTTGGCTGGTTCATTTTGTAGCTAGTATTTTAGTTTGTCTTTGTTGAGGTTGTGGTTGTTAGGTATTTATAAAATGAAAATTCCTTGGTTGTAATGTGTACCTTTATGCGTATGTGCAATGGCCTAACTGTGCTACGGTTGTAGAACTCCCAGAACAACATAATCTGAGGTTGAAGTAATCATTACTAATAAAAAACATAAACCCAAAATAAATAACAGGACACAACTAATCTGCAGTCTCATCATATAAACACAGAAACATCAATAATACTCTTAACATGCATTCACCACTTGTGATAACAAACAAAAATTATATTACACCTTTAACCACTAATCAATAGCAATATATATATATATATATATATATATATATATATATATATATATATATATATATATATATATATATATATATATATATATATCAATAAATAACAAGGTAGATAGAAGAGAGAATATATATGTGTGTATACACATACGCATGAATAAACAAACAAACAGAATAAAGAAACAAGGTTACTGTTGAATTTTGCAGCTTTTGTTTTTTGGGTTTTTGAAAAAAATAACAATATTCAACATTGACTTTTATATGTAAAGGCGTAAAAAAATTATGTTCTAATTTTTTGTAAAAAAAAGTTTCTATGTGTGTTATGTCAGGTTTCTATTAATAATAACAGGACAAGGATATGCGACCGTTCAGACCAACATGGCCAACTGACCAAGTCTTGTTTATTCACGTTTACGTCCGAGAGTTTACATTATAAACATTGAACAAAGGGGGACAACTCCCACCGATCCAAGGGTCGTCAGCGAACGAGATTCTGATAAAAGTGGAATCTGCCAATACCCGCTGTTGGCATCCAACTTGCTCATGATTTTTACTTCCCCTAACTGAGCCAAAGGTGGTCGACCGTGGGGAGCATGTGGAGTTCACGTTTTACGCACTTATTGAGATTTGTGAGATCTACGCATATCCTAATCGTTCCATTTGCTTTTGGTACTACAACCATGGGGGAACACCATTCGGTGGGTGTGTCAATCTTGCTTATGACCCCCAGTTTCTCCATTCTCTGGAGCTCAGCCCGTGTTTTCTCCATCAAGGGTAGTGGTACTGCTACGCGTCGTGGTGTGGGTACTGAGTATGGACTCGCATCCGGATGTAAGAGTATGGTACATTCTTCTCCAAATGTGCCTAGGCCTGTGAATAAGTCTGGCATTTCTATTTTTGGGTCGAATGGGTGTTTCTGGCTGCTGATGATATGTAAGTTTGGGTGGACAGTTACGAGCTTAAGTGCTTCTATGGCTGGCCTTCCTAACAGCAGCTCCTTGAGATTGGGGATAATAAATATCCTCTGTTCTGCTGCAAGATCTTCATGCGAGACAGTTGCAGTGACCACTCCAGTCACTTTGAGTGGAATACGTCTTGGACCATGAAGAATTTTGTGGTCAGCTTGAATTTCAGTGGCACTCCATTGATGGCGATATTGGTTCGCCAAGGCTTACTTATGCTGATCTCTGATATCGTCAGAACACCAAGGTACGCATTCTGATCGCTTTCACAGTCATCTGAGCTAGGTTTAATTTCATGCAGCCTTCGTGTGCGGCAGCACTGAGCATAGTGGCCAACCCTACCACAATTGTGGCAGGTGGCTGAGATGGCAGGACACGTGCGTCTCTGGTGTTGGGTTTTGCTACCACAGCGGTGGCACTCAACCTCTGGTCTATACTGCTGTGTGCGCTCATTTTTTTTGTCGATTTTCGTAGTGCAGTTCTCGCCCAGGTCTTGTCATGTGTTTACCCTGACCTTGTCTGCGAATTCGGTTGTCACTAACGTAGTGGACTGCAATATTATTGTCAGCTTGATCTTCACCAACGATATGTTCTGGGGACCGCAGGAGATGCTGTTGTGATTTTATTGTTTCACTCTGTCGTGCGCGTCTGATGGCCCCATCCAAGGTGAGGTCCAGAATCATTTGCAGATTTAGTGATAGCTTAGGATCTGTGCACCCAACTACAATTCTATCACGAATTAATTCCTCGTGCAGGTCTCGAAAATTGCAGTTTTTAGCTAGTGTGTGGAGGTTAGTGATGACAAAACTATCCTAAAAGACTTTTGCTATAATAGAGTGAAAGGCAGAGTATAACACAATATGAGGAAATCAATTATTTTTAATTGGAATTCTTTTTGAGATGAGTAATTTCTATTATTTATCCATTTATTTATTGCGAACTATTATCTTCATCTTCTAGTTATTGTTTCATGACGTTTTGGCCAACTATTCCTCTGGCCTTTGTCAGGTTATAGGAATGCTGAATCTCCTAACTGTATCCTTAACAATTACTGCCTTCTATAGATGTTGACGTCTCACCACATTTTGGTCAACTAAGCCTCTGGCCGGCTTTAGGTAGGATTGAAACTGCTATCTTCAGACAATGCCTACCTAGAACTGTGGAGATTCAACGTGTTTATCCACTGCTCCACAGGCCCCAAAGGACGATCAAGGTTGGATTTTTTTGGTTTTATAAATTCACGTTTATTTGTTATCTGATCTTCCATTGTCGGGTCCGTACCGAATGGTATATTATTTAATTGGAATTCTTTTTGAAATGAGTAGTTTGTATTATTTGTCCATTTATTTATTCATTGTCGTCTCATCAGTGGGAGCCCATGGCACAGTGGATAGAGACGTTGAATCTCTATGGTTCCAGGTGAGCATTGTCTGAATGTAGCGGTTTCAATTCTAAGCTAGCCAGAGGCTTAGTTGGGCAAAACCTGATGAGACGACAACAACTATTGAAGGCAGTAATTGCTGAGGATACAGTTAACAGATTCAGTATCCCTATCTCATCGTGGTTAATCACCTGATGAAGGCCAGAGGAATAGTTGGCCGAGACGGCGTGAAACAAGGACTAGAATTTCAGAATAATAGTCCGCCATTTTTCTTTTAAATCCCTTCATTTTGCTTTCATTTGTTCATGTCTTATGCGTTTACAAACGGCATGAAGCAACGTGTAGTGGGCAAAAAAAAATCAGGAACACAGATAAGAAACAGTCAGTATCGCCCACCTCTAGAAGAGAGGGATTTCTTGGCTGTAATAACCGTAGAGAAAGAAGGAGATAAAAACAAGAAATAAAAAAAGCAGAAAAAACTCGCTTTTCGCAGACACGTGGTTTGTCACAAAGAACAATCCAATCGCCAGAACCACCTACACAATCTGCAGGACATTGCCTGACTGCTTTCCAGCGTCATGCCTTTATAGTGGCCGGAAATTATATATTTGCATAATCGCGCAAGAGCAAACGCGATTCTATGAGAATTGCACGGGGTCAACGCTAATAAAAACTCATGGACGCCATCTTGGAACTCTCTCTTCTGCTCAGCTCGAAACACAACAGACGTATTTGAGATAAGCTTTCTATTTCCCCTCATTTCGGTTATTGCTAATCATGCTACACTCCCCCCATATCTCATGATCACAAACAGGGCAGGGGCACAGTCATCTTTGTTGGGTACTTATTTGAAGAACTGGGAGCAGCACTTCCTTCTTACCACTTCCTCACTATCACCAGTCTGTTCCATAGGCGGTGTTTCACAATCAGGGCAGGGGGGCAATATCTGTCTTTGTCGGGTACTCCTTCGTTAAGACAAGATGGGTGGTCCCTCTTCCGCTTCTTCAGTATGTGCTTTATATGGCTCAAAATCCTCTCCGTCGTCCTGCATCATACTCTCTGTCCTTTCAGAAGACATCGTACTTTCTGAGTCTTCCTCTTCCTCCGATGTAACAACATAATGGCGAGGACGCAGATCTTTCATGTGGCGAGGCACACCATCCACCAAAATCGATTGAGGGCTGATTACCTTGGTCACCTCACCCTTGCCAAACTTCGAGGTACATCGATTTTGCTGTCTTTTGGCCCACACGCGATCTCCAACCTGGTAAGAGCTGTTCTTGCGACGTGGGGACACAGTTACAAGATTGGTCTCCTTTATTCGAACTTTGTATCGATAAATTCTGTTGTCAGGCGCAGTGAAGGGAGATGTGTCGTCTCTTGGTGTGATGTTATACCAGTAGACAGCCTCCTGTATGGGACAGCGCATTCTAGCTGCTATTCGTTTCACTGTTTGGTGGCATTGCTCCACTATGCCATTCCCGGCTGGAGCGTATGCACAACGAAATTGCAACTGAACTCCCCATTTATGTGCAAATGCTTGGAACGCGTTGTTGCAGAAAGCCGTGTCATTGTCTAAAAGGTTTTCATGTGGTCACGTTCAAGGAAAACTGCCTCCAAATGATGAATCACGCTTGCTGAATCCTTCCTCACCAATTTCCTCGAAATGGAGAAACGCGATGGACCACAGTCTGTTAGAGTTAAAAATGGAAGGTGTCATAATGCGTGATATCCATTTCAATTCTCTGCCAATTCTCGTTCACTTCCAGCTTTCCCTTTTTCTACCTGACTGGCGCTTGGTCAATGGACGGACATTCCTCACATTTCCGTATAACCGTTTTAACATTTGCTTTTGTCATGATTGGGCAACTTCTCCTGACAAAGTAGGTAGTGCGTTGCACCCCCGGATGTCCACTGCCTTTGCAAATAGCCATGATTTGACTCTCATCCAGTTCACCTGCGTGAACCACGCCTTTCACCGAGTCAAGCCCGTTTTTCTTTTTCATTGCTTCAAACCACTGCTGTGGTAATCGTGTCAATCAGTCAGCAATGTTTTGTGCTGATGGAACCAGCGTCACGTCCACTGTAAGCCCGTAATCTTTCACAAGCTTCTTGAGAGTGCTTAGTCACCTCCTAATAAGCATCTCGCTTGCTGCTTTGGTGCGTACTCACGCCTTTCCAGTTAGTGTGTCCGAGATCCAATGGTATATGCAGACAGAATCTGTCTTTATGTCTAGCACCTTGATCTGCCACTGTATAGCCAAATTGATACCTTTCAATACGACGTCCAGTTTGGCTAAGTTGATATGTTGAGAGTCATTTTCAGGTTGCAGCCAGATGCATCTTCCAACACAATTTCACGCATCTCCAAGGCTGCACTAATTGCTAGGGAGCTAGCATCAACCCATACATTTAGCTGTTTGCACTCCACACACCAATTTCCCCGGGCTGATCGTTCTGCTGCACAGATTCTAAGGTTTCGAACATCATACGATGCAGTACGGTGTCCCTTGATTCATCATCCCAGCCCTTCATTACCGAACTTACTCTCCTTCTGATTATTCCACAAGTCACACAAAGCCAACTGCACACCGGAAAGTGCCCGACAAGTCGACCACACAGGGAAAACATTGTTCGTCGCGTAACAATGCTGGGAATCTCTGGAATTGCATTTCCTCGCTTCCATTGCAGTTCACTGCGTTTCATCCTGACCACCAATCCCAGCACTTGTGCACCATCCTTCAACCGCTCCAGGGTCTTGCACTCCAACCCGAACTGCGCTAGGTGTTCTCTTACACGGATCGAGGGCACCATGTCTTCATTGACACAAATATCATCAATGTAAGCAGATGCTGTGCGGCTTACAACTTCTTCCTGAGATAATACTTCGCTGACAATTGCTCTCATTATCAGGGGAGCAACATTCAAACCGAACCCCAGATGGGTCAGACAGTATTTTTCCCATCGTTCCACAGTCTGGTATGGCCACAGTGTCTCATGGACTCGGACTTGTAGGTATGCTCTCCTGAGGTCCAGTAGAGACATGTTAGTACCTTTTAGTCTCCATCCACGTAGCTAAGCCACACAAACATCTGCGTTGGCTGTAAATGCGTCTACGTAATGATTTAGCTCCCAGTAGTCCATCATAGCCATCATGGGAATTAGGTCTTGGGGGGTTCCCAATTTATCCTCTGTGTACGGCACGAGCCAACCATTATCTATCCAGGTGTGGAGCTCCAGTGTGTATTCTTCACGGATTTCTGCCAGCACTGGGTATTCTGACACTCGATTGTGTAACCTTTTAGGAGGGTGGTCCTCAGACCACTTCCACGATGTGGTCCACGTTCGGTTTTGATGGTCAAAGGTGGCGGTGAAATCCAGTTCATTTATAGAAATGGCTGCGCATTTAATATTTTTCCTGCCGCCCAGCTGCTCTGGTCCTGTAGGCTCAACAACAACACCTCCTAGAGCTTTTATGGTATCGATCCCTAGAAGTAAGTCAAACCCCAGTGGTTTGCCACGCACCACCGACACATCGATTCTGGCAGACACACCTTCATCAGTGGATACAGAGACCACTGCAATACCCATGGGATATTCCACCAATCGTTTTGTACATTCATGTTCGTTTTTCTCCAAGACCGGCACCAGTCTGCATGTAAAATCGTCCGTCAACATGAATGCTTATCACTGAGAGCGTCGTGTTCGCATCTTGGTGGGGAAGGAGACTGACGCTTATGCGTCCTCCCCTTGCTCATTTCCCGAGCAGTTCCGAGCCCAGTGTCCACTCTCACTGCACCGGTAACCCCTTCTTCCGCGTTTTCGACAGTCCTCTGCAAGGTGGCCTTTAACATTGCATTTGAAACAGGTCACACTAACAGGAATATTCTGGACCTTGTTGTTGTTGAGTGAGCGGAGCATGTGGCCGCAACCATGTCCTGATTTTGTTCCCCAGTCGTCGTCAAAATTCTCGCTCTAGACATTAGCTCGCCCTTGGTCAGGGCTTTGATGTTCGCCACCTGTTGAAGAGCTATTGAGATTGCGTCAGGGAACCTAGTGACGAAAGTCAATTTTGTGAGTCTCTCTAAGCCATCTCCTGTGAATCCGGCCAATCCAACCAACTACCTGATTTTGTTGGTGTTTTATTTTCGCCAGCCCATCTAACCATAGTTATTTTTCTGTATGCTGCAAACGCGTCATCGGCAAATGCCTCCTTTAATTGGGCCTCAATCTGGTCTATCTTCTTTTGATCGTCCTTCTCCATTTCCATATAGAGGGCCAGTGCAGCACCTTCCAGATATAAAGGTAGCAGACTCGTTACATCATCCACCTGCTGAAGTTGAACGACAAGTCTCACTATTTTCAGCCATGCTACAATGTCTCCCTTGCCAGAGAACGGCTTGATAATATCACTGCTTATCTGCACCTTCGTCATAGTCGGGCTGAAATAGCTTGAAGCAAAATGTAGTAGGCAAAAAAACAAAAAAAATCAGCAACACAGATAGGAAACAGTCAGTATCGCCCACCTCTAGAAGAGAAGGATTTCTTGGCTGTAATAATCGTAGAGAAAGAAGAAGAAGGAGGAGACAAAAACAAGAAATAAGAAAAAAAACAGAAAAAAAAACTCGCTTCTCCTAGACATGTGGTTTGTCACAAAGAACAATTCAATCGCCAGAACCACCTACACACAATCTGCAGGACACTGCCTGACTCCTTTCCAGCGTCATGCCTTTATAGTGGCCGGGAATTTTATATTTGCATAATATTTTAGAGCAGACGCGATTCTATGAGATGGGGTCAACGCTAATAAAAACTTATGGACGCCATCTTGGAACTCTCTCTTCTGCTCAACTCGAAACACAACAGACGTATCCGAGGTAAGCTTTCTATTTCCCCTCACTTCGATTATTGCTAATTCTGTTACACAGCATGATACATTTTTCTTTTAAATTCTCTGCACTTAGCTTTATAATTCTAAGTCTTGTGTATCTAAACACTACACAAGGCGTTTAGTCCTTCTTTAGAGTTCTTTCCTTATTTTGCCCTTGTGTTTCTGACCACGTGGGAACTTTTTAATTCTCACACTACTTAAACTTATGTGCGTGACATCAATACATAAACTGGTACCCTCCCGCTAAGCTTTTACAATAGGCCGGTTTTTTTGTGTTACTATTTTAGACCCTCTCTAAAAATGTAACATTTCGAGCAAGACCCATTTAATTTAATCCAATTATTGGTTGCTTTATTTTTATTTTTATGTTTTATTTGAACATTTTATTTTTGTGATTTTTATAAGCTGACCTTTGCCATGCCCATTTTAATACTGCATAGCTCTCCGCTATATTTTCCCGCTCTTTTTTTAATGACATTCTTTCGTTAGGACGCCATCTTGAATTCGTCATTTTCGAAACGTAAATTCTAACGCTTGAATTTTTCTCTTACAAGTTTGCCTTTCCTTTGAATTAAGTTTATTTTCTATCTTACTTCATATTAGAATATAATTTTATTGACTAAATTTAGCATATTATTTTACTTGTTGCGTTCGTTAAATATACGTAACAGTTCTGTATTTTAGTGGGCAAGTATATTAGTTTTATAGCATGTGCATTTTACGAGATTTTAAATTTGTTATTTACCTTCATTTAGCTTAGTTTAACTATAGGTTTCTTAAGAGACATTTTCTCTCATACAAGTTTATATATGTTAAATTCCCGGTAAATTTATTCTTCGTTCGTGAATTAATTTCCTCAAATATAAGTATTTCATTGCTATCAAATAATTTACCTATTTTAGTGATTAATATTATTTGATAACATTTCATTATAAATAAATATGATATTGAATAATTTATCAATATTCTTCACTTATTGCGTCCGTTGAGAGCACATAAGTTATTTATTTCTTTTCTGGAGAAACCCAGATATATAGAAAAATTATATTACCCTTTCTGCCTCGTAAGTTGCACGAGAATTAAACATATTACCTCCGTTATTCCTAAATTATGAGTTTCTTGGAAGATAATTTTCGTCCCTGTAATTTTATGTTTTAAGATTTCTCTTTACTTTATTGTATCCCAGCTATAAGTTTAGTGCCTTATGTCTTGAATGTAAGTTAGAGGTTAAATAGGTTTCCTATGAGATATTTTTTATTCCTGGCACATTTATATTTAAAATTAGCAAGGAATTTATTTATATCTTGTTAATTCATATTTTATTAATAGTTTGTTTTTTTTTCGTTGAGAAGGAAAAGAAATAAATTCTTCTACACCTTTTCAGTTAGAAATTAAAACTATTATAAAAAAAGGGGGTTTATCATTCCTACTTACCTCCCTTTAATACACTAACAATCTAAAAATAGGGTATGTCTAATTAACCAATCAGGGACCCCCGTTTATCGGGTTCGCTTTTAGAACAATAGTCTCTTCCTCTTTTAACCACAGCTCGTCCATGAAGCAACAGGTAGGAAAATTCCTCTCCTAAAATTTTGTGCCTATACGAACATTATAAGAAAGAGCCGTCTAATTCTTTGGACGTAAAAGAACTTTATAGTTGGACTTTCTCTAAAGCTGCAAACACAATAAGTTTTGCAAACTTGTAAATTTTATTGTTTTAATAATTAATACTTTTTTCTATATCCTGTTTTGTGTCGTTAGTGAATCACTTTATTTCAGTCTGCTCCAACGAACTTCGCGGCAATTTCGAACTACAACCTCCATTTGCCAGTATTCGCTTTATTTTGCAAAACTTAGAAAACGTTTGGCTGCTTGAAAAAAAAAAAAAAAAAGAGAAAAAAAGGGAACTAAATAGACATATGAAAAAAAAAAAAAAACGAGAAAAGTCAACTTAGAGAGCCCTCTATAAAATTAAACTTATTTCATTGCCTTTGTAAACAAAAAGGGTGTCTTTAAAGAAAGAAATTCAACTCGCGTGTAAATTACATTTGTTGAAAAAAAAATTAAACTTATTTCACTGCCTTTGTAAAAAAAGGGGGTGTCTTTAAAGAAAGAAATTCAACTCGCGTGTGAATTACATTTGTTGAAAAAAAAAAATTAAATTTATTTCATTGCCTTCGTGAAAAATCAAACAATGCACGCACGCACAAGGACTGGCCTTAAATAACGCCAAATTTCAGCACGTGTGTAGTAACGCATATAACAACATCATTAAAAAAAATGGTAAACAGACCTTTTTTTTTTTAATTAAATACTTCATTTGTTCTGTTGGGATCTCTTATTTGTGACCTTTGAAAAAAAAATTTTATTGAAAAAAAAAAAGGGGGGTGAGTTTCTTTCCCTTTTGGCGAGACGTCTAAAACTAAATATCCTGCCCACCATCCACAAAGCTAACATGGCGGACGGTGTCTCCCCCATGGAAATAGAAGGGGAAGTACACTTCAATGTTTCGAGAAGGTGTCCAATCACAAATCAAGCCCACTGCTTTCGCTTCGACGGACTTGTAGTTAAGGACCTGAACTGTGCCATTCTGGGTGGCATGCCATTTATGGACAGGAATGACGTTTACCTTCGCGCAAACACCAACCACGTTTACCTCGGTGATTGCTGTGATTTCAAATACCTCAATATAAAAAGACACACTAATGTTAAAGCAGCAACTATATTGCGCGTCCCACGACAGACCTGCCTACTACCTGGTTCCAGCGTTGCCTTATCGATACCACCTGAATACCAGGATAAAATAGTTTCAGTAGAACCTAGATGCAATAACAATCAGGATGAATGGATCCAATGTGAGTTAGTGAAACTGGATCATGATATAATAACGCTCACCAACAAGTCCACCATACCCATACTCATCAAACGCCATGAGCAAGTATGTCAGATACGCCACACGACCCAATTATCACTATCCAGTGATACTTTGAAACCGACTCCAATAATTCTTACCAATGATTCCAAACAAACGGACAGGTCAGCAGAAATTTCTGTGGACCCCTCGAACATCCTTAGCCAGGAAGAGAAGACCATCTTCTTCACGACAAATAAGAAATATAATCAGGTATTTTCACCGGTAATCGGATGCTACAATGGAAGATCAGGAAATTTCCAACACAGGATTAATGTTGCCGTATCTCTACCACCACAAAGAAAGGGACGCATTCCATTATATAACCGGACAAATCTAGAGCGACTCCAAACCAAGATTGATGAACTACACGAACAAGGTGTCTTCGTACGCCCAGAAGACATAAACATCACAGCGGAATATGTAAACCCTTCATTCCTTGTTACCAAACCTTCAGGAGGCTTTCGGTTAGTGACTGCATTCACTGAACTGAGCCAGTACACTAAACCACAACCTGCTCTCATGCCCAAAGTAGATGACATCATAAGACATATTGCTCAGTTTAAATTCTTAATTAAAACTGACTTAAGTCAAGCATACTTTCAAATACCCTTGGTCAAATCATCAATGAAATATGTCGGCATCTGTACACCATTCCGTGGTGTACATGTTTATACCAGAGCGGTGATGGGTCTTCCAGGCTCTGAATCAGCTTTAGAACAATTAATGTCCAAAGTCCTAGGCGATCTAATGATAAAAGGATCGGTGGTAAAATTGGCTGATGACCTATATGTCGGGGCCAACACACCCCGGGAACTTAACAACGTATGGGAAGAAGTATTACAAACACTACATAAGAATAACTTGAAGTTATCCCCATCTAAAACGGTTTGCTGTCCAACATCGACAGAAATTCTGGGTTGGCGATGGACCAATAGAACCCTCAAAGCTACAAGTCATCGTCTAAATACCTTGGCTGGCTGCAATCTCCCTGAAACCATCAAAGAAATGAGATCATTCATATGATCTTACAAATTCCTAAGTAAAGTTATACCTAAACATTCAGATTTTTTAGCACCTCTAGATAAAGTCTGCGCAATGGGCTCGTCAAACGACAGAATCAAATGGACATCAGATCTGGAAGACACATTCCTCAAAGCCAAAGAACACCTTAAACAAGCCAAAATCCTAACCTTACCTAGAAGAGAGGACCAACTACAGATAATCACGGACGCAGCTACAACCTCTGCCGGCTTAGCGGCATCTCTTTTCGTATTAAGAGGAAACAAACCCCACCTCGCAGGTCTATTCAACGCTCGTAAAACATCCAACCAAGCAGGTTGGCTAGCTTGTGAGTTGGAAGCTCTGGGCATAGCGTCGGCTATCAAACACTTCAGCCCATATATAATTCAATCAGAAAACATCACCGAAGTACTCACGGATAGCCGACCCTGTGTACAAGCATATGAAAAACTCCAACGCGGCGCATTCTCCGCAAGCTCCAGAGTCACGACGTTCCTCAGTGTCATATCTCGATATCCTGTCAAATTATCCCATTTACCAGGTAAAAATAATATATCGGATTACGCCAGCCGAAATCCTATCCATTGCGAAGGAAAATGCCAAATCTGTAAATTCATCAGTGCCCTAGAGGAATCCGTGGTTAGAGAAGTCACCGTAAAAGACATACTAGCTGGTCACTGTCCTATCCCATACATGACTCGCAATACGTGGATTCAAGCTCAACAAGACTGTCCAGACTTACAACAAGTATATCGGCTACTACGCGATGGCAGAACTCCATCTAAAAAGAAGAAAGGGTTAACCACAATTAAAAGGTATTTACAACATTGTAAACTCTCATCAGCCCCTGCAGATGGGTTAATCATAGTTATGCGGGAAGAAGCCTTACGGCCTGCTAGACAAAGAATCGTCATTCCCCAAGGGGTATTAGATGGACTTTTGGTCGCTCTACATTTACAACTCCAACACGCCAGTAAACATCAGTTAAAACAAATCTTTAATATGGGATTCTATGCACTAGATACAGATAAAGCCATCAATCGCACCGTAGATAGTTGCCACACTTGCGTATCACTAAAGCAGGTACTGTTGGAATTTTTTTCTGTTTTTACACCAACAATTGTATACTCCCCCCCTGTGTATATACTTATATTTTTTATGCTGATTCATGATTTATATTTATGTATATATTGTTTTATTGGATAGGGTTCCGTGTCCTTTTTTTGTACGAAACTACTACGATTTTGAATAAAACCCTGCTAGTTCCGTTGTGCTGGGGCCCAAGAGAGGGAGTCTTTCTTTTCGAATTCGCCAGCTAGGCAGGAGGACGTGCATCCCATCAGCTGAGCGTGAATCCTAAAGCCTTTTCCTCCAAGAAGAAGAACTGTACAACACAGTAGACGCGACGAGGCGGTTCTCATTTCAACTTCTATTGGGCACTGCTACGGAGAGTGTTTTCAAGGAAAGAAACTCATATGCAAAGAAGTGATACAAGCTTCACAGACCCTTTCCACAGACTTGGAGCAAGCAGCGAGACTTTAATTTGACGAACTTAAAAGGTGCTTGAACTTTGAACATTATTTTTGTGAGTACGTTCCTTTATTCAAGGCTTTATTTCGGAAGTACTTTTACTTTTAATATATTCTGTGGTAGTCGGGTTAACAAACGACCCTTCCGTTAAAACATTGTTTTATATAGAAGAACCAGCATTTTTTGTTTTGTTACTGTAATATTGCGAGCGTGTTTTGTCTTCGTTATTTTGGCGTTTCTTGTTAATGCCGGCAAAGGGAAACAATTTGCAACTGTTTTTCTGTAAATAAAACCTATTTTTCATTTCAAACAAGACCTGTGTTAACTTCTTTACCCCCATTTCTTTCTTAATTTTATCCTCTTATTTTTTTTGCTGGCTTTGTTCACGCGTCGAATTTATCTGGAAGCAAGATAAATTCCGACATTTTGCAAATTGTCTTTTACCCTAAAGCGTCGTATGAACGCGTACACGTGCCTCCCTTTCCCTCCTTTTAGAGACAGTAGTTAGATTTCTGTCCTGCCGTTATTTTAACCAGGGTTAAATTGGCCTGTTTTCGCAAGCCTGCTACTTAACGCTGACGCTATCTCCCTTACCCTTTTAGCCTTTCTTTGAACTACTGTCTCATTTCTATGGTCTTGTTTGAATTAGAAAGAGAGTGTTTTTTGTATTTCCCTTTTTGTTGCAGGCGAACGTGAATTTATTTTAAACTTTTGTATTTTTTAATTTTGTTGGTCTAATTATTGTAAACCTCACGATGTCGGTCGATTCATCTTCATCTTTTCTTGTTAAGAAACGAAGTTCTTACAAAGGCAGAATTGTGACTGCCTTAGACTTATTAAAGTCAAGGGGAGAAAGTTTGTCCAGGGATTATTTTCAATCCGAGAGAGCCATAATAGAGAATTGGCTGGCGTCGGTAAATCTATTAAGTGAACAGATTTGCGACCGCCATTTGGAGGAAGATGGGGACGAGTCTGTCGTTTCTACGGACTATAGTGTTGGGGTTGAGTTTGCCGCGGGTATCAGAATGGATCTCTTCAGTTTGGCTGGCAGGTTTGATAAGCTTTCTGTCAACCCCCCAGTGAGTGCTAGCAATATTGAAAGGGCACCTATTCACCATACTTTGGCGCCCAAGTTAAATTGTCCAACCTTTGACGCCAGTTCCTTGGATGCGGATAAATTTGCGTTCAAGAACTTCTTATCCCAGTTTGAAAACTGTGTTATGAACGTAGCGTCTAAGAGCTTACGGCTCCAAATTCTAAAGAACCATCTCTCTGGTTATGCTTTCCAAATCGTGGAACCCTTAACCATTTCTGAGGAGAACTATCAGGTTGCGTTGGACCTCCTGACTGAGGAGTTTTTGGATCGGGAGTGTATTATAGATGCAATTTTGGAGCAGATTTTTGGCTCAAAACCCACGTTGTCTGAGGACTTTTCTTCAGTCAAGCATTTTTTGACAAAGATGAAGGCGGATCTTCTCGAATTGAAGAATTCGTTTGATATAGATTGTTTGGAGGAGGGTAGTTCCGGCCACAGGGTGATGAGTCATGTGATCTTCGCCAAGTTGCCTGGAGTGTTGAGAAGGGAAATGATTCGTACTGCAGGATCGAATTATCCTTCTCTGGGACAAATTTTTGCGTCCTATAATAGCATTATTCGGACTTTCCTCTTAACTAAGCCACGGGCAGCCAGTAGCCATGCGCTTGAAAAGCATAAGAAGCCCAATTATTCCTATGGTGGGAGAGCTGTAGGCAAGACCCTCAAAAAGGATTCCCTTAATAGAAAACCTACTACCTTGGAAAATTTCAAGGTTGAGTCAAAGGTGGTTCGATACAAGTCCAATTTTTGTATGACCAATGAGCATATTTCTTTCCTTTGTAGGAAATATGTTTCCTTGGAGGAGAGTCTTGCACGCTGCAAAACAGCTAATTTATGCACTTTGTGTACCAGTCGCATACACTCTACTTCCCGTTGTCCTGGCAAGACTGATAGTATTGCCTTCCAATGTTGGCAGTGTAATAGTAGAAGTCACTCTGGTGCCCTTTGCCCAGTGATTAAGAAAGCTGATGTGACATCCAATGTGTGTTATCAAAGTAGAGATCAGCATCAGGATCTCCTCCTACCCATCATGAGTATTAGGGTCATTAAAGGAGGTAAGGAGCAATGCTTTAATTGTTTGTTGGACACTGGGAGTCAGCGATCCTACCTGTCGAGTGAGTTGTTAAACCGGATAGGGTACAAGGGAGGGATAAGCGATTCAAGAGTGTATGATGTCAATACCTTTCTTGGTTCTGTCCGTAAGAGTATGAGAGAGGTTGGTCTGTCAGTGGTACTATCTGAGGGTACCCGTGAGATACCCTTCTTGATAGATGATGATATAGACATGAAATTCACTGTTCCTGGATTGTCATCAGCAGTCAGGAATTTCTCTCAGAAGTCTATTAGGTTAGCTGTGGATTTTTCGAGTGTCAGGAATGATACGATTCACGTTCATGGGTTGGTTGGTGTGGACCTGTTGCAGTACTTGCACTCAATGAAATTAATCAAGTTCTTGAATGGATATGCATGGGAGGTCGCTCAGGGCATTATCCCCTTTGGAAATGTTGAACATTTTCAGCTCTTGGAGACGAACTCTGCTGCTCGTGACTGCATGCAAGTGAACAGTTATCAAAGCATTATCTCCCAGTATTCTGCGTGTCCTGTCACACATGTTAATTTTGTAATGAATCCCAAGGCTGACTATCTGGATCCTTGTCAGACATTTGAAGAGTCGAGTGTGGAGCGGAAGCTGGACATGATGTTCAGTTTAGAATCATTGGGGTTAAAGAATGACAATCCTATAAGCAGTTTTGATGAGTCCAAGATTAGTGCTTTTCGTGACTCCATAGTTTATGAGAATGATACTTATTATGTGGAGCTTCCTTGGGAAGAGGACAAGATCAAGTCTGTCCCTTCTAACTATAATGTAGCATTGGGAGTCCTCGACCGAGTAGTCACGAATCTGACAAAGAAACAGCTCTACGAGGACTGCTGTAAAGTTTTCCTTGAACAAGAGAAGGAAGGCTTCATTGAAAGGTGCCATATTGAGCCGGCACAGTATAAAAATTATATTTGGATCCCGCATAGGCCTGTGTTTAAGAATGACTGTCAAAGTACCACTAAAATACGGCCTGTGTTTAATTGCTCTCTCAAGACTGGTGGCTGTCCTTCTCTTAATGAAGCGGCCTACCCAGGCATAAATCTGTTCACTGATATGTTGGACCTGTTGCTTAAATTTAGGACAGATAGGTACGTGTTACTCGCTGACGTCAGGAAAGCCTTTCTTATGATCAGGCTAAAGAAGGACTCGGATAAAAATAAATTCTGTTTCTTCTTGAAGTTAGGCGAGGAGTTAGTTTGCTTCCGATAAAATACACTTATCTTTGGATTTGTTGCCAGTCCTTTCATTTTAAATTATGTGCTTAAACATCACTTAAGCAAGTATGAAGAGAATGCCTGTATAAAGATGCTTAGGAGTCATTTCTATGTGGACAACTTAGTTAAAACCCATAATAGCCCTGATGAATTGTTGTCTCTTTACCAGGAAGCTGGCAAAATAATGTTAGAAGGTAATTTTCTACTAAGGTCCTGCAACTCTAATAATGAGCTGTTGAGATCTCAAATGGAAAAGGATGGGAGTTTGGTAGTTCACAATTCCTGTTTCGAGAAGGTACTGGGGTATTTATATGATCCTAGCGCCGATAAGATTAGCGTTTCCTGCAGTGCCCTCCGTACTGGTGCAAGTACTAAGCGAGAGATACTTTCACAAAACTCTAGTGTTTTTGATCCTTTGTCGCTTTGTCTCCCAATTACAATTAAGGGGAGACTGCTCTTACGAGAGCTGTGGAAATTGAAGTTGGGCTGGGATGCCCAGATTCCGGCTGAATATCTGTCTGCATGGAATATTTTATTTGAAGACCTTACACAACTGAACTCTCTGGAATTTCCTAGATACGTGGTGGATAGTTCGGCCCCTTCTCAACTGGTGGTGTTCTGTGATGCCTCTCAGAAGGCCTATGGGTTTGCGGCTTATATGGTGCAGGGGTCCTCTCAGAATGTGATATTTGCCAAGTCAAGGGTGGCTCCTTTAGCAAGTAGAACTTTGCCGACCTTGGAGTTGTTGTCGGTTTATTTGGCTCTAAAGTGCCTCCCCAGCTTACTAGAATCTTATCCAGGTATGGTGTTCTCAGGCATCTCTGTAGCGGTTGATGCACAGATTGTTTTGTCTTGGGTGTTGTCCGATACCCTCAAGACTAAAAACCAGTTTGTAAAAAACAGGTTAAAAGATATTAAGCAGAATGTAAGTTTGATAAGAGAAAAATATCTTGTGGACATTAGATTTAGATACGTCCCCACATCGGATAACCCTGCTGACTTGATCACGAGAGGTATTGCTCTGAAGAAATTTAAGCCCCAGCTCGGATTCTGGCTTTATGGACCTGCCTGGTTGGCAGATGACTGTGTTAATTGGCCCATTAGTGAGCTGAATTGTTTGAGTGCTGACAACCGCATGGTTGTTCTGTCTAATGTCATTCAAAAGGTGGGGCCAGCCCCTGAAGAAGGAGGCTTAATTGGTTTGGAGAGATATTCTTCGCTCGCTAAACTAATGAGGGTGGCTACTTATTTGTTTAGATTTGTAAATCGGTTGAAGAAGCATGATAGGGATCCTGCACTGTGTGCTAAGTTATATTTGTTCAAGCATGTGCAGTCGCAGTTTTTCTCTGAGGAAAAGCAGTTTTTGTTGAATCCGCAAGGCAAACAGGTGCTTCATTTAGTTGCGGATCTAAACTTGTTTATAGATGCTGAGGGTTTGATTAGAACCCGAGGAAGGACGGGTAAAACCGAGTTTTATGATTATGAGGTTTTGTACCCTATACTGCTGCCGAGAAATTCACACCTTACATACCTTATAATCTTAAACAGCCATTCTGACTGTAAACATCTGGGTATTGCTGCCACACTTAACAAATTCCGTTTGTCTGGTTTCTGGGTGCCCAGGGCAAGGCAAGCAGTTAAAACTGCAATTTCCTCGTGTAGTTTGTGTCGGAAATATAACTCTATTTCCTTTAGATACCCTAAGGTGACAAATTTGCCTAAACATAGGGTTAATTTGATTCGACCTTTCCTGCATACAGGAGTGGATTTTACGGGTCATTTATGGATACGGACCGAGAGTGGAGATAAGAAGGTCTACCTTCTGTTGTTTACATGTTTAAGTGTTCGAGCTGTCCACCTGGAAATCATCGATGATATGAGTACGCATTCGTTTGTGTCAGCTATGATTAGGTTTGTCAACATTTATGGTATTCCTACGCATTTGTATTCGGACAATGCTAGATCCTTTGTAGCACGTAGTAGTCTGTTTGAGAAGATGTATACCTCCGATGAGTTCTCCGATCGCTTGGGAAAGTACAACATTAAACATTTGACGATACCCATGTATTCCCCCTGGTTTGGCAGTGTCTGGGAGAGATTGATCAAGACTGTTAAACTGTGCCTATACAAGTCTATAGGTCGGGGTAGAGTCGATTACTTCGATCTGTTAACTGAGATGTCTGATATACAAAATGCTGTAAATTCTAGACCTCTCACATATAGGTGTTCAGGTGATTCTGGTTTGGAAGTCATTACGCCCAATAGTTTCATTCGCCCAAATTATAATGGTGAGGTCTTCCTTAGAATAGACAAAGATGTGTTCATGGATGAACCCCCTGCAAGAACGAGCCTTGTGGAAGCATTGGATTCGCGGGACCTACTATTGAAGAATTTCCGCAGAGTCTGGCACCAAGAATACCTACTCAGTTTGCGCGAACAGAGTAAGGACTTGTACCAGAATAACTTTCATAATATTATTCAGGTTGAAGACGTTGTTCTGGTGAAGAATCCTGCTAAATCTCGGCCTTATTGGTACTTGGGTAGGGTATTGGAACTCGTGGGAGGAGATGATGAAAATGTAAGATCTGTTAAATTAAGGAGGTCAGATGGTGGAATTCATAGCCATTCGCTAAAGCACCTGTACCCTCTGGAGTTGAGCTTGACTCATTCTCACCAGGCGGCTAATCCTCCTAATGAGAACGCTAATGAAGCAGTTACCCCTGTTGATCAACCTACGGACCAAGATGTTAGATGTGGAAGACCTCAAAGACGCAGGAGGAGGAGGAGGAGGTCTGATAATGAACATGATTTTTTGTGGTATTAAACCGAGCTAGTCGTCGTTGTTGTTTTGATTTTTTTTTTATCTGAACATGTCCCAACTGTACATCGTGTGGTATTGTGAAAATTTTCGTATTGTAAATTTTACAGGTGTCATCCAACTGTAGGTTGACTGCCATTTCCTGTTGGGGGAGAATGTTGGAATTTTTTCTGTTTTTACACCAACAATTGTATACTCCCCCCCCCCCTGTGTATATACTTATATTTTTTATGCTGGTTCATGATTTATATTTATGTATATATTGTTTTATTGGATAGGGATCCGTGTCCTTTTTTTGTACGAAACTACTACGATTTTGAATAAAACCCTGCTAGCTCCGTTGTGCTGGGGCCCAAGAGAGGGAGTCTTTCTTTTCGAATTCGCCAGCTAGGCAGGAGGACGTGCATCCCATCAGCTGAGCGTGAATCCTAAAGCCTTTCCCTCCAAGAAGAAGAACTGTACAACACAGTAGACGCGACGAGGCGGTTCTCATTTCAACTTCTATTGGGCACTGCTACGGAGAGAGTGTTTTCAGGGAAAGAAACTCATATGCAAAGAAGTGATACAAGCTTCACAGACCCTTTCCACAGACTTGGAGCAAGCAGCGAGCCTTTAATTTGACGAACTTAAAAGGTGCTTGAACTTTGAACATTATTTTTGTGAGTTCCTTTATTCAAGGCTTTATTTCGGAAGTACTTTTACTTTTAATATATTCTGTGGTAGTCGGGTTAACAAACGACCCTTCCGTTAAAACATTGTTTTATATAGAAGAACCAGCATTTTTTGTTTTGTTACTGTAATATTGCGAGCGTGTTTTGTCCTCGTTATTTTGGCGTTTCTTGTTAATGCCGGCAAAGGGAAACAATTTGCAACTGTTTTTCTGTAAATAAAACCTATTTTTCATTTCAAACAAGACCTGTTAACTTCTTTACCCCCATTTCTTTCTTAATTTTATCCTCTTATTTTTTTTGCTGGCTTTGTTCACGCGTTGAATTTATCTGGAAGCAAGATAAATTCCGACAGTACCAAGTCAGTTTAAAAATCAATCGTCAACAAAACCACCTGACAAAATTGGGAGCTGGTACGCTAGTGATGTCATCAAACGTGAAGGACAACTGATATTATTAGTTCGAGAAAATGTTTCTTCCTTGACACAGGCAACATTATTACTATCGGAGAGCAGTCAATCTCTTAAGATGGCCTAATCACCACCATATCAAGATTCCATCCCCCGTCAGGAGATGAAGTAAAAATCAGGGTCGATGGCGCTTCGGGATTTCAAGCCCTACTCACCGATAGTTCACTGGAATCGTTCCATATCAAAATAGAGGTTGGAGAAATAAAGAACATTAACAAAAACCCTATTAGTGAACGTTCAATATCAGAATTCCATACAGAACTATGCAAATTGAAACCAAATGGTGGCAAAATAACAGACACTGAATTGACCATAATAATTTCCAATATGAACAGCAGATTCAGAGAAAATGGCTACTCTTCACTAGAAATTTGGACAACGAGAGACCAAATCACAGGAGAAAAACTACCAATAGAATACAAAAGCCTGATTGAAGAGAAACACCGAAATAGATTAAAAAGACATGAATCCTCAGCTAAATATAAGGGCCGAGACAGAACTACCGAAATAAAAACCGATACTAAAGTTGGAGAGATCGTCTATCTATACCAAGATAGAGTTAAAACCAATGCTCGCAACAAATATATGGTGATGGAAGTTGAAGATCAGTATTGTACTGTACAAAAGTTTACAGATAAACAATTTCGGGGAAAAAGATATAAAGTGAAGAAGTCTGACATTATCAAAGTTGAACAACACCCTAACTACCACACCATTGATCAAAACAATACCGAAAGTGAATACGAAATAGATAGTCCCATACATGTCGAATCCGAATCATCAATAGATGAACAATCGGACTCTTCCAAGCACAGTGACACAGAAAACACACAAGATGACAGTATAGACCATAAAGATCCAACCGAAGAAACCCCCCTGGAAGTAACTCCCGAGGAAATTACTTATACGCGTCGTCCGTCACGGATCCGAAGACGTCCGAAGTTCTTGGAAGAAAATTATATATTATAAATTAGCTCAAACAAGTGCGTAAATTCGGATCATACCCGTACAACACGGAGGAAGAGGAAAGAAGGAAATAAAAGGACTCCGTCACATCACGTGACCTCCTTGTTTACCTTAAATACCCTCTTTATGTGAAGAGTCGAGTTCGTCTAACAACTCGCTACACTTCGACGTCTCGTCTCTGACATAAACTGTTCTCCTGTGAATTATTGTTGAAACCTGCCTTATCCCCGGAAAGGCATCTGACCACATACATACGCAGTGAATACTTATTTGTGACTTTCTTAACCTCTGTTGTAAAAAAACAAACAAACAAAAACACATACATTTTATTTATAACGTTTGTTTAACTAAGACAAACTACTTCATTTCATGTGCTATTAATTTAAAGGGAAATTGACATCGCGTTTTGATTACAAAAAAAAATCACCTCCCGAGGAAGCACATAAATAATAAAAAAAAAAAAAAAAAAAAAAATGGAGAATTTCATGGCCTTGAAAGGTGTGAAGCCACTCGTGGATTCACGGAAGCACATTAATAATAAAAAAAAAAAAAAAAAAAAAAATGAAGAATTTCATGGTCTTGAAAGGTGTGAAGCCACTCGTGGATTCACGGAACATTTTAAAGGATGATATCATCCTTACCATTGAAATGTTGGAAGAAGGTGAAGGACCGACTAAGAAGACTTACCAGGAAGAATTAGCCATTATCAAGGATATGCAATTAGAGGTTCGTACCTTAAATAACAAAATTAAGGGACTATGCATCAAGGCAGAGTTTAGGAGTGTGGCTTCGTGGAAGAACAGAAGGAAATTAGATTTCGGACTAGCTCCAATGACCGCCTCTCTGTCATAGAAAGCTCTGTTATAGAACACGCCCCGCCGGAAAAATCTGAAGCTGCCCAAGTTCCTCTGTTATCGATCCCAAAGTTGCAATGCGCTACCTTCAGTGGAGTTAACCCCTCTAAGTTTGAATTTAAGAATTTTCTCTCTCAATTTAAAAATTGCACCGATTCCATTAAGTCTGGTAAAACCAAACTGGCCCTTCTAAAAGGATATTTGAGCGAGTATGCCCTACAGCTGGTCTCTCATCTAACATTAGAAGATGAAAATTACGGTGTGGCTGTGGACTTACTAACCAAGGAGTTCTTAGATGTCCCCTTCATCATAAACGAAATCTTCAAACAAATCATTTCTGCTTCTCCTCTTTATGACCCCGATTTTGTGTCTGTGAAGCATTCAATACCTTGCCGAAGTGAGGGCAGATTTGTCGGAGTTAAAAACCTCATATCGGATCGATTTTTTGAAGAAAAGTCTCCTGGATTTATATTGGTCAGTCATATCATGCGTGAAAAATTACCAGCGATTTTGGAAAGAGAAATTAGTCACCGAGTGGGATCAAATTACCCTACTATGTCACAAATTGTTGACAATTACAGTGAGGCCATTCGTGCTCTTTCAAGGAATAAAAAACAATTTCGGTCATCAGAAACACATTTAAAAAAAGACCGGGGACAGGTCAGAGTCCACGAAAAGAAGAATAATGATGCTGCTGCCTTGCAGAATTTTGTAACAAGCTCTCCCAAGACTTACTGCAAACTCTGTACTGTACGTGGCCACACCATGTCGGGTTGCACTAAATATTCTTCCTATGAGGACAGAATTGAGAGATGTAGACAATCGAGATTATGTACAGCGTGTTCCAGTTTTAAACATAAAAGTTAAAACTGCCCTGGACTCCAGACCAAATCACCTCTCTCATGTAAATTATGTTCCTCTAAGGCGCATATTCCACCATTGTGTGACGGTACCAAAAAGGTAATTTCCCTATTTTCGCACATGCTTGAAAATGACATTCTTCTGCCTATTGTTACTATTTCCTTGAAATACTGCAACCAGAGGACGACTATTAACTGCCTTTTGGATACGGGAAGCCAGCGTTCTTATTTCTCTAAAATAATATTAAAGGAGTTAAGGTACCCTGACGAAAATCCTAATACTTCTGACTACCAAATGAAAACTTATTCTGGTATTACCATGAAAACTCTTGAACAGGTTGTACTAGAAGTTAATATAGAACCGGGGAAGCAATTGCCTATTCCTGTCCTGACTGATGAACAATTTTACATACAATTTGAATTTAGTAATTTCAGCAAGGTGAAATCCAACTTGAATAAATTAAACTACAAGTTGGCATTTGCAAGTGATAACCAGAGTGATACTATTAAAATACTGGGTATCATTGGTATTGATATATTCCAATTCATGACAAGCTCCAGGGTCATTGAATGCATGAATGGACACGCCTGGGATTTGCCTCAGGGGATTTCACCCTTTGGAAATGTCCAACATTTTTTATATCCTATGCTAGAAAGAACAATGCTTTCCTTGAGAAAAAGGAATTTGGAGGAAGCGTACATTGACATTTTTCGTCAGCAGGAGTCTGAGGGGATCATTGAAAGAATTGCACTCTGTGGGGACTAGCTACAGACGTTGCCGTAATTACCATACAGTAGTTTCGGAATATGCATACTGTACTGAGTGGCAGTTAAATTCCATATTAGAACCCAAATCTACATACCCAGCTCAATTCCCGGACATATTTAAAACTTCAAACGTGGAAAGAAACTTGGAGAACATGTTTGCTGTAGACTCAGCTACTGCCACTCTGGGAGAGGAACTTGTTAGCGACTACGACAAGGAAAAGGTTGAGACATTTAAGTCGTCTATTGAATTCAAGGACAATTGTTATTTTGTGGATTTACCCTGGCATAAGGACAAGGTCAGTTCAGTTCCTTCCAACTACCAAGTCGCACTTAAAGTGCTAGAAAGAACAATGCTTTCCTTGAGAAAAAGGAATTTGGAGGAAGCGTACATTGACATTTTTCGTCAGCAGGAGTCTGAGGGGATCATTGAAAGAATTGCACTCAACCCTCGAGATTTCCACAAATACATCTGGATACCACACAGACCAGTCTTCAAGTTGGACCCACAGGTAACTACCAAAATAAGACCTGTTTTTAATTGTTCTCTCAAAACTGGAGGCGTTTACTCCCTCAATGAAGCATGTTATCCCGGCATAAATATGATGAATAATATGCTTGAACTGTTGTTTGTCACTAACAAATATGTTCTATTAGGAGATATAAGAAAAGCCTTTTTGATGATAAAACTCAAGTCTGATGAAGACAAAAACAGATTTTGTTTTTTTTGTAAAGGATGGAGATAACTTGCTATGTTATTGATATTGTACTTTAATATTTGGGTTCAATGCCAGCCCCTTTATTCTAAATTACGTTCTCCGACATGATGCCAAATGATGCATGCACTGAAATGCTGAGGAGAAGATTTTATGTGGACAACTTGTGCGTGACAAGAAATTCTCCCGAGGAAATAATTAACCTCTATAAAAATGCGGTACCTCGTTTGCAGAAAGGAAATTTCCAACTGAGATCATGTAATTCGAATTATGAATCCCTGCGAGATATTATGATCAAGGATGACAGAATTGTGCAACATGGTTGTGAATTTGAGAAAGTACTAGGGTATAAATATCACCCTAAAATGGATTATATCAGCATTGCTAACACTTCTGTTCAAAAAAACATTATCTAGAAGAGGGATATTTTGGCCGAGGCAGCAAAATTATTTGACCCGTTGCCACTCTGTGCTCCTGTCACTGTTAAGGCTAAGATTCTTCTCCGAAAATTATGGCTACTCAAATTTAGTTGGGATGAGAAGGTACCAGATGAAGTGATGACAGGTTGGTCGGATTTGGCCGAAGATCTTTCTGGTATGAGTGATTTGGTTTTCTCCAGACAAGCTGTGAACTCTAATAGTCCACTGAGATTATATTTATTCTGCGATGCATCTCCTCAGGCTTATGGCTTTGTAGTTTATGGAGTGCAAGGTGGGAAATGCCATATAATATTTTCTAAGGTCAGAGTGGTTCCGATGAAAGCAAAACCCTTACCTATGATGGAATTGCTCGCTGTGTACACAGCATTCAAGACATTAAGCATGCTGTTGAAATCCTATTCTAACATTAAGATTGAAAACATCTTTGTCGCTGTGGATGCACAAGTTGTATTGTCATGGGTTTTGTCGGACAATATTAAAACACAAATTTATATACCAGAAACAGAATCAGAGACATTCGAGATATGAAAGAGAGATTGATTAAAGAATTTGGAGTAGACATATATTACAAATATATACCCTCTGCTGACAACCCGGCAGATCTTCTCTCTCGAGGAATCACTCTGGAAAAATTTAAAGAGAGATTTGACCACTGGATTTACGGGCCTTCTTGGCTGGTTGAGGAGCCTGAAAGATGGCCTACAAATACTTTAAGTTGTCGAAGTTCTGAAAACAAATGCCATGTGGAAATTTTTTTCCATAACACATTAAGTGAAACAATAAAGGAACCATTGATCCCTTATGAAAGGTTTTCGAACTTTGATAAGCTGTGTCGCTCTACTGCCTACATATTCAAATTTGTCAGAGGATGCGAGCGAACAAAAGAACAGTCTGATTCTATCCAAACTGCCAAGATTTACCTGATAAAAATGATGCAACTGGAAGCATTTAATAAAGAAATTGCATATCTAAGAGATTCTCTTAATAAGGATATTCCCTTACTTGTTAAGAATCTTAATGTTTTTATGGATTCTGACGGCATCTTAAGAGTGGATGGGCGAATTGCCAATTCTTCTAGGTACGACTATAATTTGATCTACCCCATTTTAATTGCCAAACGGCACCCTCTTACAAAGTTAATAATCTTGGATAGCCATCTTCTATGCAAACCCTTAGGCATAGGCACAACAGTGACTAAATTAAGACTATCTGGATATTGGGTTCCTTAAGCGAGACAGTCTGTGAACACAGTGATTTCTGATTGCATTACCTGCAGAAAATTCAATAGCCTTGCCTTCAAATACCCCAAATTGACTAATTTACCTAAACACAGGGTTAAGTTGATAAATCCATTCCAACACACTGGAATCGATTATACAGGACACATTTGGGTAAAAAGAGATGGGAAGTCTCATAAAATGTATCTATTGACTTTTACATGCATGAATGGGAGAGCGATTCACATCGAACTTGTGCATGATATGAGCACGCAAGCCTTCATACAAGCATTGATACGCTTTTCTAACCTTTATGGAACACCCACCCACATATACAGTGATGCATTTGATGCAGCCTTAGGTGGTGATGTAATTAGACATCACATCAGCAGCAATGAATTTAGTAAGTCATTTACTAAATCCATCATCAAACTCATTAAAATACCCTTATACTCCCCTTGGATTGGAAGTACATGGGAAAGGATGATTAGAGTGATTAAATCCTGCCTATTTAAAACGCTGGGGCGCTCCAAAACTGATTATTTTAACCTTCTTACCCTCCTATCTGATATCCAAAGGGCAGTTAACTCAAGACCCCCGACTTACAGATGTGGATCTACTCCCCCTAACACCCAACTGCTTCATTCATCCAAACATAAACTCCGAGCTTTCCTTCCAATCCGATTCACCCAGTTTTGTTGAGACAGAACCTACCTCCAGATCTCTGCTTGTGACTGCCTTGGAAAACAGAAGAGTTGAGAGCAAAATTCAAGGACCTTTGGCACGACGAGTATTTGCTAAGTTTGAGGGAATCTTGCAAGGACTTACATGAAACTGAATTTCAAAATAAAATTAAGGTCAATGACGTGATCCTTATTAAAAATCCGGCCAAGCCCAGATCTTTCTGGAAGCTTGGCAGAGTTGTGGAACTTTTCAGTGGCAACGACGGCAAAGTTCGTTCTGCCCAAATAAAAAGAGGTGATAATTCAGTAGAAACACACAGTCTCAAACATTTATACCCTTTGGAGTTGTCCCTCACTCACAGCTATTTCCCTGACATACCAGCCGACGAAGAACCTGATGAAGTCATATCCTCTCCTAAGAAAGCTAAGAAAGCACCAGAATCTTCAGTTGAAATGATAACTAAGCGGCCTAAGCGAATAAAAACCCACACTCTAACCCTGATTACCATTACTTTTGAAACATATTGTAATGAAAAATAAAGACCTTTTAAGATATTAGGAAGGTTTTATTCAACATAAAATTCAGCAGGTACAACAACATGGTCGGTAACGAACGACTAAGCTGGGAAAAGGTGCCAATTTCGTTCTATTTGTAAACATCTGGTGCGCATGCGCACTAGCGCTCTAAACTCACAACACTCTCCACCACATTTTATTTATATTTCGGGTTGTAGGTGATCTTCCTTCCCCTTTTTGTAGCTTCTGGAAGAAATTTGAAAACGCCCTTCTTCGAGTCAGACTGTTGCTGCTGCTCTTCTATTTTTAAACACTTTGTTTTGTCGACTGAAGAGAAAGACTCTCCATTTGGTGAGGTATTATTCTTTGGGGTCTCCTGTTGATCAATCAACTCTGGTTCGCGGATGTTTAGTGGAGTAGTAGAATCTGGTGACGTACCATGATCAGGGGAGACAGGAGATTCCAAGTTTGTAGAGAAGGGGTCAGTGACAGGGGTGGGGGCTAGGTCTTCTGTTGAGACTGTTGACTGACGGCCGTCAGGGGAACGAATTCTGGCAAAATTGGGAGTTGCAAATATTATATCTACTGGTTCCACTAGGGGATCTGACTTGTGTTGGCGGACAAACTTCCTAAGGAGGGCCGGTCCTCCTTGCAGCCACTCGGGTAAGGTATATCCGGTGCCCGACCTTCTGGAAAAGTTAAACATTCTCTCGTGTGGGGTTGAGTTAGTTGCTGTACAAAGTAGCGATCGAATAGAGTGCAAAGCTATGTCGAGTACTTCATGCCAGTGACGTTCGTCCAATTGCCTGGTTTTGAGTGCAAGTTTGATCGTTTTCCAGATTGTGCCATTTACTCTCTCGCATTGCCCATTGCCGATTGGATGGTATGGAGTTGAGTGGGTAATCACAACTCCATGTTGCCAGAGAAACTCTTTTAGTTCACATGAAATAAACTGACTTCCTCGATCACTATGGATGGAATCTGGGCAGCCAAAAAAGGTAAATAAATTCTGGAGACAATTTATAACAGTTTTTGTTGATATGTCCTGACATGGATAGACAAAAGGATAGCGTGAATATTCATCTACAATCACGAGTAGGTATTTGAGATTATTCATAGATGGTTTCGGTCCCATGAAATCTATTGAAAGACGTTCAAAGGAGGATCGGGAATGGATTAATCGACCTGATGAAGGTTTGAAGAACCTTGGTTTTAGTTCAGCACATATTTGACATTCAGCGCAGGTGCGCTTAGCATCTTCCAGGGAGAATGGTAGATTCTTCTGCCTCACAAAGTGATAGAGTCTCGCTACTCTAGGATGACAAAGTACTGCGTGCAGGTCCTTTAGTGATAATGAACGCGAAGCAGAGCATGATCGAGAAAGGGTATCTGCAGAGTTATTAAGAGAACCTGGTCTATATACTATCTCATAAGAATAGTTTGAAAGTTCAAGTCTCCACCGAAGCAGCTTATCGTTTTTAATACGATTTGGTGTCTGCGTGTTGAACATAAATGATGCAGCCTGTTGGTCAGTAATAATGGCAAAATGTCGACCGAGTAAGAGGTCACGCCATTTACGCACAGATTCTACAATGGCTGCCGATTCACCTTCCACTGCTGAATGTCGACGATCTGACTGCGTTAGGGTTCTGGAAAAATATGCTACTGGACGTCCATTCTGGGAAAGACAGGCTGCTAATGCTGTCGCAGATGCATCAGTTTCTATCGTAAAAGGAACTTCATCCTCAATGGCTGCAACCGAAGCCTTGCAAATTTCATCTTTCATGGCTTGAAATTGATTTTTGAGTTTCTCAGTGATAGGAAAGGACGTAATGTTTAATAAAGGTGAAATCCGATCTGAGAAATTCTCTATCCATGGTGAATAGTATGAGAAGAGACCTAGAGCCCGCCTGAGTGACTTACTGCAGTTCGGAATCGGTAATTCTTTTAGTGGTGTAAGTCTGTCTGGATCAGGACTGATTGTTCCATTTTCCAATAAGTGCCCAAGAAACTTTAGTTTGGTTATACCATATTCACATTTTACAGGGTTTATTTGCAAGTTAAGACGGTTGATAACCTTTCTAAAAGCTTCCATATTTTCGTTTAATTCTTTATTAGTTTTTCCTCCGATGACAATGCCAGCAATGTAGGCAAATGTACCTTGGAGTTCATGTTCTTGAATCAGATTATGCATAATACGTTGAAACACAGCTACTGAGTTCGTTAGCCCAAAAAGTAACCTAGAAACTCGTATAGTCCTCCGTCAGCTTCAAATGCTGTGTAAATTCTCTCGTCTCTACGTATAGGGCATTGATAATATGCAGACTTCAGGTCCAACTTATTGAAAATTTTGTACTGTGATAGTTGGCGTATGATATCCGAAATTTTGGGAAGCGGAAAAGCATCCAAAAGTGTAAAGCGATTTATAGTTGTAGAATAGTCAACGACCATGCGACGCTTATGTCTTTCATTTCTAGTTACTAGTACTTAGGCTCTCCATGGGGAATTCGATTTGATTATGATACCTTCTTTTAATAATTTTTGTATCTCATTCCGGATAAATTCGCAGTCCGACGCTGAGTAGTTTCTGCTTTTCGTTGCGATGGGTTTACAATTCTTTGCTAAATTAGCAAAAAGAGACGGTGGCTTGATTTTCATCTGAGTGATGTTACAAATCTGTAAAGATGGTATCTTTCCGTTATAACGGAATTCCACCCGGTTATGCAATTGCATGAACTCTTGTCCTAGTATCATTGGAGCACACAAGTTGGGAAGGATAGATAGACGCATATTAGTATAAATTTGTCCATTAACAGCGATGGACGCAACACAGTGTCCTATGGTTTTGCTCGTGAGATTCAAGGAAGCCATGCTTACCGTATCATTAGAAGGTAATATACTAAGGCCTAGTGATCTCACGATGTTCATTCGTATAAAGTTATGAGTGCTTCCACTGTCTACCATAGCTTTCAAACAGGTACTATTAATTGTTGCATTTACTACAGAATATTGTGTGCATGGAGTGCATTGGGATGACGCAGTGAGGGCAATATATGCAGAACTAGTCCTGGTATTATAAGTTGTTTGTTTTATTTTAGATCGGCAGACTTTAGAGAAGTGGCCCCTCTTTCCGCATTTAAGGCAGTCAGCATTCCGAGCTGGGCAAATATTTCGAGAATGATTTTCTCGTCCACAGAATTGGCATCTGGCGAAGTGAGTCGCCTGATTATTTCTGGAAACAGCAGCACATTCATTAGTTAGTTCCAAACTAGAGTTATTTTCAGATTCATCTGCATGAATAGATGCCTTTGCTACAATTGATGTGTCATACGCTGCTGCATTATGTTGGGCCATTTCTAGACTTCGTGCAGTTGCTACGGCATGATCTAGGTTAATTTCAAAACTTTCAAGTAATCTCTGCCTAATAGTTGAGGAAGTGAGACCTGTGATAAATGCGTCATGTATCGCTAGCTCCGCATGTTGAGAGGCAGGCAGTAACATCTTCAAATTTACAATCCTTAGAAAGATTCTTTAGTTTTAGGAGAAACTGATCAATAGATTCACCTTGATTTTGTTTCCAAGTAGCGAGAAGGTGACGAGCAAACACAGAATTTACCGGTTTTACATAGGTTGCTTGAAGGATGCTAATAGCCCTCTCGAATGTTGAACAGTGAGATATAAGAGAATAGACCTTCGGTGAGATGAAATTAATCAGAATACTTAACTTATTCGGAGGATTTTGAGGATGAGCGACTGTGAGAGAGTCGATGCAGTTGATGAGGGTACGACCAATGATTCCATTCGCCAGTGGTTGTATCTGACGATCCTTCGAATTTACCAGGTCTCAGTATAGCATCCATTGTTGCTGTTAATTTTTAATTTTATGTTGAATAAATTGTAATGAAAAATAAAGACCTTTTAAGATATTAGAAAGGTTTTATTCAACATAAAATTCAGTAGGCACAACAACATGGTCGGTAACGAACGACTAAGCTGGGAAAAGGCGCCAATTTCGTTCTATTTGTAAACATCTGGTGCGCATGCGCACTAGCGCTCTAAACTCACAATACATATATTGTAATTAGGCTATAATAATGCCTAAAAATATTTGAAAAAAAAATACTACAGTTAGCCATGCAATGATTACATTCGTCGCATTTTGTTGTCGTTGGGAGAGTATAAAAAAGGGGTTTATCATTCCCACTTACCTCCCTTTATTACACTAACACTCTAAAAAATAGGGTATGTCTAATTAATCAATCAGGGACCCCCGTTTATCGGGTTCGCTTTTAGAACAATAGTCTCTTCCTCTTTTAACCACAGCTCGTCCATGAAGCAACAGGTAGAAAAATTCCTCTCCTAAAATTTTGTGCCTATACGAACATTGTAAGAAAAAAAATGTAAGGAAAAATTCAAGATGGCGCCCGACTCTCTCTTTAACACGGTAAGATATCCTCAACACGGCACAAGAAGCAACAGCCACACGAATCCCCGGCCAACTCAATCGTCACTCCCCCACGTCTTTCCCCTCACCCGCTTTTATCGTCGTTCTAGGCCGGCTAAATTTGCATATTCCAAGAATTCGTGTGACTTTGCGAGACATCATACTTTACAAAAGACGGCGGTCGCCATCTTGGTCCTCTTTTCTATTTTTGGTCGGTAACGCTGAGCTGGTCTCGAGGTAAGTCTTTTTCCCCTCATCCGTCTCTCCCACGTACCCACACAACACGCAAACACGCGGGCGCTTATCTCCTGGATGCACGTTACACTCCCCCCTGATCTGATGATCACATAGAGAGCACTGGGGGGGGGGTGGCCTTTTAGTGCGTGTGCTTCTGCGAAGAGGTACATTCACTGTTTCAGAGTCGGGCTCTGGATCTGGTTCCGCCTCATCAGATGAAGTATCGCTATCAGTCTCTGGAAGGGGCTCACTGAATCCGTGCATCGGCAGCTCATCGCTAGACGCTTCACTGCTTTCTTCTGTAGTTGTATGACGCACCTCGGTAGCTGGGCGAAGATCTCGCACATGTCGTGGGGTTCCATCGACCAAAACAGACTGCTGGCTAATCACTCCAGATATGTGTCCTCGCTTAAACTTGTCGGTGCACCGATTTCCTGGAGGCCGCACCCACACTGGATCTCCCACTTCATATCTGTTATATGTTCCCTTGTCGGTTGGCTGCGTAGTGTTGATTCCCTTCACTCCGACTCGGTACGTGTAAATAGCATTCGCAGGTGCGGTTGAAGGGGACGTCCCGTCCTTTGGCATAATGTTGTACCAATATGTTGCTTCCGCAATAGTACATCGCTTCCTGGCAGCAATTCTCTTGATGCTGCGATGGCTTCTTTCAGCAATGCCATTTCCTGATGGCACATGCGCACATCGCAACCGTAGACGGACGCCCCACTCATCTAACAACTGCCGGACTTGCTGGCTACAAAACGCTGCATCATTGTCAGTCAGGAGCTCTTCCGGCGCACCTCGCTCAAAAAAAATGGATGATAGGTGGCGAACAACATTTGCTGAATCTTGTCTGGTCATCTGCCGCCACACCACAAATCTCGTAGGCCCGCAATCAATGAGAGTTAGAAAGGGCTTGCCACTGTAATGGGTAATATCCATGGCCAGCCGCTGCCACACACTCTCAACTTCCAAGCGACCCTTCTGCCATCGCTCTGGTGCAGGATCAATAGACTGGCAAGCCTCACAATTTCTGACGATCTGTCTGACATCCATCTTGGTCACTGCTGGGTATGCACGCCTCACAAAATAAAGGGTCCTCTTGATACCCGGATGTCCGCTCTGTGCATGAATTTTTTGTATTTGACATGGGTCGATTGCAACTGCACAAGATCGAGCAGTAATCTCCATTCCCATCTTCACGGCTTCATACCATTTGTGAGGTACACGGGTCAGTTGGTCAGCACGATTACAATGTGATGGCACCAGAGTGACGCTCAGTGATAGCCCATACTCAGATACCAGGTTTTTTAGCGTGTCTAGCCTTCTCCGTATTAACATTTCGCTTGCTGCCTTGGTACGGATTCGTGTCCGTCCTGAAAGTGTGTCAGACACCCAGTGGTAGACACAGAGAGAATCTGTGTACAAGGTCAACTTCTTAGACTGCCACTGCAGGGCCAGATTTACCCCCTTTACAACAGCGTCCAGCTCTGCCAGGTTGATATGCTGAGAATCTGTTACGGGCCGCAGCCAACACGCATCCTCGAACACGTTTCCTCCTTGCTCCAACGATACTCCCAACGCCAAAGAACTGGCATCAACCCACACACCTACGTTGTCTCCGTTAACACACCACCGCCCACAGGCAGGGTCCTTCTTGTTCACTCTCTCCAGTGTCTCTTTAATCATCAGAGTTAGTAGGACATCATCGGATATGTCATCCCAACCCGTGGTTGTTAAATTTGCTCTGCGTTTAATCACACCAACAGCTGCGCGGAGCCAGCCACAGACCGGTAAGTGACCAACAAGTTTTCCACACCAAGAAAAAACGGTCCGCCTTGTAACGAGGTTGGGGATGCTTGGAATTTCACTGCCACGCCTCCATTGTAGGGTGCCATCCTCTTCATAAACATCCAATCCCAATACACGTGCTCCTTCCCTTAAACGTTCGGGATTCTTGCATTCCAGACCAAACTGAGCCAACTTTTCTTTGACACACGACGCAGACTGTACATCTTCATTGACGTATACGTCATCAATGTAAGCTGACGTTGAGTCCCTCATGGGCTTTTCTTGGGACAATACTGTGTTGACAATAGTTTTCATGATTTGTGGTGCCACATTTAGGCCGAAGCCAAGGCGTGTAAGGCAGTACCTCTGCCCCTGGAACCAAACTGTCTGGAACGGCCACAACGTCTCATCAACTCGCACCTGTAAATAGGCTTTTCGTAAATCCAATATTGAGACATTAGTGCCTTTCTGACGCCATTCCCTCAACTTACTGGCGCATACGTCAGCATCGGCAGTGTAGGCTTCAATATGCTTGTTAAGCTCCCTATAGTCCAGCACGGGCCGTACTTTCGACTTGTTATGCTGGACTACTGCCATCAAGGGTATTAGACCCTTCGGAGGCCCAAGCTTGTCCTCAGGGTAGGGGATTAACCAGCCATCTTGGATCCACGCCTTTAGTTCCTTTTCGTATTCTGCTCGGGCCTCACTGGGTATAGGGTACTCTGCAACCCCATTCTTGAGTTTAGTCGGTGCCATTCCCTCGGTCCACTTCCAAGATGCAATCCAGGCCCTCTTGCGCGAGTCGTAGTCCACTGTAAAATCCGGCCGATCGATATGGAGCGCTGCACACACTGGGGCCTCTAAGAATCACACCTTTCCATCCCGATGAATTGCGACTCCCCCCAGCGCCTTGATGGCATCGTATCCGAGCAACAGGTCAAACCCCAGGAGATTTCCTTGGGTCACGAGCACATTGATCTTAGTGGCTGCACCGGTGTCCGTGTAGATCTTGACAGTTCCAGCTCCACAGCATGTCTGGGTCTCGCCTCCTATCGTGGTGACTTTGATCTTCCTCTTAGTCCAACTTGGACACAGCCTGGTGCTCACTATAGTATGCGAACAGCCTGAGTCGAGAAGTGCTGAGCAGGGTATCCTGTTTACGTAGACGGTTATTACTGGTTGCGCCTTGTTCAAATTTTGCTCGGGGAGCAGGGCGGCGCTGACGTCCTCTCCCCTGATACGTTTCCCGCACAGTTTTGGGCTAGATGCCCCAAACCGCCACACTTAAAACAGCGCACACGCCCCCTGTTGGTGCAATTCCTTGCAAAATGTCCGCGTCGGCCGCAGCGAAAACATTTCCCATTGCTTGCAGGGTTCTGATTCGGAATCTCCCGAGCGCCAATCTGGCCTGTCTGTGTCGCCATCACAACTGGTTCCCCCAGGTCCTCCTCATCTTTGATGATGGCTCGAGCACGTTCCATCAAGTGTTCCATGGTCGTTGTTGAAACGCTGGTTGAGGCTCTCAGTAGCTGCTTCACCCGAGTGGGAAGGCCCGCCACAAACGCGTACGCGAGCGTCCGCTCCGACACCCCTCCACCGAACAGAACTGCAAGTTTCTTTAACTCAGCGAAGAAAACGTCCACGCTTTCCTCCGGTAGAAGTTTTCGGGAAGCAAATTTTTCATAGGCCGTACAAGGATCCATGGCAAATGCCTTGTACAGCGCAGCTTTAATTGCGGTGACATCTCCCTTTTCGGCAGCACTGAGTTGCTGATATACACTCAAGGCACCCCCAGCCAATCTCAGGGGAATTACAGTGTGTACCCTTTTCACCTCACAAAGGTCGCACGTCAGCTCGACCCTTTCAACCCAGTCGACGATGGACGTGGACCCGTCAAACTCGGGTATGAGCTTTAAGTCAAATTTCGACTCGGTCATAGTCCTAGAGGCCAAATGGCCGGAATAGCTTGTAAGAAAAAAAATGTAAGGAAAAATTCAAGATGGCGCCCGACTCTCTCTTTAACACGGTAAGATATCCTCAACACGGCACAAGAAGCAACAGCCACACGAATCCCCGGCCAACTCAATCGTCACTCCCCCACGTCTTTCCCCTCACCCGCTTTTATCGTCGTTCTAGGCCGGCTAAATTTGCATATTCCGAGAATTCGTGTGACTTTGCGAGACATCATACTTTACAAAAGACGGCGGTCGCCATCTTGGTCCTCTTTTCTATTTTTGGTCGGTAACGCTGAGCTGGTCTCGAGGTAAGTCTTTTTCCCCTCATCCGTCTCTCCCACGTACCCACACAACACGCAAACACGCGGGCGCTTATCTCCTGGATGCACGTTACAAACATTACAAGAGCCGTCTAATTCTTTGGACGTAAAAGAACTTTATAGTTGGACTTTCTCTAAAGCCGCAAACACAATAAGTTTTGCAAAACTTGTAAATTTTATTGTTTTAATAATTAATACTTTTTTCTATATCCTGTTTTGTGTCGTTAGTGAATCCCTGTATTTCAGTCTGATCCAACGAACTTCGCGGCAATTTCGGACTACAACCTCCATTTGCCAGTATTCGCTTTACTATATTTCTGTCCTCAGTCGGCGAGGCCCTCCACGTGGGATAGTCGTGCCCCCGGACTTTAGATTAGTTTATTTTCCCCAGCCGACGAAATTAAAGTTGGGTATTTAATTATTTTAGTTTCCCTGGCATTGGTTCTGTCCGTAGTTTAAAAAAAAAAAAAAAAAAAAAATTAGGCTGCATTTTTCTGTGAAAAGAAATATTCCTTCCGTCCTCAGTCTAAGAAGGATTAATTATTTTATAGTTTTCTGAGTAGAAAAATTCTGTTTGTAGTCGGAGAAAGATAAATTCTCATGTACCTTTTTGGTTTTCGCTAATTTAATAAATAAAATATGTTTGTCATCAGTCTTGAAGGATAATTTTTTCTCTGATATAATTTCACTTTAAGTGGTTCAGGAACTGGATTCTCTCCCACACCAATACGGCCTAGTTGTTGTAAGTAAAACAAATACTGTATACCCTTTAAATAAGGTTTTTATTAGCACAAATGAACGATACGTCGGATCCGACGTCAACATTATAAAGTAACAAGGCGGACGCTACTGGAGTACAGAGCTAACGCTTCGTCAGGGAGAGTGCTATTGGGAAGTTTCATATCCATACGAAACACAATACAATTAATTTTATTTGATATCATTTCATTATAAATAAATGGGATCTTGAATAATTTATCAATATTCTCTACTTATTGCGTCCGTTGAGAGCGCGTAAGTTATTTAATTATTTTTCTTTATATTCTGGAGAAAGGAAAATTATATTACTTCTTTTGCCTCGTAAGTTGAAACATTATCTCCGTTAGTTTAGGTCTGAATTCTGAGTTTCTTAGGAGATAAATTTCATCCCGGAAATTTTGTTTTAAGATTTTATCGGTAATCCGGAAGAAAGAGAGAGAGTCTGTTTCCTCCGTTTGCCTATAGGTAATGTTAATGTCTGTCGTCCACCCAGTTACGGAAGCGCAAAATGTATATAATGGCACGCTGGAAATAAAAATAAATGTTTTTGTTATATTTTAATTTTAAACATGTTTTTTTTTTTTTTTTTTTTTTTGCAAACATATTTCAGTTTTTTTTTCCAAACATTTACGTTTTGTTGCTTGTTTATTTTCAAACATTGATGTTTTTGTTTGTTTTTACATTTTTTTTTGTTTTTTTTTTTTGCAAGCATAAACTAAATATTTTGGAAATATTTTTCTTTTTGAAAAGTTTGCTTATGAACTTATTGTACCGCGCTATTTTTTAATAGTAGTTTCAAGTAAAATTCAGGTTTTACAATATCTTTTTTCAAATATATATATATATATATATATATATATATATATATATATATATATATATATATATATATATATACTTGCGGAAAAGGTAAAATAAGTGCAGAAAAATTAAGAAAAAAAGGGGAGGGTCCATAAAAAAGATAAAAGAAAAAACGTTGATTTTTTATTATTATTATAAGAGCGTAAAGAATACTCGCGGAAAAACGATTGTAGCCATAAATATGTTTAAAAGAAAAATATAGCAAAAACATTTAGTTTATGCTTGCAAAATAAACCCCCAAAAAACGTAAATGCTTGAAAATAAACAAGCATCAAAACGTAAATGTTCGGAAAAATAAAACTTAAATATGTTTGCAAAAAAATAAAACTTAAATATGTTTGCAAAAAAAAAAAAAAAAAAAACTGTTTAAAATTAAAATTTAACAAAAACATTTATTTTTATTTCAAGGATGGTATTATATACATTTTGTGCTTCCGTAACTGGATAGACAGACAGTAACGCCACCTATAGTCAAACGGAAGAAACAGGCTCTTCTTTCTTCACGATTACCAAACAACGTAAATATGTTTGAAAAAAACAAAAAAAAAAACAAAAAAAACTTAAATATGTTTTGCAAAAAAAAAAACAAAAAAAAAACATAATTAAAATTAAAATATAACAAAAACATTTATTTTTATTTCAAAGGTGGCATTATATACATTTTGTGCTTCCGTAACTGGGTGGACAGACAGTAACGCCACCTATAGTCAAACGGAGGAAACAGGCTCTCTCTTTCTTCACGATTACCGTCATTACAGCTATTAAGATGTTGAAATGTATATTCTTTAAAATTAGAAAAAAAAAAAATTATATTGTTTGAGATTATAAAAAAAAATTCTATTTATATTGTTTAATTTTTTTTTAAGTTCTGTATATATTATTTAAAATAAATTTAAAACAATGTTTATTATTAAAAAGAAGAAAAAAGTTCTGTTGATAAGGTTTATTTTTGAAAAAGAAGAGTTGCTTATTTAAAACCGTTAACTTCTGAAATATCGATATCATTGTTTACGTATTGTTTGCATTGTAACATGACGGTGATTAGGGGAATTTAGTTTCGTTTTATGCGAAATAGGTATCAAGAGAACTTTGCCGCAATCTTGCCACAGGAACTCCGGTCTAGGAAGCAGGACAAGTTTACATTAGTAAGCGATTTTCAACTGACACCGGTTTGTTCCGTTACGCCCCTTTTATTTCATTTGATTATGTGAAATAGTTTCGCAATTTTTTATATGAGGATTATTTCGATTATTTAGACTACTCTTTTTGGATGCTGATATTAGGTCAACTAATCCCCAAAAATAATGAAATGTCCAATCTTGAAAAATAAACCTGGTTTTTGTGTCTTCATATCATCTTTATTTGTTTACTAAATTGTACATCCAAAATTTATTTTTACAAAATAAAACCCAACAAACGTTTAGTATTGGTAAATATAACCTAAACTTGGTAGGAAACAATTAGGCACACTTAACTAATGAACGGACATTTTTACACGGTGAATGAAATAATGATTACACCGTTTGACGATGACCTGAATTCATTGTTCTTTAGCAGTTGATTTTCCTTTTAAATAATTTCACGTTTAAATCGTGTTTTTCATCTTTTAATTTTGATTATTTTATATTTTCATATATGTTATTTCTTATTGAATTGGATACACGAAACAAAACTTGTATCAATCTACTAAAGAAAACAAAACAAATTTTCTGTTTTGAACACAAAAGAAAAAACGAATTATCCCGATTTTTTTTTCTTTTTCGTATTGAATTTCTGGAATCAAAGGTAAGTTTTTTTCTTTTCTTTTTTAAATTAATAAAAAAAATCCATTCAATTACTTTTGAAATAATCTTAAACATTAAAATAAAGTTTTTATTTTTTTTTTGGGGGGGTTGTTTTACTGTACACATAGATTCGAAAAATTCTCACAAAACAAATATATAACAAATAAATGTTATCAAAGGCAAGATAAGTTACTTTTCTACCTAACTGGATATGTTTTTAGTGTTTATATTTAATGTAACATGTTTATTCAGTTCGAAAAACATACTGTGTTTACCGATGTAGATTCGAAAAAGTTGTCGCAAAACAAATATATAACAAATAAATGTTATCAAATGCAAGATAAGTTACTTTTCTACCCAACTGGATATGTTTTTAGTGTTTATATTTAATGTAACATGTTTATTCAGTTCGAAAAACATACCGTGTTTACCGATGTATTGGAAAATTCAGAATGGCGGCCGACTCTTTCTCGGAGACGGTAAGTTTGGGAAAAGGAGTTATAAATAAAATCAGTCAAAATACTGTTTAAAACCCGCCGAATATATGTCAGCCTTTGTCACGGTAACATATATTAAGCGAGTTTCTAACAGTATTTTGTCTGTTTTTTTTATTTATAACTAATTTTCCCAAACTTACCGTCTCAAAGAGAGAGTTGGCTGCCATTTTGAATTTTCCAATACATCGCCGATGTATTGGAAAATTCAAAATGGCAGCCGACTCTCTCTTTGAGGCGGTAAGTTTGGGAAAATGAGTTCAAACTAAATAATTACACAAAATACTGTTAAAAACCCACCGAATATATGTCCGCCTGTCACGGTAACATATATTGAGTGAGTTTCTAACAGTATTTTGTCTAATTTTTTTGTTTAAACTCGTTTTCCCAAACTTACTGTGTTCAACAGAGAGCATGCCGCCATTTGCATTAAAAAAAAAAAAATATTGGTAAACACTTTTTTTTCGAGCCGAATAAACATGTTACATTAAATATAACCCCTAAAAATTTATCCAGTTAGGTAGAAAAGTAACTTATCTTTCCTTGGATAACATTTACTGTTATATGTTTGTTTTTTTCTGACAACTTTTTCGAATCTATGTGTATAGTAAAACAAACCCTTTTTTTATTGCAATACTAAAAAAATAGTTATTCAGCCATGCTTTAGGTGTATCAGAATTTTTGAGGAATTTTTGACACCCCTAACACGAAACTGCGAATAAAATATAAAAAAATTGTAATTTCTCTTTTACAAGTGGGTTGTTTATTTTCTTTTTGGAATATACTTCCAAAATAAACTATTAAAGTTGTATAAAAACAATAAAAATATTTTTTTTTATTTAAAAAAAAAAACTGTTTACAAACTGCCGGTGCTCCTTCATGCAGCATTTTTGTTTTTTACGTAATGAAATCAATTGAATTTTACGAATTAATTTTTTTTCAATTTTTAAACTTTAAAAATCTATAAAAATTCTTCTATTGGTTAATTTTTTACGATATTTTCAGGGTCAATGTGAAATTTTATGCTCTTTCCAATAAATTGAATATAATATTTTAGACAAACGTTTATTTTTTAAATTCACCCCCCCATTTTGAAATGTCTATTAAAATTTTAATAATTAATTTATGTACCAAAGTTTTATATATCACAAATTGAAGGCAAAAGATCAATAAATAATATATTGTAAATTAAAACAAAAAAGAAGTGTTTTTTTTTTAAATTTACCTATAAAGTCCAAAGTGTAAAACCTTTTTTTTAAAAAACCATGTTGATTTTTTTTTTTTAATTGGAAGCCTATGTTCTGCTTATATAGTCCAGTAAGTAATGGATGATGACAACAATTTTTTCTATTTCATTCAATGTTTTTTTTTTTTTAGATATTTAAAAACACATTTTTCACTCGACAAAAAAGAATGAAAATATAATAAATCAAAAATTTATGTATTTCTTTGAGAAAAGAAAAAAAAAATTCCTTGGCGGTCTTTTTTTTTAAAGGCAAAAACTTATAAGTAAAATTTAATTATTTTTCAACTATGGGAACACATATTTTTTCACGGACAAGGCTAGACAACTACCGCGAACGTGTGATTTTTACTTCCTTCTGTCCATCCATAGTTCAAAACAATAAAAAAACTACTTCCGATTTTTCGATAAGAACATAAAATGCTTACGTAATGTCACCTTTTTCAAGCAGGTGTTTAAAAAATAAATGGAATTTAAAATATAAATATGGAAAAATTCTTAACAATGAAGAATGGAACTACACATTGATTAGTAATTTTTATAGGTAAGTGATTTTTTGGAATTTATATCGATTTTTTTATAATCAACGTAAATAAAATTTCGTTGATTTTCTTCAAATCTTTTTTAAGAAAACCGATTTTAAAAATATATTGCATAATTTGCTATTATACCTGTTATTTTTTTAACATTTGGTATTTGCTCCTTTAATTGAAAAAAAAATTAAGGTTTAAATTAGATTTTTCAAGTAATTATAAGCTTGGAAAGATAGGAGGTCGAATTATTCAATTTTTTTTCATGCATTCTTGAGGTTGGTTTCTGACACACCTAGCCATGCTTTATAAAAGACGCAAACAAAAAAAGTATGAATCTCCTATTAATAAAAAATTCCTAAAAAATAGCATTCAATCTGAGATTTAGATTTTTGTCATAAATTTAGTTATTTAAGTAAAACTTTGTGATTTTGGAGAAAATAATAATGTTTAGCACGGACGCAATAATTTTATTCCAAGTTGATTTAATTGTTAGAAAGCTGATCACAAAAATTGCTGCTTTTTCGATATTTAATTGTTTTAACCTAAAAAAAAAAAAACATCCTTTTTTCTACTCTTACCTATTATGTCGATAGAGAATTCCATTTGATTCTTAACGTTTTATATAACATATATATTAATATTTAACGATTTTATATAACATATATATTAATATTTAACGATTTTATATAACATATATATTAATATTTAACGATTTTATATAACATATATATTAATATTTAACGATTTTATATAACATATATATTAATATTTAACGATTTTAGACTGAGGATTATTTTCTTTTATAAAGATTACATAAACTGGGCATCCATTTATTGGCCACTACCAATTAGCAGAAACTTAATGCAGAAAAAATGGACCAAATAAAGAATAGATACTCTGTCGCAGAAGACGAGGACCGGTGCACATTTCAAGTGACACTGGTGGTTCGACCTTTACATTGGTGTTGGTTGTTTGTAAACATGTCACAAAAATGGTTGAATGTTCGCAAGCAAGATTTAAAAAAATATATTTACAAAACTTTTCAAGATTTAAAAGAAAAAATATATTTACAAAACATTTTTTATATTAAATATTTACAATACTTTTAAGGATTATAAAAACAACTTTTTTCTATTTACACAAAACTTTTTAATGTATCGAAACGAACATATTTAAACAAAATATATTTTTTAAAAATCATTTAAAATTACCACTTTTCTAGGTTTTCGAAAGCGCTGAAAACGAAAATAACATTAAAAAATTGCCGCAAACGAAGAAATGTTAGTTTTTAAAAATTGGGGGATAACGTTCCTATAATAAATTAACGTAAAATGGGCACCCACTTTATGGCCATTTTTGTGGAGGGTGGGGGGCTTTCTTTCCACCCTTGGGAAATCGTTTGGGACTTCTGTGGGAGAGGACCATAACTGAGTTAGCGCCCTCTGTTTTTTGAATAAGAAGTGACCTTTGTCGGTTGTTCTGTGAATCTCAAATATAAACAAATGTCTCCAAGAAGGCAAAAACATGAAAATTAAAACATTTATTCTATAAAAAAAAGTATCAAAATGTAATTTTAATGTTTTAGTATTATTTCTTTTCAATGAGTGATTTATAACTGAAAATAAAATAATAACCATGTCCAAAACATGAAACATAGATTTTTAAAAATTATTTGTTTTGTTTTTTCACAGCAGGATTGTATAAAAATATATCAGAATGTAATTTTAGTTGAACAATGTAGCAAAATATAATTTTAAACTATAAAAATGTATTGATATTTGTTTTCAATTTTTTAGTAATCTTTTTTCCTTCAACGAGTAAATTTCATTAAAACCTTGTTGGAATATGGTGTTTACATAGTGTTTATTACAGTGACAAGAAAAATATAAGTTATCGACCTTGTTCTTTGGTTGACAACGACCTCTATTGGCCATTCTCGAAACTAAAATACACACATTCATCCTGTGGTCCTCTCATACTGAAGTGCCTATCATTTAAAATTACGAATATCGTTTAAAATTCCAGGAAACGGCTAGTTTAAAAAATATGAAGAAATGCACACACTTTATGGCCACTTTTTGGGGGGAGAGGGCTGCCGGTTTATGTTTTTCATTCTTTTTTTTTTTTTTTTTTGAAGGGGTTTATAGTTTTTAACGGACACTTCTTTCAGTTTAATTAACTGGGTTTTTTTTTCCTCCATAAGTAACGTGCCTACATTAACTGAGCAGCAGAACCGGTTCCATAAGTAATGTGCTGACATTAACCGCTGCTCGGCATGTTACGTTAAAACAGTTAATTAAACTGCAGAAGCACCTGTTAAAAACTATACAAGTTCTATAATTGACTACCACTCTCCAAAAAGAGAAAGAGAGACATAAACCGGCAGCTCCCCCCACCCAAAAAAAGGGTGGTCATAAAGTGAGTTCTCATTTTATGGTTAATTAATATAGAAAAGTGATCATCCACTTTTTTAAAACTAACATTTCTTCATATCTGAGTGTCAGGTGAGTTTTAGACTTCCACTGGTACCATGAAACCCCGTGCTAGCTGCCTCATGGTCGGGTTGTCGGCGGGTAGACTGGCTCCCCCGCCTGGGGTAACCTGGGTGAGGAGGGTGTGGGAACACCCAGCAGGACCAAAAACAAGACCTATCAAAGGTCGGATGAGCTTCTTATGAGCCAACGGCCATCTCCTGCAGCCAGAGTCAGTACCAATGTATCAACCTTGTCTTTCTACCGGCTCTGGTCAAGTTTCACTCATGCCGCTTGGGCAACGCACGATTTTCTTCGCCCAGGCTCTCACAACGGTAGAAGATAGTTACGAATTAAAAGTTTGGTCAAATTGACGTTGCGACCAGGCACTTTGGATCCTCCACAACGGTGGGAGGGGCTATTTAGCCCCAGTGAGTGGCTACCACCCACCTCAAACCAGGCAGCCCTTGGTCAGTAAGGTGATACCCCATCACGTCCGCCGCTTTGATGGGGTGGTCAGGCAATCACAGACGTAAATCATTCACCTGTTACAAATCACAATTCAAAGACTGCTCTCTGACTCGGAAGTTGGAACATCCGTACACTGTGCCCGGGTTTCACGCATGACCCAGATCTCAACCATCGTGCATAAGGTCTGCCTCGTAAGACCGCATTACTTGACCGTGAAATTGCCATTCTGTCTGTCGATATTGTCACTCTACAGGAGACCAGATTAGCTGGAACTGGCTCCATCTTGGAAAAAAACTACACTTTCTTCTGGACTGGCAAAGCAGAAGAGGAACATAACATCCATGGAGTAGGTTTTGCAGTGACAAACAAATTACTCAGAGAACATGTAGTCAACACTCTGATCAGCATTTCAGAGAGAATTATGACACTGAAGATCAACTTCGCCGATACAGCAGTACACCTCATCAGTGTTTATGCGCTAACACTGCCTAGTGAAGATAATGTGAAGGATGAATTCTACGACTGTCTCAACGAAATACTGAGCAGGATCCCAGCCAGCGATCACCTCCTAATACTTGGAGACTTCAATGCCAGAGTTCGTGCTAACCATACTGCCTGGCCTAACATCATTGGTCACTTCAGTACTGGTAAAATAAATGAAAATGGTCAACGAACTCTGGAGCTCTGTAGTCAACAGGGACTCTGTAATGCAAACACCTGGTTCAAACAGAAAATGTGTCATTGTGTCTATTGGAGACACACTCGTTCCAAACATTTGCAATAATTGGATCTTGCATTGTGTAGAAAAAGAGACATCGGTTCTGTCAAACGATCAAGAACCTACCACTCCGCTGATAGTGATGCCGACTACTCACTCCTGCTGACACAACTCGATCTCCCGAACAAGAAACCTGCACGACGTAAGCCAAGACCACACCTTGTCTCAACACGGCTGCAATGAAGAATGACAGCATCAGTGCGTTTCGCACTGCGCTCAAAAATAAGCTGAGAGATTCTGCACCAGCGGGAGCAGTGAACCTGGATAAATCCTGGGAAATCTTGCAAACTGCGATGCATGATGCTGCAGTCACATCCTTTGGAACCAAGCTGCTGCCTTGCGAAAACTGGATGGCTGAGAATGCAGAAATCTTAGAACCTCTACTACTGTCAAAAAACGATGCTCACAAGAACTATGTGAGCAGGCCGACACGCAGCACCCTGTCCAAGCTGAAAGAGGCTTGCAGTCAATTCCAGAAAGCTGCTCGGCACTGTGCGAACAACTACTGGAACAACCTGTGCGACGAAATCCAGACTGCTGCTGATTGCGGCAAACTACGTGTGATGTACCGTGGACTCTGCAAGGCAACTGGACCGAGCACAAAGAAAGTTTGCCCTTTAAAATCTACTACCGGGGAGCTCATCACTGATCCTATGAAGCAGCTTGAACACTGGGTGGAGCACTACTCTGTACTATATGGCGAACTGCACAACGTCACAGTCACAGCTTTAAATTCCACTTCGAACTTCGACACCCTAGTTGAACTGGACAACATTACAACTGTCAGAACTCGAAGTAGCTCTCCAACACATGAATGTAGGGAAGGCCCCAGGTACTGACGAGATTCCAGCAGACCTGCTCAAGTGCGATAAGTTCCTGCTCCCGCACTTGTACAACCTCCTCTGCACCAGTTTGCACAACGGAAAATTTCCAACAGCTAGGAAAGATGCTAAAATTGTCACTTTATACAAAAAAGGAGACAAAGGAGATTGCAATAACTATCGTGGTATATCTTTACTCAGTGTCACTGGCAAAGTCTTTGCTAGAGTTCTCCTTCCAAGGCTCCAGCAAATTGCAAACTGCGTTTATCCAGAATCACAATGCGGCTTCCGCAGTGGATGCTCAACCACGGATATGATATTTTCAGTGCGTCAAATCCAGGAAAAATGCAGAGAACAACGTAGACCTCTCCATATTGAATTTGTGGACCTCATGAAAGCTTTTGACATGGTCAGTAGAGATGGTCTGTTTGCCATCCTACAAAAATTGAGCTGTCCACCAACTCTTCTTAGTTTGATAATATCGCTCCATGACAACATGACAGCCGCAGTCTTCTTCGAGGGTGACATGTCTGACAACTTCCCCATGTGCAGTGGAGTCACTGTTTGGCATCTTCTTCTCAGTTCTTCTGTACCACGCTTTTGGAAATCACGAGGACGAAGACAGTGTGTTCCTTCATACTCGCTCTGATGGAGAACTTTTTAACTTGGCTCACCTACATGCCAAAACCAATTTTTCGATAAGTCCTAATACAGGAGCTGCTGTTTGCAGACGATGCTGCATTGGTCTCGCACTCCGCAAGTGGACTCCAGTGGCTGCTTGACAAATTGAGCACTACTTGTGCGGAGTTCACACTGGTAATCAGTGTGAAGAAGACATTTGTGATGCACCAGGGTGACGCATCACCAATCACCATCAATGGCCACGAACTAGAGACTATTGAGAATTTTGCATATCTTGGATCCAACATCAACAAGGGAGTATCCATTGAACAGGAACTACAAATGCGCATAGGTAGAGCAGCATCTACTTTCAACCGACTACGTGAAAGATCATGGTTCAATAAATACCTCACTTCTTCCACAAAATGTTGCATCTACGAAAGCTGTGTTCTGAGTACCCTACTGTATGGAGCAGAGACTTGGACCACGTATACTCGTCATGAGAAAAGACTGAACGTCTACCATCTCTGATGCTTGCAACATATCATGAGCATCAATTGGTGGGATAGAATCACCAACGAAGAGGTGCTAAGACATGCCAGCAGCCGCTCCTTGTTCAAGACACTAAAGATATGATGATCGCGCTGGCTTAGACACCTGTGCAGAATGCCCGATAGCCGTCTCCCTAAGGATATCCTCTACAGCGAACTTGCAAATGGATCAAGAAGCCGCGGTCGCCTGGTGTTGCGCTTTAAAGACGTGGCCAAACGGGATCTGATCGCTCTTGGCATTGATGTGAATGTGTGGGAGGAGCTAGCCGAAGATAGACCAGCATGGACGCGTGCCTTGAGTAAGGGTGGCGAAGGACTTGACAACCTTTGGTTCGTGAGGCTCGCGCAGAGAAGACAAAACTAGTGACTACGTTTACTGTTGCTTGCATTAATCTTTCGTAGATTGCTTGCCATTATTATTATTATTATTATTATTATTATTATCATTATTATTATTATTATTATTATTATTATCATTATTATTATCATTATTATTATTATTATCATTATTATTATTATTATCATTATTATTATTATTATTATTATCATTATTATTATCATTATTATTATTATCATTATTATTATCATTATTATTATTATTATTATCATTATTATTATTATTATTATTATTATCATTATTTCTTCATATCTTGAAAACTACTCATTTGCCATAATTTTAAACATTATTTGCATTTTCAGCACTCACAAAAACATGTAACACAAAAACTCACGAAAACATATGTAAGTGGTAATTTTAAAGGATTTTTGGAGATTGGAAAGATTCTTGTACTTACCTTTTTAATAAAAATAAAAGTTATAAAACGATTTGTATCTTTTGATACTACACTTCATCTTTATAAAAATAAAAGTTATAAAAAAATATTTGAATAAAATAATATATTTTTTAAATCTCGATTGTTTATACTTATGATTTTATTATGCAGAAAAAATGCCTCAGTCTGTTGCATAGGGGTCCATATTGGGCCAATACATATAACGAATGACAATGATGAAGAGAAGGAAGACGAGAAGACATTTATACATATTACAGTTCTGTGGATTCTTATAACATATATTAGCAAGGAGAGAGGGTGATAGATGCACAGTTCTTATATTTCTTTCAGCACATATAGAGAGGAGAAGAGATACATATTCTTGAAAGGGTTACATAATGTTCATAATAAGATGATTAACACATTACCTTCAATTGTTGAATGATGACACGAAGACAACAGTTACAAAAATCGATGATGTTCTTTATTTCATTTGACCGGTCGAATGATGATGACGTCAGGAATTCAAATTCTTTTCTCCATGGTTAAATGGTCTCCCTTCGCTTCTAAAGGGACCCTCCTCTGATCATGTCAACTCTTTCCGACTGCCTTTGCTGACTGCTCGAACTTGTCTGCCCGACTGCCTTGATCTGATTAAAACTAGCTCCTATATTGATAAATTCCGTTTTTGCTATGGGTTCAGATGTGTGGTTCTAAAACGTGACCAACTCACATGGCTAAGCACATATTTGTCCAAAACACACTTCTGCTACAAAAAATTCTGAACTAACTTATTTTTCAACTTAACCTATTTTTTCAATATATTTTTAATTTGTATTGTTCATTCTTTTTTTAGCTGACCTTTTTAATTCAGTTTTCATAAAAGAATGAATAATTAATTCTTTTTACAAACAATATCTAAACTATTTTATATGAAATTTAACGATAGCGAAATTCTAATATTCCAATTCTAAATCTATTTCTGAACCTTGCTTACAAGGTTCAAGTCTCGGCTTATCCTAATCTCATTTTCCACTTATCTCATGTTCTTATTTACAGGAAAAGGAGGCAGCCTTTTTCTTGTAACAGGTCTAGAAAGATTTCTCCTTCATTTACCACCTAAATACATTGCATTTTCAATAAATATTGGATTGTATTAAAAACGCTCACAGAAAGAAAAAAGACATTGTACATAAAAGTCAATCTTGGTCACAAAACATTGGAAAACATCCAAACAAATCACTCATTTTATATTTGTTTCTGCCACTAAAAAGTTTTGTTTAAATAATTTTATTTAAAAGTTTTTAAAATTATGTATTTTTTAATAGACAGGAATGATCAGCGTCTGAAATTCTGTTATAACATCAGCTATTGTTTTACAATTAATATAGCTCATTCTTTTTATTCATTTTTATTATAATTAAAATATAATTAAAATATAATTAAATAACCCACATGTTATTTCTTCTGCCCTTCCCATCAACAATTTCTTGGTTAAGTTTGACACAAGTTGTCCAAACTTCTGTATACATAACGCACCTTCTCTCAACTGCAAAAGCACTTCTGCGGATCGAATTTACTTCTTCAAAATCCAACTTCAAAATGAAAATCCTCTCTGAAAAATCAACCCTCTTTTATCTTTAAGCAGGAGCATCTCATCTGCATATCAGGTAGTAACATTGCAGGCATATAAAGAGATAAGGCAGCCATTTTTGTTTCTTTCTTCTTCATTCATTTTATTCCACGACCGACGTGTTGAATTATGCACTCATGCTAATTAGGCAAGTCACATGTTTCCGTACATATAGTTATTATAATTAGTACTAGTTTTATTAAAAAGTTCTGTAAATAAATATTTTTGTTTAATTATGCTTTCTGTATGACAATAAAATTTTGTGTGTGTGTGTGAGTTGGGGTATTTTTAAGGAACAATTAAAAAAATTTTTTGTTTTAATTTAATAACAGTAATATTTTTGTGTGCATGTGTGGGGTATTTTTAGTGAACAATTTTATTTTTTATTTTGTCTGCTTTAATAGTGATAATATTTTTGTGTGTGTGAGTGGGGTATTTTTAGTGAATAATGTTTTTTTATTTTTTCTACTTCAATAACGTTAATATTTTTGTGTGCGTGAGTGGGGTATTTTTAGTGAATAATTGAATTTTTTTTATTTTGTCTACTTTAATGATGATAACATTTTTTTTTGTGTGTGAGTGGGGTATTTGTAGTGAGCAATTAAAATTTTTTTACTTTGCCTATTTAATAACGGTATCATTATTGATACTTATGCACCTATGTTACTGTGCTATTTTTTAAATAGTATTTTCAAGTAAATTTAAGTTTTAAAATATTTGTTTAATTAATTGTTAGGTGAAAGTACAGAATAATTAAAAAAAACACTCCTTCCCTGATGTTAAGAAGACTTTCTAAATTATAACGTTATTTTAGCACAGTAACATAAGTGCGTGAGTACCTAATTTTTTATAGAGATTTACCGACCACTTTTCTTTAATTTCTAAAATCTTAAAGTATTTGTAGAACAGCATGCATATAATTAGTTTTGGTACAATTGCATAACAATCAAAAATTGAAATTTCTCGCTAAGAATGTGTTCAGCAGTCAACAATAAATTGCAAGAATCAGTTTCCTTTTAAGAAAATATAAATCACCACATTTTATTGTTGAAAGTGATTTTTCCACTGCAAATTTGTATTTTATTTTCATTACAAATATATAATATTTGTTATAATTGAAATGTTTTTTTTGGGGACAAATTCAAGAAATATTTTTAACAAAAGGAGGGGAGTTGTTGACTATTTTATACTTTCACCTAACAGTTAAACAAAGTATTTTTATATCAAACTAAGTATAATTAACACTGCTCTTAACTTGAACGTAATATTATGGACACGTGAGTTTCACTATTCACTGCTGACACTGAATACATTCATTATTTGATTTGATTTTAGTTTTTATTTCAAGTCCGATAATTGATGCTTATATTACTATTGTTATTTTTATTAATAATAATAATAATGATAATAATATAGTCTTTGCATTGCATATGTATTTAAAGAAAATATCTGACGTTTGCAAAGGAAAAAAAAGAGCACACAAAACTTCAGCTCACTGCAGCAGCTTTGTCGATCAGTTCTTTCTGTAGACTCGTTTTCGCCTCTGCTCCAGTGGCCTGTTTTTATAAAAGACAGAGTCCTCTCAATTTGCCTATTTATATATGTGCTTGAGAGCACACAAGATTTCACAAGACTACATTGATATATAACGCTGCAAGTGGCATCTTGGACCCTTTTCAGCATCATGACGCTGCGTCGGCAAAGCATACACCAAGGCCGTTTAAGAGGTAAGCCTGCATTTCCACAATTTTCGCCACACTCCCCGGGATATAATCATCACAGACAGGGCAGGGATGTGGTGGCCTTTTTCTTCGGGTGCATTTTCAGAGAGAGGGACCGAGGGCTTCGCCCTTGCCTGTGCTTTCATCCTTGGTTTCAGGTTCGTTGAATCTAAGGCTGCTAATCTCGGGGTCGCTGTCTGACAAAGTTGGCATAAACCAGAATGATGGTTCACTGGTCTCGGATCCAGTCTCGCTCTCATCGCCAAGTGGCGGCTGCACTTGTGATGTCAATTGAAGATCCTTGTTGTGATGGGGCACCCCCTCAACTTACACAGATTGTGGGCTGATCACCACAGTAACACGCCAGGTTCCATAGCATGCCGTGCACTTGCTGCAGAGGTTCTTAACCCAGACAGCATCCCCCTCTTTGATACTCTCTCTCTTGTCGCCTCCGGCTTGGGCAGTGGGCTGATCTCCATGCCTCTCACCCTGACATTGTACAAGTGCAGTGCTTCGGCTGGCACGGTAGAGGGTGAAATATCATCCTTAGGGGTGACATTATACCAATAGACCGCCTTAGGCACCGTACACCCCTTCCTAGCTGCGATGGTCTTTACAGTCCTGTGGTTTCTCTCGATAATTCCATTTCTGCCGGGCACATGGGCACACTGAAATCGCAGATGTATACCCCAGCTATCTGCGAACTGTTTGAACTGCTCGCTAACAAAGGCATTGTCAGTCAGTATTTCAGAAGGGGGACCACACTCAAGGAAGACACTTTTCAGCTCAGACAATGGCGCCCGCTACAATGCAAATCTAGACAGTCTGCAATCGATGAGCATCAAAAAATGCCTGCCGTTGTGGTGAGTTACATCCATTGCGAGCATGTCCCAATTTCCTCTCACACTCAGTTTTCCCTTCCACCTGACGGGTGCTGGGTCGATTGACCAACATTTTTCACAGCTCCTAACAACAGATTACACGTCTCTCTTTGACATATAGTGGTCCACCAGCCTGGCAAAGTAAAGGGTTCGGTTTACACTGGGATGCCTGCTTTGGCAATGGACATCAGCAACATGGTCCAGGCTAAGTCAATGTCCAACCGCAGCGCAATTCACAGGTGCTTCTTTTGGCAGGTTCAGCCAACAGCGTGGCACTCTGATCAGACGATCAGCGCGATTCTGACAGAACTACATCAGTGTCACATCTATTGCCAGGTTGAATTCCTTGATGATCTTGGTCAGGGAAACAAGTCGTCTCCGTATTAGCATTTCGGCCGATGCCTTCATTGTTAACCGTGCTTTCCTACTCAAGGCCTCGGCTATCCACTGATGTATGCATGTAGAGTCTGTGACGATGTGTAGCACTGTGGCCTGCCACTGAAGCGCCAGATTTACCCCTTTGAGTGTAGCATTAAGCTCAGCCAAGTCTATGTGCCCAGCATCATTTTCTGGCCAAAGCCAGCAGGCATCTTCTACAATAAATCCGTCGACTGCCAGAGCAATGCCAATGGCGAGTGAGCTGGCATCTACCCAAAATGTAAACTCGCTCGTGTCGACGTACCAGATCCCTTGCACGGGGGTCGTCCTCTGTCACTCTGGCAACAGCTTCCACCAGCATGCTTCACAGGGAGGGATCACGCTTCTCATCGTCCCATCCCATTGACATTTTTTTTTTTTACACAGTGGTCACCACTTATCAAGGCCCGGAAGCAACTCAGGGATAAGGGTTATTGCAAGTACATTACATTAGTGTGGAGATTTGATGAAGTGTTTACTTAAGGGGGCGGTTCATTAAGAATTTGTTAACGTTGGACTTGAAGACATCCAAGTTGTAGTCAGGTGGGAAGCAGGCAGATGGAACAGAGTTCCACAGGCGTGCAGTTCTAAGAAAAAAGCTTTGTTCATGGAATCCACGTTTTGATTTAGGCACAGATAAAGAGTGGGGAAAATTTTTCACAGTGGATTCAGCTGGATGGGTGTTTTTCGCGAAAGATTGGCGAGGGGGGACCAGAGATTGGAGTTCAGACGAGCACCTGCCATGGAAATTACGATAAAACAAGAATAGGCTCGCAACGTCTCTTTTGTGGGAGAGAGGTTGCAGGGTAGAGAAAAGGGCATCCCCCACTAAACCACAAAGTCTATTTTGTACTCTGTCAAGGCAGGATAGGCTGTTTTTAGACATGGAAGTCGCACGTCGCTTTATGGCCATCATCACCACCCGGAGCCACCCACACACAGAGAAGTGACCCACCAGTTACCCGCAGATAGAAAAAAATGCTCCAACGCTTGATGTTGGATGGAACTTCTGGGATGTCGCCAACTCTTCCCCAGCGGAGTCTGTCTGCGCTGCCACTCACATGCAAGCCAAGAACTTTCACTCCATCTTGCAGGTGCTCTGGCTCCTTGCATGACAGCCCAAAGCTCTCAAAGTGTTCTTTCACCGCCTGGGCAGACCTGAGGCTCTCGTTCACAAAAATGTTGTCAATATACGACGATGTTGCCTGTTGCACGGCTTCATCCTGACACTGGATTGCCTGCATAATCGATGTCATAATGTTCAGGGCCACGTTGCATTAGTGACAGCGTCTTCATTTCCATGCTCCATAGTTCGGGGTGCGCTTTGCACCACTTCTGCAGTCTCTGGTGGTCTGGTGAAGTGGTTGCGGCTACCACAGTTGTAGCACCATGGGTTCTCTGTAGGAGATTCTAGTTCATCAACTGCTGCCGAGACCTGCTCCACATCGTCCTTTAGGATGTTTCGGGCTCTAGCCAACAAATCCATCAACCCAAGCTCATTGAGCTTCATTGACGCCTGCAACAGCCAACTGGCATCATCCGGGAACCCAGACAAAAAGGGGCATCCAATATTCGATCGCTTGCACCACCGAAGGGAGCAGCAAGCTTCTTCAGGTTGGCCAGGTAGACATCCACAGTCTCCCCTGACCCAAGCCGATGTTCAGAGAATTGCCTCCAGGCAACAAAAGGGTTCTGCACCAAATACTCTGTACAATGCTTGTTTTATCTGCTCCATTGTCGCCTCATTCCCAAGCTGCTGGTACACGGCATAAGCCCCCTTAGTGAGCCTCAATGGGATGACCATAGCTGGATCCTTAATTTTGCACCACCGTCAAATGCGCTCGGCCTTCTTCAGCCATTCAACCACTGAAGGACCAGCTGGGGACCCGTCAAACTCTGGTATCAGCTTCAGGTCTAATCTGTCCATGGTAAAAAATGTACACTGAAATAACTTGACGTTTGCAAAGGAAAAAAAAAAGAGCACACAAAACTTCAGCTCACTGCAGCAGTGTCATCTGTCAGTACTTTCTGTAGACTCGTTTTCGCCTCTGCCTTATCTGCTCCAGAGGCCTGTTTTATAAAAGACAGAGTCCTCTCAATTTGCATATTTACATATGTGCATGAGAGCACACAAGATTTGGCGAGACTGCATTTTTATATAACGCCACAGGCGTCATCTTAGACCCTTTTCAGCATCATGATGATGCGTTGGCAAAGCGCACACCAAGGCCGTTTAAGAGGTAAGCCTGCATTCCCACAATTTTCACCGCAAATAAAACTGAAACAAAATCTTTTTTCAAGCAACATATGTGTTAAATGTTACACATGCACAAAATGGTTATAGTGATGATCGTTGTTTTTCCATACTTCTGTAATGAAGCCTCGGTAAATTGAACCCAGTGAGCGTTTAAGCACATTTGCAGCACATTACAATTGTTTATGCACAGGTTCTAAAGATTAAATCCTTTAAAATTCCTAGCATTTTTTCTTTCTCCTTTGCATAATTTTTTAAAAATTTCATTCTATTTAATATATGTCTTGTTTGAGATGAGAATTTTTATTGTAAAATTCTACATAAATAGCAAATAAGCTTTTTTTATGGAATGAAAATTCACCACAGGAATCAAAATAATCATATTTTGAAGTTTGTCTTATAAAATCAATGAAAAGGTTAAAAGGTTGTACAATGCTTCAGCATTTTCTCACTGGAACAGGATTCCCTGCTGACATATATTTAATTTTTTTTACAAAGGAGTCACCACTTATCAATGCCCAGAGACCACTCAAGGATAAGGGTTAATGCGTGTACAGTAGTCACTGGCATAATATCATCATTAGTAGTGGAAATTTGGATAATTGGATTACTTATGGGGAACGACTCATCAAGAACTTGTTTACGTTGCACTTGAAGATGACCATATTGTAGTCAGCTGGAAAGCAGGCAAATGGAAGAGGGTTCCACAGGCGGTGCAGTTCTAAGAAAGAAGCTCTGTTCATGGAATCTATGTTTAGGCACAGATAAAGAGTGGGAGAAATTATTAATAGTGTTTTCACCGAGATGAACCATAGATTGGAGCTCAGATAAGCACTTGTCATGAAAATAACAATAAAGCAGAGACGGGCTCAAAATCTCATTTCTGTGGGAAAGAGGTTGCAGGAAAGAGAAAAGGGCATCCCGCTAGTCTTCAAAGTCTGTTTTTAAACTGTCAAGGCAGGATAAGCTGCTTCTAGCAGCTCCTGCCCAGATGTGGCAACAGTACTTATCCTTTGAAGCTAGCTTTTATGTAGGTAGAGAATTGCAGTGAGATATCTACTGAAGTGGTAGAAGGATCTCACCATTTTTCCAGCAAACTTGGCAACAAATTTGATGTACGTGTTCCATTTCAGATCAGGAGTAAAGGTCAAGCCCAGAAGCTTGTCAAAACATGGAGCCTCCCCAAGACGAGAGCCATTCATTTAAATTGATGCCAGATGGGGGTTAGAGTGTTAATGTAAAGATAGCTTGGTTTTAGATGCATTAAAAGTAACCAGCCACCTTTTTCTCCATTGAAGCACGTGCTCAAGATCAGAGGAGAGAGAATCAGAGAGAACTTGGTCATTTGCTGCCTTTGACGGGTTGCCATAGATGGTAGTGTCATCAGAATAAATGTCTATGAATGATTTTAAGATGTGATTTGAAAGATCATTGATACAGATCAGGAAGAAAGTTTGGCCCAGAATGGACCCCTGAGGGACTCCAGTAGTAATACTGTGAGCTTCTGATTTCTGCCCATCAACCATTACTCTTATTAACTTATTAGAGAGAAATGATTTAATAATAAAGAAGACATTTCCAGCTATACTATAACCAGTCACCTTTATCTTTTAATATGTAGATATTGAATTATTTGGATGCCAGTGTATTAAAAATACTTTATCATTAATTATGTGATTTAGTCAGTGGTTATAACACAATGGGTTATATTTTGATCAAAGAAAATATACATTAAAAAAATATATAACAGTATGGGGATTGAGTTATGTTTGACAAAAATCCATTGTAATTTTTCTAATATGTTTTTTTTGCAATTATCTCGTTAAATGACACGTCTTTTACAATGTCGTCTATCATTCTCTTTCCTTAGACATATTTACTCATGTATATAAAAATTATGTATATCACTCTAGAGATGGTTATCCAGCATCTCAGTACAACGCTTGTATTCATCAAGGATCCTTGTTGGGCTTAAGTCTCTTCTTTATCTTCATCAATAATCTTCTCAATCACATTTGTAAATATATATGCAGATGACACAATCATCTGTCAATACGTATGTAAATGATACGACCATCTATGGCAACATGTCAAAGGCCAACAACTACCAAAATCTGTCATAATCTCTCCTTTGATTTTGGTGTAATGAGCAAAGGTGGTTAATTTTAACGCATCAAAAACCTTTTATTTTTTTTTACCAAAAACACTTTTATTTCCGCTTGGCCCCAGTTGATATGAATGACTCTTGTCTCAAAGAAGCTTACAGCTTTAACAAGCTTTTAGGTTTTACCTTCACTCTTTACTTGAAATTGAAGATCTACATCAAATCTATTGCCAGTTGATATGAATGACTCTTGTCTCAAAGAAGCTTACAGCTTTAACAAGCTTTTAGGTTTTACCTTCACTCTTTACTTGAAATTGAAGATCTACATCAAATCTATTGCCAGATTTACCAGAAAAATACTTGCGTCATATTGTAACTCCAGAAGGTATCTCACTTTCAAAACAATTCTCTAAGTATATAAGAGTAAAATAGGTCCGAAAATGGAATACTGTTGCCACATGTGGGTAGGAACTACTTGAAGTACACTATTCAATCCAGAGTTAAAAACCAGCTCAGAATCCTAGTAATTTATGCCTGGCTCTCTTCTGTACAATATCTTTCCTACAGAAGAGACATTGCAAGCCTTCACCTTCACCGAGGTGAACGATTTATATGACCTTCACCGAGGTGCGCAACTTGACACACAAAAATAAACCGCCTCTTAATCACCTGCTAACGCACGCGTCACTGTAACGTCCAATGACAACAACAACAACAACCTTCTCACTCGACCTGCCTTTATACCACTATCTCAATCCCTTCTCTTGCGCATGCGCCTGTAGATTCCTGACAACCTCGAGACTTCCGCTTATAAAAACCCAAGTTTTGTTGTCGCGCATGCCTATACAAGGCACAAACACGAGGGCGTTTGTTGTGTTGGTAAGTACTACACGTGTCAGCTGCATCATTATTTTCCTGGTGAGCTTCAATCTTTGCTTTCCCTTTGCCAAACCTTCACAAAAATATTTGTCTAGTTGCAACCATATTAAACAATCTTTCCGACTCCTTATCCAACTGACTACAATATTATCATCTTGAAGTTGAATGTAAACAAGATTTTTGTGATCACTCTGCTTAAATAATTAAATTATACTCAATTTCAACCACTACAGTTACTACACTATTGTCATGATAAATATCATACATTCATTTACCCTTTACCTCAAGTAGCCTTTGGGTATTTATAAGTGGTGACTCCTTTGCAAAAGTATGCCTGACACATTAAGTAACTTGTCTAAGATGTTTGACTTTCTTCTGAACAACTAGTCCTACACTAGGACATCATACTATCTCAGCCTGCACTTTACAGATAACATGCAAAATTGTTAGCAGCAGGACTCTTTCTATACAATGCTTATGTACATGCTTTATAATGCATTAAGTGTAACAACTCTAAGAACTGATTTGCATTATCATCCGGACTCTAGTCCCTCGTTGGAAAAAAAAGTTGAATCATGCTATCCACCATTTTTACTCGTTTTTTTTTTCTTGTTTTTTATCTCTTTAAAATCACAGCTGCATATACTAGTTGATATAAGTGTCACTTGTGGATAGACCGTCCATCACCCGGTTGGTATTCTAACATTATTCCAGATGGTCAGACTGGCAAATGTAAATAGCATTCACTGTGGGTGTGCTCACCACGACTTTGTCACTTTTTGCTTGCTGTGCTCAAGCTGGTTGTAAGCACAAACTTCATTCCAGCCAGCATCCACTACTATTATGTTTAAAGTATTTTGTTATAATACACAATATTCCAGTACCTTTTTCCCCAAAATTGTATGCTTGTGGAACGCTACTCCAGCTGTTTTTGTTTTCTTACTATAACCTTTTTTTTCCAGATTAATATAAATAGGTATGTGCTGCCTTTGCATTGATCATCTTTAGTTCCCTTTTATTTCTTATATGAAAGTGGCTTCATTCCTTGTGTTTAGCGACTTCCATGTAAAAGAAAGGTAACCGTTTTTTTAATTTCATATAAGTGTATTTTAGTAAGACAATGATATATCTTGATTAAAAAGAAATAAATTGTTGCAATCTACAAATAAATACACAAAAATATATAGTCTTTAAAATTAGAAAAGAAAACATTAAGAAATAAAAGAATGAATGCAAATTTTTCACAACTTTATATGCTTATCTTACATGTATATACGTTTAAAAATATTTGTATTGAATATGTTTTAATTATATTGTTATAAAATATTTGGTAACATGTTTATCATCTGTTTGTAATAATGAACAAATTTTTCTTAAAAATATTTTAATAACAAACATTGAACACAATGTGAAAACAAATAATTTGAATGTTAACAGGAATTATGTGTTATAACTGGTATTTAAAGATAAAACATTTTTGATCCTTTCTATTCAAAACGAACTGCATTACAACATGGATCTAAGTGACTACTATATGGGATTACTAACAGAGGATTATGAGGAGTTAACAGTGAGGTGTTTGTTCACATTACATTTAAACTTCTGCATTTCATTGGAGTCAAGGAAGCATGAAGCGCGAAAGGAATTTTAAAGTCTAGCAGTCTAATGTAAGAATGCATTAATGTAGAAATCTTTTGGGAATCTAGATCTGTAAATAGTAAAGGGGTGTGAGTTGATTTTTTATCAAGTTGGTCGGCATTATCTACATCAAAGAGGGATAATTACTGTAAATTCCTCAGAGCACATTTCTATTAAAATATTTGTAAAATAAAGGTATACAATATTGTGGCGACAAAGTGTGGACCTTTTGACATGATTTTAGGCACGTTTTAATCCTGGGTAAAGTAGAGAATATTTTGGTAGTTTCACCAACCCTGATATGGCAGAAACGTATGTGCAAATTTTGTTTTTTTAGACGTATACGATTTCTAGCAGAGTTGAGGAAATCTACCATCTTGGTAATGTCCTAAAATCTTTGTTGATGTATTCTATAATTAGTAAATTATAAATAAGTTCTTTCCAATATTTACAGCTAACAACTTTCAACACGTTGATAAGTTAAACACCTGTATTTACAAATGATTTTTATATTCAGATGAATTAAGAGTGAACTAAAAAGCTTATTTCAAGAAAATGTCGGTATTTTTTATAATTTTCGATATTGTTATGTCAAATATATGCATATGCTTTTTTGTATCAATACATTTTTGTTTAAGTCGAGATCTTATTCTAAAGTAAAACATTATAAACCGGAAGAACTTTCTTGTCAATCTTATAACTTTGGTTCCTCGTATTTTTAATTTTATATATATATATATATATATATATATATATATATATATATATATATATATATATATATATATGGTGTAAAGCGACCATTTTCCATCCATCACATTCCCAGGTGCCCGATAGTAAACAGCTATTCAGATATGGAATAACTGTAAATAAACTGCTTATTGTCTGTTGGATATGCTCTGGTCAATGATGCATGTTGTAAACTTGAGAATTGTCAGCCGCCATAAAAGCTGACTATATCTCTCTCTCTCTCTCTCTCTCTCTCTCTCTCTCTATATATATATATATATATATATATATATATATATATGTATATATATATATATATACATATATATATGAATAGAGGAAGTCTTGAAATAATGATGAAGCATTGATGAACACATAACATGGTTTGTTCCTTTTTATTTCTCTCTTTCTATATATATATATATATATATATATATATATATATATATATATATATATAATTTCCCCCAAACCTCTGGCATTGATAGGGGGAGACTTACACTTGCTGCTATGGTTTCAAATGATTTGAAACAACAGTAAAGGGAAACCTTATTTTAAATATTTCTCTTTTGGAAACAGGATGTGATTATGAATCTCTCTCATATCAAATAATCTTTATTCACAATGAAATTTACTTCATCTATTAAAACAAACCAAAGCAGCAAGTTTTAGACTATCCTCCATTAAGACCAGAGGTTCGGGAGCCAACAAGTACCACTCGAGAAGAATTGCGAACCTGCACAAGGTAATAGAACAAATAAAGACTGCTGTATGAATCTACTTATCAAATGCTTTCAGTATTAAACTTTTCTGTTTATGTTGGTTACAATGCATATTTGAGGCGGGATTGAAAAGCCAGCAACGATTCAAGCACACTGAAATAGTCAAAAATCTTATTGACAGAACCACATACATGAAACACGACAGAATAGTCTATCATATATATATATATATATATATATATTTATATATATATATATATTGTTTTCACAAAACAAAACAAAGATTGGATTAATAGCAACAAGAAGTGTATTTTCATTGTACGTTACAATCGTTTCGCGACCATTCAAACAATTTAAAACCTTATATCGTTTGAAAATATTCACAAGAACGGCCTCTTTTGAGATGGTGAGAAAAACTCTTTAATGAACAATATGTAATCCATTTTCTTTTTAAGGAAAACTATGTGATAAAAAATTTATCTACATTTCTTCCTTCTGAGTGTTTTTTTCTGTTTTCCGTTTATTATGGATTTTTTTTATATCTACCTATTTTCGTGTCTATTTTTAAATATTTCAATCGATTACTCATTCATCCTTTTAACCAATTTCCTGTATTCCCTGAATTGATTGTATTTTTATTTTTCTCCAAGTTATTTATTTAAAATATTTTTTTTTTAAATACTTTACTAATCTTCCCAACTCTGGCCCTGATATTCTTCGTTTGTTGTTTTGATTCTATTTTCCTTTCGTATCCAATGTTCATATTGGCGATTTTCAATTATATCGACACACTTTGTGCAAATTCAAAACTTAGTTGTGATTTAAATTTACTGTAGAAGGAAAAATGTTTTAGTGTTACTTTGTATTCAATGCTTAGTTTGCATTTTAAATTTTGAATTAAATTTTTTTCTTTCTATTTTTCCTCACACAAACTTATCTATGTTTATTTTGTCACCTTGATGTAAATTATATAAAAATTCTAGTTGTATTTATCTGTAGACTATATCTTAAGTGAAAAATATACAATTATTTCTTTTCTGTGTCTCATATTCCTTTGTCGATTAATTTAATAAAAAATGTGAGTTCTATCCAATAATATTCACAACAAAAACAAATAGAGTACTAATATGATACAAAACAATACAAAAATATTGATTTTCATTTTTTGCTTTCATTACAGATGTTCCTGCTTGGAGGCCTTCTAAATCTTAGTTGATCATTATTTTCTTTGAACATTGGTCTATAGAAATTATTGCCTTGTGTTTGAAAGACAACAAAAACATTCTCTATGAATATGTATTTCTCTAGATGCTACTATTAAACGAATTCTCTGAAGTACTGACGAAAATAAAAAGATAATATTATTTAAATAAAGACATAATTGAACCACAAATGTTTAAAATAGTGTAAAAACTAACAAATCTTACTATTATATTATTGAGCAGTAAACAAAGGTTTGGAAATTTGCTTAAACACGTCTAAATTTAGACTAAAAATATGAGAGTAAAATGCTATATTATCAATACGTTGATAATCTTGTTCCAATTGTTGTGAAAAGTCGTATTTTTTGACATCTGATGATACTAGTCTTCTAATGAATAGTGAGATATATAATAACGCCCTTTAGAGAAAATCAACATTCTTGAAAAGGATGTTCATATAATTGATGTTAGTGATACATATGAAAACTATCACTATGGAAAAGCAAGGTTCTTCTGAAATTGGTGGATATTTGTGTTCTGAAAAATCAAATTTAGTCAGAGACCCTACACTGGATGAAAAAAAAAGAAAAAAACCACATTCTTGTGAAGTGTGTGGATATTCTTGTTATGAAAAATCAAATTTAGTAAAACATATGAGTAAACATACTAAAGAAAAGCCACATTCTTGTGAAGTGTGTGGATATTCTTTTTCTCGGAAGTCAAGTTTAGTGACACATAAAAGGACTCACACTGGAGAAAAGCCACATTCTTGTGAAGTGTGTGGAAACCTTTTTACTAGAAAAGCACATTTAATTACACATAGGAGAACCCACACTGGTGAAAAACCACATTTTTGTGATATCTGTGGATATTCTTTTTCTGATAAATCAAATTTAATGAGACATATGAGAACACACACTGGTGTAAAACCACATTCTTGTGAAGTGTGTGGATATTCTTGTATAGTTAAATCAAGTTTATTGAAGCATATGAGAATTCACACTGGAGAAAAGCCACATTCTTGTGAAGTGTGTGGATATTCTTTTTCTGTTAAATCACAATTAGTGACACATATGAGAATTCACACTGGGGAAAAACCACATTTTTGTGAAGTGTGTGGATATTCTTGTTCTCAAAAATCAAGTTTATTTAAACATATGAGAACTCATACTGGGGAAAAACCACATTCTTGTGAAGTGTGTGGATATTCTTTTTCTCAAAAATCACATTTACTGGCACATATGAGAACTCACACTGGAGAAAAACCACATTTCTGTGATGTTTGTAAATATTCTTCATCTGACAAATCAAATTTAGTGAGACATATGAGAACTCACACCGAGGAAAAGCCACGTACTTGTGAAGTGTGTGGATATTCTTGTTCTAGCAAATCAAGTTTATTGAGACATATGAAAATTCACACTAAAGAAAAGCCACATTCTTGTGAAGTTTGTGGATATTCTTGTTATGATAAGTCACGGTTAGTTACTCATATGAGAACTCATACTGGTGAAAAGCCACATTCTTGTGAAGTGTGTGGATATTCCTTTTCTGAAAAATCAAATTTAGTGATACATATTAGAACGCACACTGGGGAAAAGCCACATATTTGTGAAGTGTGTGGATATTCTTGTTCTCAAAAATCAAGTTTATTAAAACATATGAGAACCCACACTGGGGAAAAACCACATATTTGTGAACTGTGTGGATATTCTTGTTCTCAAAAATCAAGTTTATTAAGACATATGAGGACTCACACCGGCGATACAATAGCAAGCTCCTGAATAACATACGAAGCACCTACAATTTGTGCCATCAGAACCCAAGCAAGAGAGTAAATTATCTGCTCTTCATGAATAATTTTAAGCTGTATGCCAGCTCTGATACAGATCTGCGTCAGCTTCTGAAGGTAATACACACATTCTTTAATGACACCGGCATGAAGTTTGTCCTGGACAAAGGTACCAAGTGTACACTCAGAGTTGAAAAGAAGACCCACACAGAGTATATGCAGCTAAATGAAGACATTGGCATTAGGGATCTAGAAGCGCACAAGCCCTATAAGTACCTTGCGATAACATACAGATTTGGCATCATGGATTGGCCACAAAAATACACTAATAGGCTATAGATGCAAAGAAAGGGAAGCTACTAACACTGCTTAAAATAATATATAGAAATCAGTATCTACCAAGACTATTTTCACAGGAGATAAGGAGGACTGGGTTCTCAGAGATCAACCATGAACATAGGGCAACTATAGTGAGCACAGGCCAGTATCTGAGAAGCTCCCAGAACCACACCCTCAGAATAATATACGAACATCAAGAGACGAAAGCCAGCAGAACAACATCAGTTCCCCAGCTGGCCAAGCATTTTGGTCAGAGCTGTCTCACAGATGAAGCTGAAACACCAAACGAGCCTGCCACTGAAATAGCAAGAAAGAGCCAACAGAAATGTACCGAAACCTTCTAAAGGAGGAACTTTGAAGAGTGGGAGCAACCACAGCATGCAAAGTATTTTCTGAGGGAACTCTCCCAGGAATACATAGATAAAGAAGGTTCCTTAGACTGGTTCAAGACGAGAACCCTCCCCCATGATCAGGAAAGAGTCATAATGGCTGCTCAAAATCAGCGATTGATGACCAATGCATTCAAGAAGATGGTAGGCCTCAGTAATGACAACAGATGCAGGTTTTGCCACACAAATGGAAAGTGTTTATCATCTGGTATCAAGTTACAAAGTTCTTTTGGGGACAGCTTCCAATATCACTCCAGTAGCTCTGCAGCTTGCATCCATACATACTGTAATTCTTTACTGTGTAAACACTAGTTTCCTCCAACGGGATCTGCTCCTTGTACTCTGCTCAGCATCTCTGCTAATATGTGACAGAAAGAAGGGTTTTCGATGATATCATTCCACCAATTTGTTACTGCAGTTGCCCAGTTCTTGATTAATTCAACTGACACCCTAAGCCATCCACCCACTAGTAGGTGACCTAAAGTTTGCTGCAGATGGAAAATACATGCCGACGGGTTACAGCATCAGGGATTTCTGAAATTTGCCTTATTCCAGACCTACAAACCAAGAACTTATGCCTCAGTGTCGCAGTCAAACAAGATTCTTGGAAATTAACCCATAGTACAAAAAGTGTTTTTGCACACGTAATGCAGTAACTAGGTTTTCATCAAGAAAAATGTCATCAACATATGTGACATTTTTCATATCGTTTTGAGATACCATAGCATTTATAACGAATTTCATCAGTGGTGTCACATTCAGACCAAATCTAATTGCCTAAATCAGCATTTCAAGTCCCTAAAAATTGTCTGAAACGGCCATTGTGCCTTGTCGACACTGATTTAAAGATATACATTTCAGTTTCTATGCGCATATTTCTGCATTGATAGTGAAAGCATCCACACACCATTCAATTTGCAGTAGTCAAGCACTGAATGCACTTTCTGTTTCTGTTACTGCATCTCTCTCTTCCTGATCTACATCAATGATCTCCCAAAACACATACTTAAATCATTTATTGACATCTATGCTGATGACATGACAATCTATGGCAACACATCAAAGGCCATAAATGCCAAAGTTCTCTCTGATTCTTTATCCTCTGATCTCGAGCACGTGGTACAGTGGGGGAAGAGATGGTTGGTTACTTTTAATGCATCTAAAACCAAGCTCCTATCTTTACATCATCAACGCTCTGATCCCCATCTGGCATCAATTGAAATGGATGGCTCTCATCTTGGGAAGGCTCCATGTTTTGACAAGCTTCTGGGTTTGATCTTTATTCCTGATCTGAAATGGAACACTTACATCAAGTCTATTGCCAAGGTCACAGGGAAAATGGTAGGACCTTCTACCGCTCCAGAAGATATCTCACTAATGATGCAATTCTCTTTCTGTATAAAAGCCAAATACGTCAAAGGATGGAGTACTGCTGCCACATCTGGGCAGGAGCTGCTAAAAACAGCCTATCCTGCCTTGGCAGAGTACAAAATAGACTTCATGTCTTAGTGGGAGATGCCCTTTTCTCTTCCCTGAAACCTCTCTCCCACAGAAGAGACATTGCGAGCCTGTCTTTGTTTTATCATTATTTCCATGGCAAGTGCTCATCCGAGGTCTAATCTCTGGTCCCCCCTACAAATCTTTCACGAAAAACACCCGTCTAGCTGAAACCACTCTCAGTAATTTTCCCCACTCTTTATCTGTGCCTATATCAAAACATAGATTCCATGAACAAAGCTTCTTTCTTAGAAGTGCACACCTGTGGAACTCTCTTCCGTTTGCCTGTTTCCCACCTGACTACAACTTGGATGTCTTCAAGTCCAACATAAACAAATTCCTAATGAATCGCCCCTTAAATAAGACACTTTATAAAATCTCCAATACTAACGATTACTATGATACTATCCCATTGATTACTGTACATGCAATAAGCCTTATCCCTTAGTGGCTTCCGGGCATTGATAAGTGGTGACCTCCATGTAAAAAAAAAAATGACCGTCATCAAGAGAATTAGCCCTTGGGTGGACTTAGGTCTTCTTCTGAATATAGTAACAGCTATCCATTTCGCTGCCACTGTAGGAGCTTATTCTCATAGGAATCTCTCATATGAGAAAGTACCACATATTTTGTTACTGCAATCATATCACACTAAAATCTAGTCTGTCAATCGACATGGCAGTGCATCTATTCAGGCCTCCAAAATATGCTTCGCCTTCCATTAGATTTGTGCCACCAAGTTCCTTGATAACGTCAATCTCCAATAGTAGAAAGCTGTTTATCTATTACAGACTAGAATAATACAATTGTCGACCTATAAAAGAGATACTTCCATTTTATGTTTGATGAAAACCATTTTTCTTTTTGCTGCAGACCATCTATTTGTATTCCAGTAGTATACAAATCCCAAGAGTGATAGGAGCCTTCTATCATATCTGAAAATGACACAATGTTCAACAAGCAAGTTCAGAGATGCACTGGTGTATAACTCATGCTCTCTACCGATTCAAGTTATACTAACAGAACTATTGCCAGCACCATAAAAATGCTAATTCGGATGGTTCAATTCTTAAGGGCATGCCCGAGGTGATAAAAATATTTCTGGCCACGATTATAGTTTTTGGTGTGGTTTTAAGAGAGTACCACATTATGCCACCTCACATCTTTGAAGTTGGCTTTAAAGTCAACATCAAAGTGTACTTAGATCTGGTACAATCAGGTGGCAGCTGAAAAATCACTAAAGATGTACGAAAAAAATCACTAAAGATGTACGAAACAAATCACTAAAGATGTACGAAAAAAAATCACTAAAGATGTACGAAAAAAAATCACACACTTTCGCAACTTTAAAAGCCCAGGAATTGACAAGATTCCAAATTTCTGGTTTAAAAATCTCAAGCTACCCATGAGCATTATGCCCAGGCATTTACTCATGTTGTCAGTGGCGAGGAGAATTCACCAGAGTGGTTAACTATTCACAAAACGATTCTGATACCCAAAGGCCAAGAGACTCACTTGCCCCATAAATACAGGCCTATCTGCTGCCTCTCAACCGCATACAAGTGGCTTACAGGAATAATTGCAGACGCAATCTACCAATACTTGACCGATAGGGGGTACCTCGAAAACAAACAAAAAGTATGTACCAGGAATAAACTGGGTAAAAAGGACCAATTCGTACTTAAAACAATCCTTGAGGACTGTAAAAATGTCAAATGAACTTGTCAATCGTTTGGATTGTCTATAAAAAGGCATTTGATAGTGTGCCTTACTCCTGGATACTGTGATGTTTGGAGATGTATAATGTCCATGAGAGCATAAGGACATTCCATACAAAACAAATGACCATGTGGCAAATATCAATTGTTCTACACCATATGAATGGGACAATACAGACTTCAAATCTCACTGTCCAGCGGGGTATATTTTAAGGTGATAGCCTGTCACCATTGCTCTTCTGCCTTACAATTGACCCACTCAGCAAGCTCCTCAAAAAATGTGATGCTGGGTAGTCTTAGTAGAGGCAGGAAAAAATAAAAGAAAAAGTCATCTACTTTTTATGGATAATCTTGAACTTTATGCAGAGACATAAAACAGCTTTTCTCCCTGATAGAAACGGTAAAGACTTTCACAAAGGATCACTACATAGAGTTTGCATTTGACAAATGTGCCAAATGCATAATAAAAAAGGAAAATAGACAACATCTAAAAATGTTCGGTTCAACGATGTCTTTATTGAAGATCTAAGAGGGAATGCCAATATAAGTACCTCAGTTCAGAAGAAAATGTAACTGTGGAGCATGAGAAAATAAGACATAAGGTGGAAGAATACACAGCATGCCTTAAAAGATCCTCAAATCTGAATTAAGCGTCAAAAGAAAAATAACAGCTTGCTTTCCTTGTCATCTCATATGAGTTTAGTATTATTGACTGGCCTCAATGCAATATCAATAGGCTAGATACAAAGACCAGAAAACTCCTAACCTCCCATAAAATAATATACTGAAACCAATGTATGGGCAGGATATACCTATTACGAAAAGAAGGTGGCCTTGGTCTCACTGAAAGAAACCGTGTATATCGAGCCACCATAGTAAGCATGGGGCAGTACATCAAAGGCTCAACAAATATGACAATAGAAATAATGAGGGACCACCACAAACGTCTACTCCAACAAACCTCAATCAGGACACTTGCTGAAAACTTTGGGGATATCATATTGGAAAATACTGCCAAGGTATATGATGAACCAGCAACACAGATTGCCAGATAAAAAAATAAGGTGGTCTAGGCCTCACTGAAATGAACATTGGATATCGAGCCGCCATAGTAAACATGGGATAATACGTCAAAATTTGACAATAGAAATGGTGAGGAATTACCAGGTAAACCTGTCCCAGCAATCTCCAATCACAAAGCTTACTGAAAACTTTAAGGGATCTCTACTAGAGAATACTGCCAATGGTGAACCAGCAACACAAATTGGAAGAAAACAAAGAGAAAAACATGAATCAAGAAACAAGAAAAACAAAGATGAAACCAACAAGAAGTTCGGTAAGTTCCTGGATGAGCTTTACCTCATAAAGCTGGAAAATCCACCTGACTAGATGAAGTCTTGTTCTGAAATACGTTATAACAAACACAAGATGGATATACAATGATATATTCTAATAGTCAATTGTGAAGAGGAAATTAATATTCTTACTTTCTTTATTAATTAAAAAATTGAGAATATTAGCATGGATGCTTTACTTCAATGGCTCAGTAATAAGAAAGGCGCTCTTCTACCGGTACTGCCTTACTTGTTTGACTCTGCGAACCTGGGGAGGTACTATTGAAACGGTTTGGCAACAGGAGCAAGTATGACCCGATCGTCGAGGTAGTGGAACTCCTCGAGGCCAACCCTATGCATGCGAGAATACGGCATAATGATGGCTGGGAAGATTCAGTGGCGCTAAGACATTTGGCTTGTTTTCTGCACTCTGATGGACCTCAGGGTCCTGTTGAGAATACTTGACCCGACCTTGAAAATGCAGACCCGGCCCATTTGATTGAAACAAGTCCAGTTGACAATACACCTAATGCAGAAAATATAGAGAATTCGCAGAGACCTGCTAGTCCTTGGAATATTGAACTGCTTCCATGCCGGTCCAGCCAAATCCGTAAACCAGTCCAGCGACTGGATTTATAAATAAAACACATCGCCACTTTCAATTATAACTCTGTACTTTGAAAAAAAAAATCTACACCTTCCAATATCGCTTACTAGTAGGGAGAAAGATTGTTATATTTCCGTTAAAGTAAAAGTTTCTATGGTATGCGATTTTGCACACGTTCCTTTTCCTTTTTAAAAGGGCTGAGTTTTTTCTTCTTCAACATTTCGTTACTAACAGTTCTTGCGTTTACTGCTGCTACCTGCTCTTTACTATTTGCTCTTACTTTACTATTTGCTTTTATATTTATTATCGGCTGTGAAATTAGTTAGGTAAAGCCTTGTCAAGAGGTTTTTCTGTCTTCCATTCTATGATAAAACACCACACCAAGCTATAATGAAAAACAGATAGCAGCCATAAAGGGGACAACATCTATCCTTAAAAGACCCTCGGAGATAAATGAAAATCGTAATGGAATTAAGTGTTAGGTCCAGGAAGGAGCTCCTTAGTTTCTTAAAACTAACTGCAGTAAAATAAGGGAATGTCGCTGGCAAACCTCATAAATATTCACATCATTGACTAACACAAAAACATAGCCAGGCACACATTACCATTCAACTTTTGATCTGGCAGGACCGTCTGTGTCCATGACACTTCAACATGGATCTTATTTAACATAATGATTGCGTAATTATTTACCTGCTTCTCTTTCACCTACAGCAGATAACAAAGAAAAACCCATAACAGTCCCTCACTTTATCTTGGTTCTTCGTCATCACTATTGACAAGTACACTACTGTCAACACCTGTATACACAGCACTTTATCAGGAATTGCCTGAACTAAGAGATAATCAATTAGCACTTGAGGGGGAATTATGTAAGATCATTGAGAATGTTCAGAGTATGGGATGTAAGAAAGGACCAACGCTGCTGACAGTACAATCTACAAGAGCTTACAAGGCAGATATACAAAATGTTAATGTTTCATGGAATTGTGTCATATTTAAGCTGAAAAATTTCACGAGAAATGCTGAAAAATGTTGCAACTGGATACATTTCACTGAAACAAACAAAACAAATTAAAAACATTTTCTTTCGCCAGACATTTGTAACTAAACAATGGCTCCAAATATCAATAAAATACAGCAGACGAAAAAGATTGAACGCTTATACTTGACTTTCACTGTTTTCATGCTGCTTTTTCTATTACAATCTCTCTGCATAAATGCATACTCGGAGATTTTAACAAACTAAAAATGAATCAACTCAACACCATTAAACCCATGTAGTGTAAATATCTGTAACTATAAAGCAATCTTCCAACATAAACTTTACCCCAAAGAATGTATAAAAAGTAAAATGGGCCAACTTGACATTGTATGCACGTGCTGTAAATATTCTCTTTGACAAAAAACATTCCCCTTGCAAATTTATGTAACATATAAAAAATTCTTTTAACTGTAAAGCAACAATTCTTTTTTCCACGGACAAAATAAATTACTGTTCACCGAAAATTTGGACCACCACACAAATTCGTTACTGGCGACTAGCCATTCAAAATAACTTTCACTGAAGGACGACTCAAAATATTTTTTTTTTCACAATCTCCAATGGAAGTAATTTCTGAAGTAAACTTGTCAACAAAACAATTTGTCACCGGCATTTAGCAACAAGCAACAATGACTTAATGACTTAAAATTCCGCTCGAATTATTCAAATTTAAAGAAATTGTATACAATGGATCTTACAAGCAATTGCAACAGATGGACATATTCCAAATCCTCACTATTTTGCATTTTCTAATATACAACTTACTGTCACAGACGGACACACATAAAATGATCTTCCTCCGTAGTTTGATAAGCTTTTTTTGGTTTTCAGAAGAAAACCAATCCAAATAAAGGGGTATTTGTAGCAGCTAAAATTGCAACGAACACATGAAGGAATGAAATCTCACAGGTTTTAAATGCACTTTCTTTCTTGGCTCTCAGTTACATGACCAAGTTTATAAAAAGTTAAACCGATAACACACCCTCTCTTTCTTCCTAGATCTTGGGCAGAAAACAACATATGGAACAGACCTGCCACCCCAACTTCTCTCACTCGGCCTTCAGGATCGGTCTGCAACTATGATGTGAATACAGACAAGCCAACATGGCTATCTGCTCTTCAATGCAGTTCACACATGAATTCTCTTTCTCGTACTGTCTCTATTCATTCGTGGCACACGTTTCCACAACTACCTAGGACACAAACATACATAAACTCTGTCTATTTCAATAGGGCTGTCTAATCTTTCATCTACATTTCCACATAAAAACACTTCGTTTCTTTATTCTTACTAGGGACCTCCTTTAATTGTTTAACCTAACTGAAGTAAATTTTTAAAAATCAAAAGCTATATCATGGTTTCTTTCATTGTAAGCCATGTTTAATTTCAGAAGAGTTTTCGCTGGGTAGCTATTTTGTACAAGTCCTGGAGATAAAGAACTTTTAGTGGGGAACTTTCTGTACAGGTCCTGGGCTTTATAATTTTGCAAAAGATCCTTATCGTGTTTACTCGAAAACATTATGGGCTGGAATGCTCAAAATAACAATATTTTTATGGAGAAATTCTGATTTCTGATTGGTTGCTAGCAGAATGTTTCTTTATTTGATTTGTCAGTTCTTATCGGCAGCGTTTATAAGTAGAATCATCCAACTTTCATGGATCATACCCCATTATATATCAAAATATTGCAACACCCCCTATTTTGTATAAAATGAGAAAGTCCTTTCTGTTTATGTTAAATTCTGTTTAAGTATATATACATACATACATATACATATGTGTGTATGTGTAAAATAAGTTATAGCATCTAAAATAAAACTAAAAACTCATTTAGTACATTAAGATCTTAAATTTTGAACATGAAAAAGAAAGCCATTTTTTAAATTTTGTTCAAATATGAAAGAAAAATGTGTGTGAAAAGGAGAAATAAAAAAAATGGTTTCTACTTTTACCTTTAAAAGGTGAGCATGTAAAAATTAACCATTTTTAATTTTTTTAATTTTAATTATGCATTCTCGTTCTAAGTACGAATATACAAATAATCTGTAAAAACAAGTATTTTTTTAAGTAAAATTGAAATAAAGCAAAGGAAGAAAATAATAAAGACTTGTCTAATTTTCAGTAAATTAGTAAGAAAGTATTGCAAGATAAAAGTAAAACGTCAATTTTAATTCATGTACATCTAAACATAAGCATTTCAAAAAGTGTCTGTCATGATATTTTAGCAGTTCTCTTTTAGTGGGGTCAATTAGGGGCCGATTTTTCATGTTGGATACGATGGTTAATTTGTGATCCAGCTTCCTGTGATGGTCAAAAGTCACACCAGTAACAGTTGAATTAGAGCTTTTTATTATTTTTTTATGAATTGATGCATACGGTTCTCCACCGATGTTCACTGACCATCAGGTATAGAGAGGAAGAAGAGACAATCAGGCGTCAAAAAAAGTTCTCGTTTTGAGTAAATTTCTAAGTATGCTGTATATTTTTCCTCTTTTCATAACTGTAAAATATCACTTTTGGATCCAGAATTTATTTAATAATTTATCTTTATAAAAGAAAAACAAAGACTTACCACTGGAGTCATTAGTGCGTACGGAAGTCGTCACTAAACCACAAACAAATAGTACCTATTGAAGTTAATTTCTTTCATGAGGTAGCAAGCAGGAAGAAAGCTTGGCCAAACCAATGCCCGCAGACGCGTGTTCCCTGGGGACTTTGAGTTGTTTACTTGTTTTTTTATTCTTTTTGTTTCTTAGTTTATTATTTTTTTTCTCTCTTTACGGACCACCGTTGAGGCAGGAAATATGAGAATCGTGCATCAGCTGGTCCTTTGACAAGCGACCACACTATTCTTCATTGGATATTGTGAAATCAGAACCACTGTAGACTACACTTGTGTACCAGGGAACACAATGGTCATCATATTATATTTGCTCCGTTTGACTAGGATATGACATTTCATTTTCCACTGCACCAGCTGGAGTGCTACATAGATATCATATTTGAATTAAAGATGCTGAAGCTAACCCACTGCCCAAACCAGAAGTGATTGGCTCGAAGTATGAAAAAGGAGATATCGTCTGGATTTAAAATCCGCATGCCGAGTGCACAACAAAATATAACACGGGTTGAGTTACTGAAGTGATCAGAACGCAATTTTTGAAAGTTGATGAGAGCGTCGACACGTTAAAGACCTTCGGCGAATAATACAGATGCACATTTCAAGTGACGAAAGTATTTCTGAAGATAACGGCTAATCTATTTGGAGTCAGATCTACTTGAAATTGGTTCTGATGCTAGTAACCTCCCAACTGATTGAAAGCCGACCTGCAGACGAGAGTGAGGTCCGCATCATTCTTCTTCTAAGAACTGCCCCAAAAAGACGAATATTATCTCCCTGCCCTGTTTGTAATTATAAGATCGGGGAAGTGTAGGGAAAACCCTTGCATATCTGATTAACCAGTGACATTTGCTGAAAAGAGAAAGTCTTAAACTCAAAACCCGACTGACATAAGATAAAAACGTTGCCGGGTTTCTAAAGATAAAATATAAAAGTCATCATTTCTTGAATTGGGATGAATTTTTTTTTTTGTCGGCTCGATGCAGTGGAGTGGAACTTTTGTAAGTGAACTTAGCAAATGTAGAAAATAAGTTTTCTTTTTTTCTCAACTTGAAACATTCAACGTTGGATTAACTAATTAATTACTAAACTTATCTTCTTATTTCAATTGTGTCGGAATTTATCCTGCTTCCAGATAAATTCGACGCTAAAGTAACTAAGCTGAAAAAAAATGCATGAAACAAAAGAGGGGGTATAGAATAAAATATAAATGTCTTGCTTTGGAACGAAGAAGAAACTTTATTTACAATAAGTTGCAAATTTTTCCCTTTGTGGGCATTAAACTTAAATGCCAACGTAGCACATGAAAAAAGTAACATGTAATGAAAAAATAACAACACTGCTGGTTCTTATAAAGAAGTTGTATGTATCCATTAACGAATACAACAAGAATATACAAAATAGTAGTATCTCCCAATCACACTCGCATATGAAATTAATTTTAGGAGCGTACTCACAATTGAAAGCCTGTTAGGCACGTGCCTTTTTCTTTTTTTTGTTTAAAGTTCTTTTAGAATTTTCCTTGCATGAAAACCGTAGTCACACATGTATTACAGGAGAAAGACCTCGTCGCTTGTCCGGATAGGAAATTCCATAATACCTTGTCACGTAAAAAGTATTTTCTTTAATTCTACTCCTAAAATACGTGCAGAACCGTAGTCACGTAAATAGTTTCCAGAAGCCTGTCTCGTCACAGCCGGGTATTAATTTCTTGCCGGGTTTACTTCTTTCAAGGAGGCTCATCAAAATTCCATTTTCAGCGCCCGGCAATGAACACGTTCACTCTCCACGAGAGCAGAATTTCAAAAAAGACCGAAATACGCGCTGAGCTCGTGATGTCATTACAGAGCTAGCATTTCCCTTTTCTCCAAATCAAAGGGAGTTTTGTACAAACCGAAAATATACGAAACTAAAAATCATAATGGATACAAAATACAAAAAATCATATATAAGAACCAGATAAACAATAATAAATGTAAACAGGGGGGATGCACCATTATTGGTACAAAAAAATTCCAACATTCTCCCCCAACAGGAAATGGCAGTCAACCTACAGTTGGATGACACCTGTAAAATTTACAATACAAAAAAATTTTCTTTATATATACATATACTACACAATGTATGGTCAGGAGCTCTCCAAGAAACACATATTAGAACAAAAAAGCAGAAAAATTCAAAGGCTCATTCTACAAAAATTCACATGAGAACATTCATGTTTAAGGTTAGAACAGAGGAGTGCATAACCAGATTAAAAAATTTAAAACTAATGCTTCAAACAGTCTTTATTTGAACTTAATGGGCTGTTTTTTTGGGGTGGTATTTATTTATCAACTGTTTTATTCTTTTTATCAAACAAAAATAGAACTTTTATAATGAAATATATATTGTGGACTTGTTTTCAAACATCGGAATTTTAAAATTAAAGTTTTATTAAAAAAAAAAAAGAAAAAAAACAGGTGTTTTTTTTTGTTTTTTTTCGAGATATTTTTTTTTTTCACCATTTATCACTTTGAAATTTTATTCAACAATGAAATGATAAAAACAAAACTTTTCGTTAAATATATTTTTTATAAAATATCTATAAAGTCTATTTTTTATGTCTGTAAAAATTTATTGAAAGTTCAAAAAAGTTTATAATTTAATTGAAAAAAACACCTCGTCTTTTTTTTCATTTAAATAAAACTTTAATTTTTAAATTTCGATGTTTGAAAAACAGTCCATATGTCATTATAAAAGTTCTATTTTTGTTTGATAAAAAGAATAAAACAGTTAATAAATAAATAAAAACAATTATTAAAAAGTTCTGTAAATATAGTAAAAACGCACCCAGAAAGACACCCATTTATTTAAATATCTTTTATTTAAAAAAAATCTTGCTCGCGAATATTCGTCAAAATTTAATATTTAAAAATATTATTTTAAAAATATATTAATTGTCGCTGAAGTTAATGTTTTAAAGAATAATTAAATAAATATTGAATTATCTTAAAAACGCACACAGACCCCCCCCCCCAAAAAAAACAAAAAACACAGTACATAAAAATCAATCTTGGTCGAAAAAATCCGAAACAAAAGACACCCATTTATTTAAATATCTTTTATTTAAATACGTTCGTTTTGTTACTTACTTTAAAAAAAATGTTTTGTAAATATATATTTTTTCTTTTAAATCTTTAAAAGTTTTGTAAATATATTAAAAAAAAAAAAAAAAGAAAATTGCTGGCGAATATTCGAGCATGTTTGCTATTTGATGTGTTTTACAAACAACCGACTCCATGTGCATATGCCAATGTCAAGGTTGAATCACCGGTGTTAGTTGAAATGTGCGCCGGACACCGCCAGGCGGCGTCGTCTGCTACAGGGTATCTATTCTTTACTTGGTCCCTTTTTCTTTTCACGTGTACAAATATTTTTTTCCTTTAGGAAATTAACTTTAGTCTCTAATGTTTCAAATACAATAAAAAATAGTTGGAAACTGACAAAAATTATGATAAATCGACTTTCAAAACTAGGTCCCCCTATCTTTATCCGCTCATTTTTGCCCGTACCTAGCATCTAGGTACGGGCAAAAATAAGGGGACCTAGTTTTGAAAGCCGATTTATTATAATTGTTTTTGTCGGTTTATCACTACTTTTTTTATTGCATTTGAAAGATTAGAGACTAAAGTTAATTTCCTAAAGGAAAAAAATATGTGTGCACGTGAAAAAAAAATGTTATGAAAAATATTTTCAAGGCGAGCTAATTCAGCTAAATTTTGAAGTTAAATAAATTCATTGCAAAAATCCTTTAAAAGATAACTATTAGCTTTCTGCGTCTATTTCAAAGATAATTAGTAAAGTCCTAAGATATTGAATTAAATATAAAAAAAACACATCGTTTGTGCAAAAATAACTTAATTAGCTCTCAAAAAGCAAGTAATTTACCGTTTCGCCCCAAACGCAACAAACTAAATTTTTGTAAACACGATTATAAGGAAGCCCAAAATTTTAGCCAATCGAAACGCTGTTTCAAAATGAGGCCATGATAGTAAAAGGAGGTAGGCGTATCAGATTTTTTTTCAAGACGTGCATCCATACATTCCTATTCTGAACGTTTGTATCAATTTTTATCGTTTTTTAATTTAATTATTTTTTATGTTCCTGTTTTTAAATTATTTTTTTTTAATTATTATTAGAGATTATATAAAAATTATGTTACGCCGAAAGTTTCACATTCTTGCGAGCAAGGAAATTATTAAAATCTTGCATATAAAAATTATGCGAAATTTGTAATTTAAAAAAAAAGTAGAAATATTTTTGTTATTATATTTGTGTGTGTGTGTGTGAAAATATTAAATAATCAATGCTTACTTCAATGGTAATATTAGTAGTCCGAGAAACTGATTTTTCTTTGAGTTATATTGAATTTATTGATATAGACTTTAGGAGCTTTTTTCGTAATGTTCCGGTAAAAATTATTTTATTTTTATTGTTACAAATTACGATGCTTTATTTATATATAAAAAAAAGCAAAAATAAGTTCTTGCGTTTTTTATTTACTACTGAGAACCATAACTTTAGTAAAGGTATTTTTTGTTTAAACAAAATAATACATTTCCACTAAGATTTTAATAAAAATAATTAGTTCATTATATTTCGCGATCATTATTTGATAAATACTGAAAATTTCATTAAAATTAGTTAATTTCCTGATTTTTGGTGAATTTTTAAGTAAAGAGAGGGGTCAAAATATTTATACATTTTGAGCATCGGCATTCATTTTGCCCGTACCTATATCATACACAGTCCTGTATATATTGTCTAACAGGACATTCAATTTATCCAGCGGTAATCCAAGCGTTTGAATAACGTCCAAATAATTGTTGAATGCCTAGTACCGAAACTTCCACTCTTTAGCGGCGACTGGTGAATTAACGTCCTGGCTGAATCGTTCTGGTTTCAATACCTTATCCATTTGAATAAATTTGTTTTGAATGAGTTTGGAATAACTTCTAGTCGAATAAATTGTGGCGAATTACAAGAATACCTTTTGGAGATTTAGGGTTTATTCGATTAGAAGAAGACACGATATAGTCAAGATGGCGACTCGGTATGTCGTAGCCCCGACGCACGCACGTCGAATCTACTCCAAAACAAAGTAATGGCGCGCTGCCTCAACAGTAAAACCCAGTTGCGCGCACGTGGATGTATAAACATCGTTTCAGCTGTGCATACATTTTTCTTTGCACACCCACGCAAATTCGGTGGTTCTTAAACGAAATTTCAGTCATTCGTGCAGACGTCATGTAAGGCATCTTATGTCATAAGAAAGTTATTCTTTTCATCCAATCGGATTACAAGGAAAACAAATTTTAAAAAATGTTTTTTCTGAATGCCTCCCTGGAGCCGGTCGGACAAGTATAAAAAGGGCATTTTTCGCCCACATCGGGGTCGACCTTTGAACACCATGGCGTAAACATCAACATCGACCCGTCCGTGTTGGGACGTTAAACATGTAGTGGACTGGTTATATTATACATAATAGGAGAAATGATTTGAATTGGGAAAGGAAAAATGAATTGCCTTGAGGAAGGAACGAACAACGCGCTTATTTGAATTAAACGAACAGGAATTTATTTCGTGAAGAAACAAATGAAAGAAAAGGGTACAACACGTGTTCATGTCTGTGCTCGTCTCTCGCTGTTTACTGGTGAGAAGGAGAAAGTCTATTGTTGTAGAGAGAGAAAGAGAGAAAGTCAATCCAGTTTGGTGTGCGTCACTCGCTGTTAGCTGGTGAGGAGGAAAGTCTATTGTGGTATAGAGAGAGAGAATGAGAAAAAGTCAATCCAGGCCATGGAGAGAGAAAGCATAGTAAGTGTACATACTGTCTGTTAGCTCATGCCCCATACATAGTCGCAGGGGACGTGACGCGCGCGGGCGCCCCGAAAAGGGGTGAATGGTACAACGACCGCTCAGCTCGAGAGCTAAGTCGAAAAGGCCTGGAAAGAGTTTGTCTCTTACTTTTATAATTGTTTCCGGTGGTCTTTTGCGCATGTGTGGATTTCCTTTGAAAGGGGAAGTGAAGTTGTCCTTATGTGCGTATGTGTGCGCGTGTGTGAGTACATGTGTGTACGTTAGCGTGTGTGCGTATACACGTGAATGTGAGTGTATGTACGCGAATGTGAATATATGTGCGTGTGTGGACGTGCGCGCATATGTTTGAGTGCGCGTATGTATGTGACAAGTAATATAGCTTGAGATGTGAACGCGTTTTTGTGTGAGACTAGGAAAGGCTCCCACAAACACGCGCGTGCCCCTCAATCAATTCCTCCACATGGATACGGGCTTGCAACCTTAATGCCTTTTTTTTATTCCCCTTTTCTATCTCCCCGCTAATTAAGCAGTGTTTTTTTTATAGTTTAATTCTTTGTAAAAAGACTGGTTATTTCTAACCAAGAACTCTTACTTGTCTCCTTGAGAACATTCAGTCGAAGACTTTCCTGGATTATTTCAATACATAAAAAAAAACATTCAATAGTTCTTTTTATACCTCAGTTGAGGAACTGTCTTTTTATTACATGGAAAAACATTGAATTATCTCAGTCACAGAGAGAGACTTTCGACCAAGAAGAAACTTTCGTTTCCTCTCTTTTCATTTACAATCTTTTATAAAAAGATAAATAAATTTTGTAAATAATTCATCCATTCGTCTCAGTCCTCCTTGCTTGATTGTTTCAACTCCATTTTACACTCTATTCTTATTATTCAACTGCCTATCACTCAACCCCTTATTTATCACCATCTATCTCCATCTTACCACTATTACAATCATCTATTACTACATAGTCTAACTATCACTCCCTCCTGAATTATTATTATACTTTTTGAATTTTTGGGATTAACATCGACACACACATTAGTCCCGCAACACTACAGGCATATCAAATAAAGGGAGACAATTTCCTAGAAAGGGGCAGACTACTCTCAAGTCATTATTATTTTACCACACCATCTCCCTCTCAAAGAAGGAAATTATGCTGTTGGCTTGAGGTTTATCATTTTTATCCGACATTCCCATTCAACCTGACAAGAGTCTTATTTGAATGTTTAAGTGTTTTTTTCACCATACGTTTCTCATTCAATATATTGATTCATGTTCCACTATCAAACTGCAAAATAATTGGCTTTCCTTTCACTTCTGCCTTTATTACTTCTTTATTATGTCTTACAAAACGTATTTTTCGGTACTCTTGCATAATTTGACCCGCATTCTCTTGAATTCCCGTCAAGCATGGATCGGGCGAGATCGGCAATCATCGGTGTCAGCCATGCGTGGTTGTTCAAATGTTGAAACGTTAACTCGACTTTTTATTTTATTTATTTAATTTTTTTTTGTCATGTTTTTAATAATTTTTAAGGTGATATTAAGGGGGCGGGGTGACTTTTTATTTTCTGATTAGTTACTTATTTATTATTTATTTATTATTATTTTTTTTAATTTAAATTTTGGGAGTTTGATTAGCCAATGAAAAAGTGCTATCTAAGATAAGTAATCAACCATCTCAGCAAAAATAAGTGATACAATATAATTTTTTTTTTTTTTTTTTACAAGGTGGTCACCACTTATCAAGGCCCGGAAGCAACTCAGGGATAAGGGTTATTGTAAGTACAGTACGTTAGTGTGGATATTTAGAGTGTCTACTTAAGGGAGCAATTCATCAGGAATTTGTTTACGTTGGATTTGAAGACATCCAAGTTCTAGTTAGGAGGGAAGCAGGCAGACTAAACAGTTCCACAGGCGTGCAGTTCTAAGAAAGAAGCTTTGTTCATGGAATCTACGTTTTTATTTAGGCATAGATAAAGAGTGGAGAAAGTTTTTGACAGTGGATTCAGCTAGACGGGTGTTTTTTTGTAAAAGATTAGCGAGAGGGGACCAGAGATTGGAGTTCAGACGAGCACCTGCCATGGAAATAACGATAAAACAAAGATAGGCTTGCAACGTCTCTTCTGTGGGAGAGAGGTTGCAGGGTAGAGAAAAGGGTATCCCCCACTAAACCACAAAGTCTATTTTGTACTCTGTCAAGGCAGGATAGGCTGTTTTTAGCAGCTGCTGCCCAGATATGGCAGCAGTATTCCATCCTTGGACGTACTTGGCTTTTATATAGATAGAGAATTGCATCAGTAGTGAGATATCTTCTGGAGCGGTAGAAGGATCCCACTAGGATCTACAGCAGATGTGCTTACAGTTATATCTCATAGGATTAGCAAATCTTTCGACGGAGGCAACCTTTCTAGGGCAATTGCTCTTGATATATCTAAGGCCTTTGATAGGGTATGGCATAAAGGTTTACTTCATAAGATCTCCACCTATGGTATAGTTGGAAATGTCTTCTCAATTATTAAATCATTTCTCTCTGATAGGTTCATTGATGGGCAAAAATCAGAAGCTCGCAGTATTAATGCTGGAGTCCCTCAGGGGTCCATTCTGGGCCCAACTCTTTTTCTGATCTACATTAATGATCTTCCAAATCACATCCTTACATCATTCGTAGACATTTATGCTGATGACACGACCATCTATGGTAGCACATCTAAGACAGTAAACGACCAAGTTCTCTCTGTTTCTCTCTCCTCTGATCTTGAGCATGTGGAACAATGGGGAAAGGGGTGGCTGGTTACTTTTAATGCATCTAAAACCAAGCTCCTCTCTTTCCATCATCAGCGTTCTGATCCACATCTGGCATCAATTGAAATAAATGGCTCTCGTCTTGGGGAGGCCTCAAGTTTTGACAAGTTTCTGGCTTGAACTTTACCCCTAATCTTAAATGGAACACATACATCAAATATGTTGCCAAGGCCGCTGGAAAAATGGTGGGATCTTTCTATCGATCCGGTAGATATCTCACTGCTGATGCAATTCTCTATCTATATAAGAACCAGGTACGTCCAAGGATAGAATACTATTGCCACATCTGGGCAGGAGCTGCTAGAAAGGACTTTTCCTGCCTTGATAGAGTTAAAAATAGACTTCGTAGCCTCGTAGGAGATGTCCTTTTCTCTTCCCTGCAGCCTCTATCTCACATGAAGAAGGAGAGAAGCAGACATTTTTATTTTTTAATTTACATGATGGCGATAAGTTAAACAAAATGACCAGCTTCGATATTTAGCGTAGAATCGTACAATAGTACCCATCCTCAAATAATTCTAACTGAAAATAAAATAATAAATATGTCCAAAGCATGAACATTTATAGATTTTTTAAAATTATTTGTATTTCTTTTTTTTTTCACGGTAGGATTGTATAAAAATATATCAGAATGTAATTTTAATTTAACAATGTAGAAAAATATGATTTTTAATTATAAAAATGTATTGACATTTACTTTCAATTTTTTAATAATATTGTTTTTGCTGCTGTTGTTGTTTTTTTGTTTTTTTTTTCAACCAGTGAGTGTGTATATAGTGTTTATTACAGTTACAAGAAAAGTACGAGTTATCGACCCTGTTCTTTGATTGACAACGACCTCTATCAGTCATTCTCGAAATTAGAATACACACATTTGCCCCGTGGTGGTCCTCTCCTCTCCTTCGCATTTTTTATATGAGGATTATTTGGATTATTCAAACAATTGTTCAATCGTATTTAAATTAATCAAAATTAGGCACTTGTACAGTTTAATCAAGATATTAAAAAATGAAAATATCAAAAAAAAAAATGGTTATATTGTACGTATCCGTTTTGAACTGAAGATCTCAGAAAAATTCACTGAATTTGATCGATTTTTTTTTTTTTTTTTTTTTGTACAGCGGAAAACCCCTTTTTTGGTTTGTATTACTGTACACAGATTCGAAAAAGTGAAAAAAAAAACAAATATATAACAAATAAATGTTATCAAACGCAAGATAAGTTACTTTTCTACCAAACTGGATATATTTTTTGTTTTTATTCAATGTAACATATTTATTCAGCTCGAAAAACATACAGTGTTTACCGATGTATTGGACAATTCAAAATGGCGGCCGACTCTCTCTTAAACACGGTAAGTTCGAGAAAAGGTGTTATAAATAATAAACTAGAAAAAATACTATTTAAAAAACACCGAATATAAGTCAACCTATGTCACGGTAATATATATTGAGCGAATTTTTAACAGTATTTGTTTTTTGACAACTTTTTCGAATCTATGTGTACAGTAATACAACCCCCACTTTTTTTTATGGCAGCGCGGTAGACATCTTTGAACTTTTTGAACACGCCACGGGAAGACAACTCAATTTAAAGCGCCGACACTCCCTCCCCTTCTTTAATACCAGCTTTTCTTCCTAAATATTGAACCTTTTGCTCGGTATCGTAACAAATTGTTTTTAGTTGTAAAAAAAAAAAAAAAAAAAAAGTACTTGGTGAAATTAAGTGAAATTTTTTTTCCGGAGAACTTCATTCCATAACGAATACGTACAATTTAAACTTTTTTGTTCGATATTTTCATTGGTGCTAATGCACTTACTGATCCGATCCGCGCTATTTTTTAAATCGTATTTCCAAGTTTAATTAAAGTTTTATTATATGTTTTTTTTTTATTCAATTGTAAGGTTAAAGTATAGAATAGATACAAAACACCCTCCCTTCCCCATGTTAAGAATGGCTTTTTAAATAATAACGTTAGGTATTCCGGCATAAAGCTCAAGACAATACTCTCTAACCCCCTTTCACAACAAAAGGAACTAATTTCCCTATACACCGCTTTTGGTTACTATGGGAACAGTTAATTTTTGTGATGATTCGATTTTTAATAATAAACACATTTTATTATTTTAAACAATATACAGGACATTTTAAAAGTAAAACAATATTTGTTTAATAGTAATTATTAAAGAAAAAGTTAAAATTTGACTTTTTTGGCCTTTTATTATCTAAAAAATGTGTTTTTGTCTTTGAATTTGGCCTTTTTTGCTGAAAGATTTGGCTTCAAACATTTATTGTAGCCTACAATATACAGGATGTTTTTAAAAGTATCAACAATATAATCACATATTTATTAATTTTTGTGATTCGAGGAATAAACCAATAAAATCTATTTTGTTTTTTATTATTGTTGATTTTTTATTATTATTGTTGATTTTTTTTTATTATTATTGTTGATTTTTTTGGTTTGTATTACTGTACACATAGATTCGAAAAAGTTGTCAAAAAACAAATATATAACAAATAAATGTTATCAAAGGCAAGATAAGTTACTTTTCTACCAAACTGGATATATTTTTCTTGTTTTTATTCAATGTAACATGTTTATTCAGCTCGAAAACCATACAGTGTTTACCGATGTATTGGAACATTCAAGATGGCGTCTTATTCTCTCTTTAACATGGTAAGTGTGGGAAAAGATGTTATAAATAAAAAACCGGATAAAATACTGTTGAAAACTCGCTCGATATATGTTACCGTTACATAGGTTGACATATATTCGGCGGGTTTTTAATAGTATTTTGTATAGTTTTTTATTTATAACACCTTTTTCCATACTTACGGCGTTAAAGAGGGTGTGGGACGCCATCTTGAATTTTCCAATACATCGGTAAACACTGTATGGTTTTCGAGCGGAATAAATATGTTACATTGAATAAAAACACAAAAAATATATCCAGTTTGGTAGAAAAGTAACTTATCTTGCGTTTGATAACATTTATTTGTTATATATTTGTTTTTTGACAACTTTTTCGAATCTATGTGTACAGTAATACAAACCCGATTTTAAAAAAAAAATTATCATTCGATCTGAAAACCCGCACAAATTATTAGTACCTTGTAATTAATCGAAAAATCGTACGCGTTCTGCTGTGCAGCCTGTGCTGTGCACTCATAGAGAAAATTGTTGATGATGTTATACCTGCAGCTGACCTGTGTTTTTTGGAGTATTCTCAGTATTCATATTAAGCAATGTAATTCTTTGTTATCGGTGGTGAAGCAAGCGCATTTAAATTTGTCACAAAAAAAGTAGTTTTTGGGATATTAATCAATGTAGTTCTTTATGTTATCAGTGCCACTGATAACATAAAGAACTACATGCTCGTGCTTGCGCGTATAGGAATGCCCACCAACACCACTTATAACATAAAGAACTACATTGATTAATATCCCGAAAACTACTTTTTTGTGACAAATTTAAATGTGATATTCGTTTTCAGCATACTCCAAATTATTACTATTAAACAAATATTGTTTTACTTTTAAAATGTCCTGTATATTGTTTTAAATAAAATAAAATGTGTTTATTATTAAAAATAAATATTAATATTTAAAATAAAATAAAATGTGTTCATTATTAAAAATAAATATTAATATTTAAAATAATAAAATGTGTTTATTATTAAAAATCGAATCATCACAAAAATTAGCTGTTCCCATAGTAACCAAAAGCGGTGTATAGGGAAGTTAGTTCCTTTTGTTGTGAAAGGGGGTTAGAGACTATTGTCTCGAGCTTTATGCCGGAATACCTATCACTCTCTGCCCTATTACCTTTTCATTTTTTAATGTCTTGGAACTGTATAAGGACCCAATTACATATTAGCATCAGATAGAGAACTGCCATCTAGCGGCCATTATATGAACCTCAAATATAAACACGTGTTTACGATGACGTAAAAATATATGAAAATCGAACCATTTATTGTATAAAAAATGTATCAAAATATAAATTTAATGTATTAATATAATTTGGAAGATTTGCCGTTTAGTTGTACAAATAACCTCGAAGACTATCATCACAAAAAGGGACATGTTGGGTCGCCCTGGTATATAGCGATTAATGTACCTTCGAGGCTATTTGTACAACTAAACGGCAAATCTGCCTATATATATTTTTTTCACTGAGTAACTGAACATAACTGAAAATAAAATAATAAATAGGATAAAAACGTGAAACATTAATAGATTGTTTTAAAAAAAAATATACGGTAAGGTTGTATAAAAATGTAGCAAAATATAATTTTAAAAAATTAAACATTTATAGAGGTTTAAGAATAATTTTTTTTGTTTTTTTTTTTTTGTGCTGAAAGATTGCATAAAAATATATTAAAATATAATTTTGGTTTGAAATAACTTTTAGAAAAGGAAGAGTTATTGACCCCTGACAAGCGACATGTGTCGTTGGTTCTTGAAACTAAAATACAAACATTCGCCTCATGTACCTATTTACTATGCCTACCCACGGGACAGAGTTAGACACCAGGGTCGTTTTTTAACGTGGAGAAAAGGTACAAAAATAAAAATTGTCTCAGTCGTGAAGGATTTATCCTCCACCGAAAGAGAACAAGAAATAGAAGTGCACAGCAGCACTGCAGCATCTGAAGAACATATACTACACTTTGATCTTGTCCCGAAGGCCAAGCTCATGCAGAAGTGGCCAGAATTATATTGAAATGGTCAGTCTTAAAATAATAAAACTGATTTTTATAACTTATGTATTTTATTTTTCTTTAATTAATTGGGCAAACGAAAAATAAATTTACAAATGAAATCCCAACAAACCATTGACAAATATAATCTAAACTTGACAAGAAAACAATTCGACACATTTAGACTTTTTTACAGGAGGAACGACATAAAGATTACACCGTTTTACGATGACTTAAACTTCTTGTTCTTTAGCAGTTTATTTCTTTATTTATTTTTAAATAATTTCATGTTTAAATTGTGTTTTTCTTCTTTTAATTTTAATTCTTTTATATTTTCATATTTTTTTTTTCTGAACGAATTGGACACACAAAATCAATTTGCTAAAGAAATATTAACAAACAAAACAAATTTTCTGTTTTAAAAGAAAAAATAACGAATTCATCCCGATTTTTCCGTATTGATTGAATAGAAAGAAAGGTAAGTTTTTTTTTTACACTTTCATATTATTTAAAAAAAAAACTTTTAAAATAATATGAAAGTATTAAAAAGGGTGTATTTTATTGCAATCCAAAATAATAATTGTGGTACGTGTACAGTTTAGTCAAGACATTAAAAAGTGAAAATACCGAACAAAGTTTAAATTGTATGTATCCGTTATAGAACGAAGTTCTCCGGAAAAAAAATTTCACTTAATTTCATCAAGTAGTTTTTTTTTGTTTTTTTTTTTACAGAGGAAAAACATTATTTTGAGAGCGCGTTGAAGGCGGCCATTTTGGATTTATAAAAAAGATTTTGTTTGGATTTTAGAAATAACAAAGGGAGATAACTCCAGTTAAAGCACTGACACCCCTTCCCATCTTTAATACTAGCTAAATCGAACGTTTTGCTCGGTATCATAACAAATTGTTTTTTCTCTGTAAAAGAAAAAACTACTTGATGAAATTAAATGAAATTTTTTTTCAGAGAACTTCGTTCCATAACGGATACATACAATTTAAACCTTTTTCGATATTTTCATTTTTTAATGTCTTGACTAAACTGTACAAGTACCATAATTTTTACCATAAAGTCAATGTAATTCCAAGTTGGTCGAATTGTAGACAAACAACTGATCACAAAAACTGCTTTTTCGGTATTTAATTGTTTTAACATTTTTTTAAAACATTTTTTTTTTGTCTTCCTATTATGTCGTTAGAGAAATTCGTTTGATTTTTGATATTTTATCCAATATTTTAGATTTTAGAATGATAGGTACGTGCAAAATGAATGCTGAATGGGCAGGGATGTCGTTTAGTTGTATGAATACTCTCGACACCCTATATTGTGAGAAAATAAAAATAAAAATAAAAATAAAAAAAGGAGATTGCTTACTTGGTGGCGCCGGCCTCGAGGGCGGAATTCTAATCTGAGTGGTTGAGAGAACGAGTCTCTTATAGACTTGGAGGAGTAGGGGGAGGCACTATTCTTCTGTTATAAAAGAATTGTGTCTCTGACTAGTGCCAGTTCTGTTAACGACTTACTGGTGAACGGTTGGCACAAATTAGTTACTCGCTGCTCGCCGTACTACAAAACTTGTTACTCGACCCAGTAGGGGGGGTCGCTTAGGGCATCCTTTGCAACCCCTCGGAGCTTACGCTATCACCGGGTAATCTACTTTACCCTCTAAATAGTTTTTTTTCCCACATCTTGCAAAGGATTTGCTGCTTACTCTTTCGTCGGTTAACTACTGTCATGAACGTCACGAAAGAGCAGCTCCTGCGCAGAAGGGAGTCATTGACTCAGAAGATTCAGGGACGACTGAAGATGTGTCGTGATGGAGTTAGGCCATCGGCGTACTCATTCTTAAGGACGGAGATTCGACAATTCATTGTCGAGTTAGAGACTTGTATCACACAGCTGGAGTTAGGCTCCTTTGATGAGAGTACACCTGCCGAGATTGAGGGTGCTTGGCTGCCTCAACTAAAGGATTATTATGAAGACTTGGGCGATTTGGATCAAGCATACCGACAGCCAGAGCCCAGCCCTTACTCAGAATCTGCCTTTGAGTTCTCAAGGGCTTCTGCAACTACCGGGAGAGGTTCTTCCTTCATTGTTAAACCCCCACGTATACAGATCACAGGGCCTACATTTAGCGGACAGGAAATGGAGTCCGACCGCATGAGTTTCAGAAACTTCTTGACTAGGTTTGAGAACTGCGTGATCGGCATGGCCAATGATGCCGAGAGGTTGAACTTCTTGAAGTGTTCACTCTCAGACAGAGCCTTGAGGCTGGTAAATCACCTGAGTTGCACTGACACCAATTACCAGCAAGCCATGGCTATACTGAAGAGGGAGTATCTGGACCTGGATGAAATCATTGACCAAATATTCCAGGATATTCTGGACTATGTACCAAAGAAAGGTGGAGCCCTTTTTGAGCTGGGGGACTTCGTTTCCAGGACGGCATCGCTGTTGGAAGAGCTGGGGAATTCCTTTTCGTGTGACTTTTCTGTGGACGATTCTGGCGGAGCCAGACTGATGGCTAAGATTCTGTTTAGGAAATTTCCTCTCGAACTGAAAGGCGAGATAATAGCGCTAACAAATAGACGGGTGCCACCTTTGTCCTCCATATTGAGACTAACTGGAGAAGCTATAAAGAGATTGCAGATTAAGGGCGGTGTCTCCACTGCATTTACATCAACAGTAAGACAGAATACGTCTCAAAAGTTTGGTAGGGGGAACGCTATTACTCCTTCTTTTCATGTGGATGTGAACAATGCAACTTCAACCGGGTATTCCTGCACGTTGCCACCCATTCTCTCAGTTACATTCTCTTGTGGACCAAAGACAGTGTCAGTGAATTGCCTACTGGACACGGGTAGCGGGCGGACATATCTGGCGGCAGATGTACTGAGAACTTTGTGCCCAATCGAAACCCTTGGTGTCAATTGTCAATTCTCAAAAGTTTGGTAGGGGGAACGCTATTACTCCTTCTTTTCATGTGGATGTGAACAATGCAACTTCAACCGGGTATTCCCGCACGTTGCCACCCATTCTCTCAGTTACATTCTCTTGTGGACCAAAGACAGTGTCAGTGAATTGCCTACTGGACACGGGTAGCGGGCGGACATATCTGGCGGCAGATGTACTGAGAACTTTGTGCCCAATCGAAACCCTTGGTGTCAATTGTCAGCTGAGATTGTCTACTTTTCTAGGTGAGTGTCAGCGTGGGTTCACAGAGGTAGTCCTGGGAGTTGACTTGGGTTCTGGAAGGACAGTGACATCTCCTGTCTTGGTAGCCGATGGTATGGACTTGTCGGTTCGAGTGGCCAACCTGGAATCTCTATTGCGTGTCTTTCAGGATGCAAAATATGCTTTGGCCGGCCAGTTTGAGACCGGAAAGGATTTAATACCGATCAAGGGAATAATTGGGTTAGACCTGATTGAACACCTGGACTCATTAAAGCTGATCCCGTGTTTGAATGGATGGGCCTTTGCAACCCCGCCTGGATTGGTCCCGTTTGGAGCAGTGGACTCTTTTTTCTTGGAAGATAAGCCCCTCTCTGAGGTTACTCACCTCTCGTTTAATTCGGTAATGGAACATACCCCCCCAGGTCGATTCATCACATTTATGTTTTGTCCTTGAAACACAATCAACATACCTGGATCCCATGGCGGAGTGCTTTCCTGACAGTATGGTACAAAGAGGACTAGAACAAATGTTTACGTTGGAATCTCTGGGGCTTCCCAGTCAGGAGGACTTTTCTGATTACGATAAAGTTCAGATGAAGCGATTTGAGGAAACGGTAGAGCTTCGGGATGGAAGCTATTATGTGGAGCTCCCCTGGCATCACGATAGATTAGCCAGAGTCCCCTCTAATCATGCAACTTCCTTGCATGTTTTAGACCGGGTAGCAGCAAACTTGACTAAAAGAAAAATATATGATGAATATTTGGAGGTGTTTCGTCAGCAACAGGAGGACGGTATAATTGAAGAGATTTTTGTCTCCCCTCAGGAGTTCGACAAATATGTGTGGATACCACATAGACCAGTTTTCAAGTCGGACCCTACGGCAACTACCAGGATAAGACCAGTGTTCAACTGTAGTTTGAAGACAGGAGATGGATTATCGCTGAACGAAGCAGCATATTCTGGCGTTAACTTAACAGGGGACATCTTAAAGTTGTTGCTGGCCTTTAGAGCCAACAATTATGTGCTACTAGCAGACATTCGCCGAGCCTTCCTAATGATTCGGCTTAAGTTGGAGGCGGATAGGAACCGGTTTTGCTTTTTTCTTAAACAAGGAAATTGTTTGCGCTGCTTCCGCTATACCACCTTGATATTCGGGTTTACTTCCAGCCCATTTGTGTTGGGGTGCATCTTAAAATTGCATGCGGCAAAATACCCTCAAGATGCTTGCCGCAGAATGATGGAGGACCGGTTTTATGTGGATAACCTTGTGGCATCCGTGGCAGACGCGAGTGAGCTTACTACATTGTATTCCCTTGTTAGAGAGCGTTTGCTGGAAGGGGGCTTTATTATCCAGTCATGCAACTCAAACAGTCAGGCGCTCCGCAATAGGATGAAGGAGGATGGTACTCTAAGTATCCATGAAGAGGAGTGGGAGAGAGTACTGGGCTACCGATACTCCCCACATTCGGAGGAGTTGTATGTCGCTCCGGTAAAGTGCAATCCTGACGTGACAACTAAGAGAGGTGTTCTTTCAGAGTCAGCTAAGGTCTTCGATCCGTTGTCCCTATGTCTCCCGGTTACTATCCGCAGTAGAGTGCTAATCAGGTCCATGTGGAAGAATGGTGCAGGTTGGGATGATCCACTCCAGCCAGCGATCTTGAGCGATTGGAGAGAGCTAGCCAGGGACCTTTCAGGGTTGAGTGATTTCCGTTTTTTGCGCAAGGCGCTTATGGCAGGGCTACCTGGAGATATGTACCTGTTTTGCGACGCGTCCAAGGAAGCATATGGGTTTGCCGTGTATATCGTACAAAATGGTCGGTCATCCTTATTATTTGCGAAAGCTAAGGTGGCACCTATGAAGGACAAGACTTTGCCTGTGTTGGAACTAATGGCCGTTTTCCTCGCCTTCAAGTGTCTCCCCACAATCCTGGACAATTGTGAAGGATTTGTTCCCGAGAATTTGTGTATAGCCACGGATGCACAGGTGGTCTTATCCTGGATTTTATCTCAAAACATGGCTAGCAAAAATGTTTTTGCAAAAAATAGACTTAAAGACATTCTGCAGATGAAAGTGGAGTTGGAGTCTCGCTATGGCTTGAAGACTCTCTTCAGATATGTTGATAGTACACTCAACCCGGCGGATTTGTTAACAAGAGGATTAACATTGAGAAAGTTCCAATCCAAGATGGAATTTTGGTGTTCAGGCCCTTCCTGGCTATGCGAAGGAATATCTCAATGGCCAGGACAGGATATGCCCTGTTTGAGTGAGATATGCCAGCGAATGACCCGCAGTTCAGCAAATTGTTCCTTGATCCATGATCAAGAGTACACTTCGGCCATACCTTTTCAGAGGTTTTCCTCATTCTCTGGTTTACTGACTGTTACTGCCTTGGTGTTTAAGTTCCTAGCCATCCGATTTAATCGACAATGGGACTACAACTCTAAGGCAGCGATCTACCTTATGAAGACAGTGCAACGGCAAGAATTTCCCGTGGAAGTGGAGTACCTAAAGGAGCCGAGTGGTAAACCCATGCCAGTTAGGGTTCGTGCTCTGGATCTTTTTCTGGACCCTGACGGTTTGATTCGATCTCGGGGAAGAATCAACCAATCTTCCCACTTTGGTTATGAAGTTAAAAACCCCATTCTGATAGGGAAACATCATCCTGTTACCAGACTCATCATTTTAGATTGTCATGAAAGGTGTTGCCACCTTGGAACTGGGTCAACTCTAGCGGAGTTGAGGCGAAGCGGTTATTGGGTCCCGCAGGGTCGACAAGCTGTGAATAAGGTACTGGCTGTTTGTGCCAGATGTAAACGTTATAATTCAACGCCAGTGACGCCGAATGCTGCTGCTGCCCTGCCGTCGCACCGTACTGATTTCAGAGTTCCCTATCAACACACTGGGATTGATTTTACTGGCCATCTTTGGGTGAGTGACGGGAAACGAGATACGAAAATGTACTTGCTCCTGTTCACTTGTTTGAATATCAGAGCAATACACATTGAAGTAGTTCCCAACATGAGCGTACCCTCTTTCTTCCAGGCACTGGTTCGATTTACTAACCGATATGGCGTTCCGAAACCCTTTATAGTGACAACGCGAAAACGTTTATAGGAAGTGGAAAGATTTTCGATCGTCTCTCTCTTTTTACGGACTATCAAAGAAAATACGGTCCTTGTAAGTTAAAACTTAAAACCATTCCCTTGTTCTCTCCTTGGTATGGAGGAACATGGGAGCGATGTATCAAGACCATGAAGAATTGCCTATTTAAGATTCTTGGCAGGGGTAGATTGGATTACTTTACCCTTCTGACAGTGTTATCGGATATTCAGAGGTCTGTTAATAACCGGCCTCTTACTTACTAGGTGTCAGCCGACAAAAATGCTACTCCAATTACCCCTAATATGTTCCTTAAGCCCAATCAGAGCCCCAGGCTATTGATACGACTGGATAGAGAGGATAGAACAACCTTGTTGCCTCCCAGCAGGGAGAGGCTAATTCAAACCTTGGAACTTAGGGACCAATGTCTGACAGATTTCCACAAACTATGGTATGAGGAGTACCTGCTAGAGCTGGGAAGGAAGATTCCTGGTCGATCCCGACTCAGTACAAGAACCCGCCTCCAGAAGGATGATGTTGTGCTGATTAAGAGTCCTTTGAAACCCAGACCGTTTTGGGTCTTAGGAACTATTACTGAACTGATTCCAGGCCATGATGGTGTCGTTAGAGCAGCACGTGTACAAAAGAGGGAGGGGAGACGTTGGATTCACCCCCTAGTGTTGAAGAGCAGGTCTGGTTGTGTCCCCTGTGCAGCTCTCCGCAGCAGAATCAGAATATGATCGGGTGTGACTCGTGCGACGATTGGTACCATTTCCGATGTGTCGGTATCGACTCAGAACCTCCCAACAGGCAAAAGTGGTATTGCCCAGAATGTGCGCCCCTTAAAAAACGACGGGGTAGACCTAGCCTACTGCCTGCTTGATTGATATCTGGACTGATCGACTACTGCTATATTGTACTAACAGTTGTTTTTTGATTAAGTATTTTGGTGGTCTGTCATTTTTATGTAACTTTTTCTTTTTCTTTTCTCTCTTCTACCTTTTGTTTTTTTTTTTCTCGTTTTTGTCGGGAGTGTGTGAGAAAATAAAAATAAAAATAAAAATAAAAAAAGGAGATTGCTTACTTGGTGGCGCCGGCCTCGAGGGCGGAATTCTAATCTGAGTGGTTGAGAGAACGAGTCTCTTATAGACTTGGAGGAGTAGGGGGAGGCACTATTCTTCTGTTATAAAAGAATTGTGTCTCTGACTAGTGCCAGTTCTGTTAACGACTTACTGGTGAACGGTTGGCACAAATTAGTTACTCGCTGCTCGCCGTACTACAAAACTTGTTACTCGACCCAGTAGGGGGGGGTCGCTTAGGGCATCCTTTGCAACACCTCGGAGCTTACGCTATCACCGGGTAATCTACTTTACCCTCTAAATATTTTTTTTTCCACAATATTGAGCAAAAGGGAATAAAGTGAGTGACACCGCTATCACACTGAATGTAAACAGAACGCTTTCACAAATAAACAAATGACTAATATAAGTTAAGTGTTTTGAATAAAAATAATTTATTTTATTTTAAAAATAAAACTTTTTCACAAATAAACAAAAACCAGAACTTTTCACAAATAAACAAAACCCAGAACTTTTCACAAATAAAAAAAAGCAACAAAAAAAAAAAAAAACAGAACATTTTTAAATCGTGGATAAAATAATTTTTCATAAATAAACAATAAATAGAGCGTTATTTTAAAATGGATATTGTTCACGGATGCATATGAAGATGCATGGAAACACTTCTCCCTTATTCCTTATTCTGTCATATGCATCCCAAAAGGCTGTTTTTCCCTCCCCTCTTTTTTCATTTTTTTTCTTTGAATGAGTCCACACATCTTCTATTGTTTGCGTGTGTATTGTTGGATCATCCAGATCCACAAAGTTTTTCTCATGGATAACAGTATCGTGTTTATATATGCCATGATCCAATTGATCAAGGCCTTTATATGTAGCCCATCCATCCGATATAATTCTGGTTCTTGGACGAATCCGTGATGTGATTATTGGGAATAACGTGTCCCGATCTTTGCTGTTAACTGTCATAATAAATTATTTTTATTTAAAAATCTTAACTTTTATTATTCATTTATTTACTTATGAAAACGTTCTGCTTACGTTCAGCGAAATAGTGATGTCATCCACTTCATTTCTTTTTTGCTCGATATACGATTACAAAGTATTCATATAACTAAACGACAATCGTACCCTCAACTATATGTCAAAGTAATGGTCTGGGTTTGGTACAAACACCTCCCTGTTGGTTGTGATTAACCATTCGCCGCATATGATCTTGTCCGTCATACATCCCATGCTTTTTAACCTGTATGAAGTTTCGCCCACCATCGCTGCTTCCCATTTAATCTGCATTACCGATGTTGAAAGAAAGTATGGCACAGATATAATCCACCGATTCCAATTGAGACCAACAGAAGTGTCCTATGTTGTGCATCGTCTTCATTTCGGAGTAGTACTTCGTGAAAGTACCATGTATGTTGTTCATGTCCATAGTCTTCACCATGTTTTTAAATCACCTTTTCATTACTACTTCTCTGATTCCGTTCCTCATCTCTAGTGGGAGGTTTTCACTGATGGACATTCCCTGCCAACCATTTCTCTCTGCCATCTGATGAATATCTCTTTGATCTGTTTCCATAGTTTTATTAGTATGCAGCACCAACACAGTTATTGGGGCTAGTGTTTCTTAAAGTTTAATCGAGTCCAAGGTAGTTTTTAGTTTTGATAGCTTCTCTGCTTATAACCCAGAGTAATCCTGTTCCCTCTGTGTCTCTGAAGAATTGGGCATTGGTCTGTCATGTCAGTTTACGCAGATTTTTTGTAATTTAGGTTGTGATCTTTTGCTGCCTTGTCAAGTTTGTTCACCGACATATGATACCATACTTTGTCTAGGTCTGTTCTGGGACCAAGGAATGTCTATCCAGGTATGGTAAATTCTATTGTTGGGACGATTATTCGGAATCAGGAATTGGAAAAATTGGAACATTTTGGAATATCGAAATTGGTATCATAATTAGAAAAATTATAGCCTAATTTCCGATTGCAAACCGATTCTATTCATTTTTTTTGACAATAAAAAATGAAACAAGCACAAATTGTTTTTTTTTTTATTAGAAGTTAGTCATTTACAAAGTAAGAGTGAGAAGGACCACAGGATGGGTTATAAATCTCATTTACAGATTTTAGATTGGTTTGCAGAGTTTAATTTATTTTATTTATTGATCATTTATCAAGAGATATCTTGCATATTTCCTTTGTAAATTTTTCGCATCTATTTGCTAAATATCTATATGCCCCCATCCGAAGGGGTTCACTTAATTATTAAATGCTCTGTATAGGTTTTTAAAATTTCATTTGTGCCAGCTGTACATTGGTGGTGTCTGTCATTGGCTTCTTCTGAAATAATTAAAGTTTTATGGCATTTTTATTTAGACGCAACTGAAACATTAAAATAAGTTTATTTTATTGCAATCCAAAATAATAATGTTTATCGTAAAGAGAATGTAATTCCAAGTTGGTTGAAATGTTAGACAACTGAGCACAAAAACTGCCTTTTCAATATTTAATTATTTTAACAAGTTTTAAAATCTTTTTTCTGTCTGCACTTACCTTTTATGTTAATAGAGAATTTTGTTTAATTTTTTATGCTTTCTTTTAAATTTTAGAATGGGGATCATTTTCTTTTTTAAAGTTTTACATAAATGGAGCACCACTCATTAGTAGAAACTCAATGTAGAAACAAATCTTTACTATCTAAGCCAGTTTACTCAACTCCTTTAAAAAAAATAAAATTTTACTTTTGGAGCTTTTACGTTTCAGTAATCTTCAAAAAATATCCACAAAGAAGGAATTTAAAAAAATATATATTAAGGATATTAGAAAGTGGGATCACTTTCTTATATAAATTTAATGTAAAATAAGCACCAACTTCATGGCCAGTTAGTGGTCAACAAGATATGTAACTGTTCTATTTCCAGTTTTTGTGAACTCTAGCAGGAAGGACTCATATCAGTTTTTGCTTCCTCACGTTTTTTTTGGAGGGAGGGGGGTTCAAGGCCCACATGTTGTTAACTATTCTATACTTTCACCTAACAATTTATTAAACAAATGATGCTGTAAAAATATTGTTGGGTATGACAACACTTTACAAAAAGTGTCACCGTGACATATATTGGGTGGGTTTCTTCCTATATTTTGTTTAATTTTGATTTTTGAGGAATTAATGGGACTCACCAGAGAACCGTCTCATTTGAACCATTTTTTTTTATTTTAACAGAAGATCAGGCGGCATTTCTTTTTTCAAAATAAATAAACGCTTCAAAATAAGTTTAAAAAACTTATCCAGGTAGGTAGAAGAGTTACTTGTCCTGTCTTTGGTAACATTTATTTGTTATATAGTTGTTTTTAGAAAACATTTCCGTGTTTTTTTGTATATATTTAAAATGTTAGATGAAACTACAAATAAGTAAGCAAGGACCTCGTTTCCCCTGTTAAGAATGGCTTTCTAAATAACATTTTATTAATGATGGGACGATTGTTTTTATTTGAAACAAGACAAAAAATAAAATGAATAAATGTCTCCTTCTCGAATCTACAGTTCAAATAAAAAATTTCATTTGTATATCAGACAAAAAATGCGAAATAGAATGGCACTTTTTTAAATATCTAATTGGAATTTTAGTAGTAAAATTGGAAATTTTTATGGTATCTTTCGTTTATGAAAATGTTAGGTGAAAACATAGAATGCTTAATAAAATGTAGGCTATAATCTTCTCAAAAAATGTAAGAAAGCCAAAACCAACATAAGACGCCCCCCCCCTGCACATTTGCCACAAAAATTGGAAACGGCCAACAATTACATGTATTCTTGACTGCAGACTGGCCATGAAGTTGGTGCTCATTTTACATTGAATTTATATAGGAAAGTGAATTCCTATGCAAAAATCTTTAATCCTTATTCTTATTTTTAATTCCTAATTTGTGGATATTTTTAAATGTTGTTGAAACGTAATAGCTTTGAAAAAAATAGATTTTTAATTGTTAAAAAGTCCACTACACTGGGTTTGAATGTAAAAATTTACCAAAATATTTTTCATATTTTTCATTTTTAGTATTTTTTTGTATAACGATCACGTTTATTTTCAGTGCATTGGAGGAAAGCATTTTTAGTAAAGAATTTTTATTTCATTTATTTTTAAAACTATCAATTTTTATAGTGATTTTCCGATCACTTTTTAAAAAAGAAAATTTAATTCTAAACTACTTCTAGATCAACATGCATATAATTAGTTTAAAAATAGAATAATGACTGATTGCAACTTCAAGCTAAGAATGTATTCAGCAAAACAGTGAAATGCGAAAATCAGTTCCCTGTGTATATGCATACATATACAAAAATTAGGGTTACTACATTCTTTGAAATCCATTTAAACATGAGGAGCTAGCGTTGTTAGTTACTTTCAATTTTAATAAACGAAAGATAATCTAGTCGATTCTACGCAGATGTTATCTATAGTCGACACTGATTTTTTACTATTCATTGCGGATGCTGAATACATTCCTTATACAATTTTATCTTAGTTTATATGCATAGCCCAATGTGCAATGAATTCACAACATAATCTTATAATTTTTTGTATTCAAACACCTGTCCTCTTAATCACTGCTCTCTAGACAAGCGTTTCTCTCTAAGATTCAACCACCACCAAAAACAATGCCTATTCGTTTGTTCATGGAATAGAAACATGCAAATTAATGTGGCTTGTTAATCCCCTTACTTGTATAGGTTTTACAAGAAGTGTCTAAACTTTTAACAAAAAATGTGAATAAAAACTAAAAACCAAGATAAAAATATTCAAACCCAAACTTGACATGAAAAATGAAAGAACATTGAAATCGTTACCTTGTGTGGTGAATCCTTCACGTTTTTCTGGGTAAAATTATCAGCGAGTTGCAACAAATTTCCTTATTCTTTCCAACGACAATTCTTCCTTGTAATTGAAACAAAAAGATAGTTTTCTTTTATCTTAGATAACACGGGCGATTACTAACAACCTGTCTAAACACAAACTGGCAATTAAAATGTCACAGTAAAAAATAAACAACCGCCAGTAAAAGAACAAACTAAAATCAACCAATAGATCAAAATGAGGGTGTTTCCTTATGATCGCCTAGTCTTTTGTAAATGTTGTCACATCCAATCCACATCAGTGGACAACAAACCGACACTAAAAATCAGTCGATCAAACAATTACCGATTTCTTCCTTGTAGGACCGCCACACAGAATTACACAGCTTCAGCCCTTCACATTGAGTTCTGGTAAGTAAAAATCACCACAATATTTATTATTCATCTCTTTCCTTAAATTGTGAATTAGCACGAAGAAGAAAAAAAAAAACTATTTGATAAATATCCTTTGTAATTCTCTTTCTTCTCCCTATTTTTTATGATTGTATGAATATGCAGAAATATAAATATGATATGAACAAACTATTGCTGCAAAAATCACTTAGGATGTCCTGTTCGTATGACACCAAATGCATGATATTCCTTTAGGTTTCAATGTGATTTGTTTGAAGTGATTTTTTTTATAAATTGGTGTGGAAATACGAAAAAAGCGTCCCAAACAACCATACACACTTTTTATTGAGTAAAATATTCTCATAGGAATCCGATAAAAACATATGTGAAAACCGCCATAAAAATAAACAAAAGAAAATCTTTGTACAATGATTCGGCCATTTATGTGACTGAAACCGGATTACCCTGTTTTATACTGGACTTTATATGTAAGTATTGAATTATATGGGTACCAGTTTATTAGAAGTATCTTTTCTAAATTATCTTATTTGCTCAACAGTTGTTACATTAAGGGTTATATCTGAATGTAAGGAAACCTAATTAAAAAAATATATACCAGTATGGTTATTGAGTTACATTTGAGAAAAATTCATTTTGATTATTCTGATTTTGGTTTCAATAACATTGTCAAGTAACACATCTATCACAATGTACCGGTTTATCTTTCTTATCCAAACTCTAAGTATATTTACTTATAAACAATTATTAATACCACACACATACTATTTGCAAGGTAAGGTGTATTTATGTTCAACTAAGAAATGCAAATCCTGTAAACTCAACAATTTGAAAATGGGTTCTTTATCCATCCAAGGAGTAAGCTAACCATTTAATTAATAAAATAGTTTTTCAAATATTTTCTGAAAAGGACACAATGTTTTTAAGTGGTATTAAAAAGGTTGAACGCAATTAAAAAATATTTTGAAGAATTGATTTATGTTGAATAAGAGAAACCTGTTTGCAAGTTTTAGAAGAGTTTAAATCTGAAAGATGATTTATTTGTGGGATAAAAGATCCATGGTTAAGTGATGTCATAAAAGTAAAGAAATTGTACATAAACATGACAGAAAAGTATAGACCTCCGTACAAACACTTATTTACATAAAAATAAATAGTCACAAATTTAATATTAATATTTGGTTGAAATTCTCTTTGCTGTTTTAATGCTAGGACCCTTTCTAGGCAGGGCATTGATGAATTTCTTGCCATGTCTGACACAATAATGCTAAAACTTCAAGCTTAGAAGATGGTTTCCTTTTTCTTTTATGAAGGCTTCGGTATGCACCAAAGATTTTCAATTGGGTTCATATCTGAGAACTGACTTGACCATGGAAGTTTATTAAGCCCATTTTCGATCAACCAATATTGTGCTGTCTTAGCAGAGTAACAAGGAGCTCCGTCTTCCATAAATAGGGAGTTAACTTGGTTCATTTTACCACTTGAGAATATTAGTAGGAGTTTTTAATGTAATCTTTAAGTCAAACACTTGCTTTTTTTAATTAACCATGAAAAATCGGCCCTTTAATCGCCTCACTAAAAAGAAACTGCTGAAAGATCATGGCGGACACTTTTTTAAAATTGCAAGATGTCTACTTATTGAATCAAAACTCCCCTAAAACTTCTGAATATATGCACTTATGGCTGCTGCATATATACACAACTGGTCCTTTAACAAAAGACTATCTAAAAACCCATATGTAGCTTTCTGCAGTAGAATAATAAATTTAAGGAGAATGCATGTATGTGGTTCAGTTTGGTTTTGTTGCTTTGTTTTACGGCATATCAATGCCGATATTAATGCCGAATCCAGTTATTTTGGAAATAGTTTTCATGTTGGATCCAGCTATTTTGTAGAAAGGTTTTATTCTTCAAGCTCTTTCTAGCTTCAATCACCAATTCGTAGTGTTTGGTTTGGTTGTTTTATAGTGGATTTTATCGTTTTTGTTCCCTGCTCTGCAGAACATGAATGAATTTTGCAATGGGAGAGGGGAAAAAGGTTACATTATTACTGTTTAGTACATTTTAAGTTAGGAAACCAGTCAGAAAGTGGGTGAGATAGAAAGAGAAAGAAGAAATCTGGAGAATAAAAAAGGGGAAAATGTGGATTGTTGTTTTTGTTATGGGTTTTGCAGAACATAATTAAGTTTTGCAAAAGGAAGTAGAAAAACAAAAAGCATCAACGGTTAGATGCATTTCGCCTCAGGACGCCAATATCTTCAGACAGCCTGATCTGGTAGCACCAGGTATTTGGTTCAACTGAGTTCGCATTTATAGATCAGAAAAGCAAATTAAATATCAAAATAGGTCGCAGTATATTTCTTGGGTATGATAAAAACAGCTCAGCTTACTAAGTATTTTTTCAGACAAAAATAAAGTAAAAAGAATCTGATGTGTAAAATTCACAAACGCGTTTAATTTCAAAGACAAAATGAAAAAGATGAATTAATATTTCCTCAAATTCATAAAACAAATGATCACAATGAAGTCACCATTGACGAGGACAAGAGTATTAATAATGATGACAATGATGATGCTGATATTTAATTCACCCCAACATATAAGTAGAAGACAACCCGATTTTTTGTGGTCAACAATTTGGAAGATTATCAAGTCGACTATTTCTATTGCCTGGATAATACATCAAAAGCTTTAATGAAACAATTAATTCAGAAGATTATCAGCAATGGAAAATAGAAAAGAAAAACGAAATAGATGCTTTAAAAGAAAATAATATCTTTTCAATATTGTCTCTCCCAAAGGATAAACATGCCATTTCTACAAGATGGGTTTTTACAACAACAAAAAAAAAACTACAGCATCTGGCGTTGAACAATACAAGATTTGTTATTAAAGAATACTCTCAGATTTATAATACAATATTTTTCTAGGTTTTCACCGACTACAAACCTAACAACAATCAGAATTTTATTACAAATCACGTCTCAATATAGCCTTAACATGATGAGGGAAGGTTCTGTCACAATTTCTCTATTGCTTATGATCTCATTCAGATTGTTCACAAACCCACCTGTTTTCCCGACACTGATAGCCAGTATGCAAGTTTCCTAGACTTTTTTCTCACAACTTGCCCTGAGCTATATTCATCTTCTGTTCTATCACCACTTGTATCTTCTGACCACTTGGTTTTCTCAGTTAAGATAAAAACAAAATGTAATAAGTCTTCAGACGTACCTCTCCATCATACAGTATATCGATACTCTATGGCTGACTGGGATAGTTTTCGTACATTAATATCAGATCTACCTCTGTGTTCTATGTTTAACAATAATATGTCCTCTATAGAATAAGACCTGACAGAATGGTTAATTGTAGGTATAAACCGCTTCATACCCTTCAAAATACTCCAGCAAAAACCTAAGAGCAAGCACTGGTACTCCCCAGAAGGTGCTGTTGCCATTGCGCACAGAAATCACTTCTTTTTTTTTACATGAACATCACCACTTATCAAGGCCCAGAGGTCACTCGAGGATAAGGGTTAATGAGTGTACAGAAATAAATTGGACAATATAGAAATCGTTATTAATGGAAATTCGATAAATTTGTAAACTTAAGTGGAATGGCTCATCAAGAACTTATTTACGTTGTACTTGAACACAAGCATATTGTAGTCAGCTCACAATCAGGCAAACAGAAGACAATTCCACATGTGTGCAGTTCTAAGAAAGAAACTTTGTTCATGGAATCTACAGATAAAGAGTGGGGGAAATTATTGATAGTGTTTTCAGCTAGCCGAGTGTTTCTCGTGAAAGTTTGACAATAGGGCACCATAGATTGGAGCTCAGTCGAGCACTTGCCATGAAAACAATGATAAAGCAGAGACAGACTCGGAACATCTTTTCTGTGAGAAACAGGTTGCAGGGAAGAGAAAAGGGCATCCCCTACTAAAGTAGGAAATCTATTTTGAACTCTATCAAGGTAGGATGAGTCCTTTCTGGCAGCTTCTGCCCAGATGTGGCAACAGGACTCCATCCTTGGACGTGCCTGGCTCTTATCTAGGTAGAGAATTGCATCAGCAGTGAGGTATTTACGGGATCGATATAAGGATCCCACCATGTTTCCAGCAACCATGGTAACGGATTTGATGTATGTGTTCCATTTCAGATCAGGAGTAAAGGTCAAACCCAGAAGCTTGTCAAAACATCAAGCCTCCCCAAGACAAGAGCTATTCATTTCAATTGATGCCAGATGGGGATTATATCGTTGATGATGTAAATATAGAAGCTTGGCTTTAGACCCATTAAAAGTAACCAGCCATCACTTTCTTCATTGTACCATGTGCTCAAGTAGAGGAGAGAGAATCAGAGAGAACTTGGTCATTTACGGTCTTTGATGTGCTACAACAGCTGGTAGTGTCATCAGCATAACTGTCTATGGATGATATAAGGATGTGATTTGGAAGATCATTAATGTAGATCAGGAAGAGAGTTTGGCCCAGAATGAACCCTTGAAGGACTCCAGCATTAATACTGTGAGCTTCTGATTACTACCCATCAACCACTACTCTTATGAACCTATCAAAGAGAAATGATTTAATAACTGAGATCTTTCCAGCTATACTGTAGCTTGAGATCTTGTGAAGTAAACCTTTATGCCACACCCTATCAACGGCCTTTGATATGTCAAGAGCAATTGCCCTAGAAAGGACGCCTTCATCGAGAAATTCAATAATCCTATGAGATATAACTGTAAGAACATCTGCTGAAGATCTAGCAGAACAGAAACCATATTACATGTCACTAAGAAGGTTATTTTTGTTGAGATTTTTAACTATTTAACACAGATAAGCAACTTACTTGTGACATACAGAAGACTAATGGGCTTGTACTGAGAGGGAGATGACCGATCACCAGAATTCTTTAATAGAGGACATACTGATGAGATTTTCCAGAGTGATGGGAAGCAATTCTACTTAAGCCAACGCTTAAACAGCTTTGTAAGTATGGGCGCTAGTTTTGGTTTAAGTTTTTTTCAACACTATAATTAGAATGCTTCAGGACCAGTTTCTTTACTGGAATCAAGGTTTTTGATTAGCTTGGCAACATTACATACAGATATTTTATGAAGGATTTTAATAGCACTGGGGGAAATGCCATTATTGAAATTGAGGACTTTTTTTTTGACGTTTACTCGATAAGAAATACCACAAAGTCTGAAAATCTAATCTCCAAAACCAGTATGTAGTTCAAAATTATTTGAACCGAAGGAAGGGGGAAAAACGTATGAAAAAGGGGGATAAAAAGAATTAAATTAATGAAGATATCTTTATATATTTGAAGAATCACCTATATCGACTGGTTCTGTGTCAAGTAAGATAATTTTTGGTTATTTTTCTATGACTTTTTAGATTAAATTAATTTAGAATTTGTAAGTTAATGCAATAATATTGACAACAATAAACACAATACTAATATGTGAATGTAAATACTAAAAATATTGAATTTCATATATTTTTACAGGTGTTCCTGATTGCACCCATGTATTGAATTTATATGGACTACATTTTCATTAAACATCATCCTATATACCCGGCGATTTATTTGGACATCATCACCGAAATCTGTGAGAAAATGTTTTGTACTGGATACAAATTTTGTTTAATAGAAAAAAGCATCAAAGGTCATACCATTACTTTGACATATCTGTTTACTGTTGAAATAAGTTAAAACATATTAAGAAATCGAATCACAAATTGCTAAAAAAATATGTGGCTTTTGGAAAGACAATATTTTATACAAGAAACCACAGCAGTATACAATATCTCTAAGAGAATGAACACCAGATAAATGCTATATTCTTGTGAAGTAGATGATGTTTATGTTTGCATAAAATCAAATTTGCTTCAAAATTTGTCAAGTAAGAATATAAAAGCGAGAATAAAGTACCATATTTTTATAACAACTTGTACCAAAAATGCAAGTGCAGAGTCAGGTAAAGCCACATTCTTGTGAAGTGTGTGGATATTCTTGTTCCGACAAATCAAATTTAGTGAGACATATGAGAACTCACACTGGGGAAAAGCCACATTCTTGTGAAGTGTGTGGGTATTCTTTTTCTAATAAGTCCGATTTAGTGAGACATCAAAGAACTCACACTGGTGAAAAACCACATTCTTGTAAAGTGTGTGGATATTCATGTTCTCGAAAATCAGAAGTATTGATACATATGAGAACTCACACTGGGGAAAAGCCACATTTTTGTAAAGTGTGTAGATACTCCTGTTGTAGAAAATCAAATTTTGTAAGACATATGAAAACTCACACTGGAGAAAAGCCGCATTCTTGTGAAGTTTGTGGATATTCTTGTTCTCAGAAATCAGATTTAGTGAAACATATAAGAACTCACACTGGAGAAAAGCCACATTCTTGTGAGGTGTGTGGATATTCTTGTTCTGTTAAATCAAGTTTAATGACACATATGAGAACTCACACTGGGGAAAAGCCACATTCTTGTTAGAGGTGTAGGTATTTCTGTTCTCAATCAAATTTGGTGATACATATGCGAACTCATGTTACCTCAAGTAATAACACAAAGCTTGATACTCCACCAGACAAGATGAATTATTGTCCTTGAATTCAATTAGACCAAGACGAAAGTTATAGTATATGTAAATAGTTAGTTTGGAAGAAGAAGATTATGTTCTTAATGTCTTTACTAACTCAGTGTTTGAAAGATAAAGAGCGTTATTGGAACATTCGAATATCTCTGCATTTCAGACAAGGTTTAAGTGTTAGCCACAGGTAGTGAGCCTCTTGATTTCTGTGAACTTCGTCTGAAGGAAAATAAAACAAAAAAAAAAGCCACACTATTTTGAAGTGTGTGGATTTTCCTGTTCTTGAAAATGAGATTTAATGAACCATATGATAACTCACACTGGAGTTTGGTTTTGACAAATGTACTAAATGTCAACAAAATGGAAAATAGAGAAAACAAGAATGTTTTTGGTTTCATGGTGGCTTGTCATCTCATGGTTTCAGTATTTGGTAACTTTACAAAAAAAGGATAAAAACTAATGTATGGATAACATATACTCATCATGAAAAAAATGGATCTATGACTTAAATAAACCATGCATATCATGCCACCGTAGTAAGCATGGAGCAGTACATAAAAATCTCACGGATGTGACAACCATGAAAGTTTGCTTACATAGCCGAAACTATTCCAAATTACAATTGCCATAAAAGACAGTATAACGTTAATGTACTTGAAATGACTTCTAAGGTACGAAACTATTCTCAATGACTATTTTCATAATATAGTGAAAAGGGGAGAATATATCACAACATAAAAAATTTAAAAAAGCTTTATAAACGATATATTCTCGGAAAGATAGAAACATTTTATCGGTTGTAGTAAGAGCATATGGACTAATAATAATATTTAGAAATACTTAAACACAATACCTCGAAGACCAATCTTTTGTATAAAAAAGATTGAAACTATAAAAGCGGCAATTTCTACACTTCATTCTCTTGTTTTTTTTTAAATCATAATTAAATCAAATCTTAGTTAAATATTGAGAAAGAATTAATTTCTTGTAACTGATGTGAAATAAAAAGGAGTAAAATCTTGTGTTTGTAATGAGTGAAAATAAACAATTGACAGAATTCATATTCTTGGAAAGTTTATGCGTTGTTTTGTTCTAAAAAATCCATTTTTTTAGACACGAGAATTTACACTGAGAAAAGAATTCTAAAAACTTTTTGGCAAATACAGCTATTGAGCCGTGCAATCGATATCAAGCAAGTGAATGTAAAGGGACGATTATAATCTTAAATAGATCCTTAAGATGTAATGTGTCAGATAGCAGGTCAATGTCCAGTATCAGGTAGTATACCTCATCTTCAGTTGTACAAAATTTTAAGAAAATTAAAATAAACAAGAGATCCAGTAGATAAAAAATAAAATTTCTCAATATAACGGAAACAAACCTGAACTGCCAGAGCCACAAATTATGCCTGGAATATCAAAGATAACTTGGAAGATTTCAATATCACAAAATATCTACATAAATCACTTGACAAATTTCTGGCTATAGAAGCTAGACCAGTTGATTGCACCTGTAATGTGTTTAATCATAGCAACTATACCGGTTGTTTCATAAAGATGTTGATTTTTAAAGAATGCCACAAAATCATAGCTAATAAAAGGTGATGTATGCATAACAGGAAGAGACTAAACCCTAAGAAATACAGACGAATTTTCCGTCTTACTGCAATATAGAAGTTTTTTACTGTCGTGTTTGCATACAATATCTATGAACAATTGAGACACTATGTTTTAAAACAATACGTCTTTAAACAATACAGATGAATACAATATCTATGAATAATTGAGACACTGTGTAATAAAACAATACATCTTTAAACAATACAGATGGATACAATATCTATGAACAATTGAGACACTGTGTAATAAAACAATACATCTTTAAACAATACGGATGAATACAATATCTATGAATAATTGAGACACTGTGTAATAAAACAATACATCTTTAAACAATACGGATGAATACAATATCTATGAACAATTGAGACACTGTGTAATAAAACAATACATCTTTAAACAATACAGATGGATACAATATCTATGAACAATTGAGACACTGTGTAATAAAACAATACATCTTTAAACAATACGGATGAATACAATATCTATGAATAATTGAGACACTGTGTAATAAAACAATACATCTTTAAACAATACATCTTTAAACAATACAGATGAATACAATATCTATGAACAATTGAGACACTGAATAAATAATACATCTTTAAACAATACAGATGAATTTAATCTCACGACCATACACATGCTCTTCACTGACCTGGATATATACGACATTTATGGACAATGTTTGTCAGGAAGATACTTCAAAAAGAACAATCAAAATTCAGGAGGAATTATTTTGACATCTAGAAGCAGTTGTTGATTAAAAAGATCATCAATCATGGTTATAGAAATAAGCACAGAAATCTAAGTATTGTTTTGATTTATTAAAAAACGCATATGATAGTGTGTCACACTTGTGTCTTCTGTGATATGTATTGTTATATATAATTGTCTTCTACGCTGCCTTCAATTAACCATCCGCTAATCAAGAAAGCCTGTCTATATAAGCATGCTTATATAAAGATGTGGCAAAACAATGTGTTAAAAACATTAATTGAACAATAACAATAAGTGCTGTCAATATTCTAAAACGATTTTTCTAAGCAGATAACTATTTTTATATAGAAGTTACAACGTATCAAAGCCCAGACCCCACTCGACGATAAGAATTTATGAGTGTACAGTAGTCAATGGGACAATGCCATTACAATAGTAATCGTTAATTGTAGAAATTTGGTAAATTGGATGACTTAAGGGGACGGCTCATCGAGAATTTATTTATGTTGGACTTGAACACGACGATATTGTGGTCAGCTGGAGAACAGGAAAGCGAAAAAGAGTTCCACAGGCAATTCTAAGAAAGAAGCTTAGTTGATAGAATCTACGTTTAGGTTTAGGCACAGATAAAGAGTGGGGGAAATTATTGATAGTGGTTCCAGTGGGGTTTTCAGGAAAGTTTGGCGAGAAGGGGCCATAGATTGGAGCTGTACTCTTTTTTTTTTTTAGATAAATTTGCTACTGAATAAATGAGATGGTGCCAATAATCTGAATTAGATTATTGGCACCATCTCAGTACTGTATGTGGATGACTAGCCGCATTGATGAGCTGTGAAATGTGTGGATGACTATATATATATATATATATATATATATATATATATATATATATATATATATATATATATAAGAAGTATGGCGTAGTATATAAGAAGTATGGCGTAGTTTGCTTGAAGCATTGTTAGAGAATGAAAGGTATTTTTAGAAGGCTAGAACAATGCAGGAATGTACAGTCGTTGTGTTTATATTATGGGTTGATACAGGTGAATATTAGTTAGAATCATGTTAGTAATTTGTTAGCGAGACATTCATTGAAGAGACAAAATGCGCGTGGTATCGTAACGAGGAATTTATTTACACTGAATAGAAACAAAGCAGTTTACTACTTAAAAGAGTGTCACTCAACGGTAGTGGTAGGTTGCAGTCACGAGTGACGGTGGCAGTTAATAAGTCAAAGGGAGATAACTCGTGTTTACTCCATATGAAACATCTCCAGGTTTTTTGGGTTTTTTTACTGAAAAATAAAAGTATTTTTATTTTTAAAGTTTTCTCATCTAGTCTCTGTATCGGGCTGGACGTCTGATTGGTCTCCCTTTCTTTGTGGAGTTTGGTATTATTTTGTTTTCTGAGCTTGTTTTTGATACAACTTGTTTTTGACTATTTTCTTGGTTAAATATGTTTTCATAGTCATGTCTGACTTTAAACTTTTGAATTTCTTTTGTTTTTAAAATATGACGTCTGTTACACCATACATATTTTCCTTGTTCTGTTTTTATTAGATATGAACGAGGCTCTTTTTAACTTTTTCATAATCTTACCTTTTTTTTTCTTGTGAAAGAATACGGACACTATCGTCTTTCTTTAGTTCTGGTAGTTCTTTGAACTTTTTATTTATTTCATGCTTTTTCATTGTTTTGTTGTGCATGATATTTGGAAGATTTGTCCTTAGCGTCCTTTTCATCAACTGTTGGGCTGGTGACGGGGTTTTATCTTTTAATAGTGAAGTCCGTAACGCTAACATTGCTAGGTATGGGTCTTGTCTACTTTCAAACGATTTCTTTATTGTTCTTTTAAAAGAATTTTTTTGTTTGAATGTTTCTTTCTGCTAAGCCATTGGACTGTGTGTATTTCAGACTTGTGATATGCCTGAAATCCCAATCTTTAGCAAATTGTCTAAATTCTGATGATCAGTACTCGGGTCCATTGTAACTTATCACTATTTGTGGAATGCCAAATTTTGTGAAGGTGTTCTTTATTTTATTGATCACCGTACTTGATTTGCAGTCATCAAGCATGTGGATGTCGAAATATCTTGTCGTGTAGTCTATTATCACTACATATACTTTACTATATAAGTAAAATACGTCTGTCGCAACTTTGGTCCATGGTGTTACGGGTATTTCATCGTGTAGTAGTGATTCTGACGGTTGTCGGTTTCTGTGATCTAGACAATGTGTGCATGTGCTAACCATTTCTTTTATTTGATTGTTTATGTTTGGTCAATATACGAACGCTTTCGCTCTTGCTATGCACTTTTCTATGCCTAAATGTCCAGTATGGATTTTTTTGTAGGGCTTCCTTCCTTAGGGAGATTGGGACCACTATTCGTGTACCTTTCAATACTAGTCCTTTCACGACCAATATCCCATCGCGGACTGGCATATATGGTGCTATTGTGGGTGGCACATCCTTATTTCTGGCCAAGTTGATGTCGCATATTTCATGAGCATTTTTAGTGTTGGGTCTTTCCCAGTCTTCTCATGGTATATGTTGAGTTTTTAGTCGCTCATTAGGTATTGTTTTATAATGGTATGGATATATTTGTCCATTTCTGTATCCATCTTGTTTATTTCGTATGTTCTTTTTATCAGTCCTAGCTCTTCCGCTGTTTCTGCGCCAATTACTGCGTTTGCATTTGTATTCGCCACAATGAAATGCGAACTTATTTTTATTTTGTAATTGTATAACACAACTCCCTATCGTAGGAATTTGCATACAGTTATAGGCGGTTGATTTTATAGACGTTTTCTTTAATTCTGGCTTTGGTTCTATAGTTTTATATATTTTTGCTGGTAATACGTTTACTTCAGCACCTGTATCGATTTTGAAGTTGATGTGTGTTTCGTTGCCCCGAATCTTTACTTTCCATTTGTCAGTTTGAAGTGCGTCTTCATTTTTTTTCAATTTGGTGTTCATGTTAAAATGGTCTTGCTCCACGTGATCTGAATTGTATGAATGTCCGACATTGTATAGTTTTTACTTTTTCGTTCGACACATTTGAGCGTGTGCGAGCCTTTTCTAGTCTCGCACAAAAACACGAGTTCACATTTCAAGCTATGTCATATACATATGCACACACAAACATACGCGCCCACGTCCACACACGTACACATATTCACGTTCGCGTACATACACTCACATTCACGTGTATAGACACACATGGTAATGCGCACACGAACGCACACATCGATGATGTCACTTCCGCTTTCTAAGGAAATATACACATGCGCAAATGACCACCGGAAACGAGTATAAAAGAGAGAGCAACAAGCGACTCTTTTTTTAGGACCAGCTCTCGACCAGAGATGTTGAGCTAACAAGCCGCCTCCCGACTATGTATGGGGCACGAGCTAACAGACCGTATGTACACATTCACACTCTTTCTCTCTCTATCTACTACTGGTCCCTGAGAACACCACCGTGTAACTGACTGCTAACATGGCATACTGCTTAACCTCTATTCTCTTCTTTGTCTACACGCTGGACTATCATTCTCATTTCCACTACAATACTCATTTCTCTTCCCACGCGCAAACAAACGATAGTGATCCGAACTTGAGATGAACACACATTTCCTATTCTTTCTACAACACCAGTCCCACAACGAACATTGGTTACACACGCGTGGACATGAACACATGTTATAACTAAAACATTCATTCTTTCGAAAAAAAATAAATGACGTTTATCTTATCAATCAATTGAGTCTTTGTTTCCTTCAATTCCATTCGTTTCATTATTCTTTTGTAACAGGATTTGGATTTATATATCCTAGTCCTCTACAAGCGAAATGTCCTTTTTTACCGCAATTTCTGCAGTTTTTATTATATGCTGGAGAGTTTCCTTTCTGATGTGACCCAGCGCAGTAGGTACATGTTTCAATACATTGTTGTGTTTTGGCGGGCTTTTTGTCTTCACATTTGAACATGACGTTGGAAGGCAGCTTGTTTTTGTTTGGATTGCGAATTGTTGAAATATTTTCTGTTTCACATGTAGCCATTATCTTGGAGTGTCTCTTCGTTTCTTCAGCACTCAAGCCTGCTTGTATCGCCTTCTGTAAATCCAGTGAAGGTACTTTGGGCGTTCTTTCTCTCAACATGTTGTCGTTAACACCACAAATTAGAATGTCTTTTATTAATCTTTCAGTGAGATCACCAAATTCACATTTGTTTGCCTTTTGTCATAATTCCATGACATACTCATCAAATCTCTGTGTTTCTTTCTGTATTCACATGAGAAATTGATATGTGAGAAACGGCAGGTTTTTTCTTGGTTGGCAATGCGCGTCAAATTTTTCTATTACTTTTTTCAAGTTTAGCTTCTCATCATTTTCAAAGTTGAACATTTAATGTATTTTCCTTCCCTCGTTTCCTATACAGGTCAGCAATATTGAAGTTTTCACTTTCTCCTGTTTCTTGTCCAACTCTGTAGCTTGCAGGAACAATTGAAATTGGTTTGTCCAAGTTTTCCATTCCTGTCCAAGATTATCCGAAGAAAAATGTCATGCTTTTGGATGTGGTAAAAATTATCTTTTTTTTTTCGGTAATATACGGCTGTGAGTGTTGATGATTTTATATTATGGGTTGATACAGGTGAACATTAGTAGAATCATGTTAGTTATTTGTTAGTGAAATATTCATTGAAGAGATGAATTATGAAATGCACGTGGTATCGTAACAAGGAATTTATTTACACTGAATAGAAATAAAGTAGTTTACTACTAAAAAGAGTGTCACTCAACGATAGTGGTACGTTGAAGTCACGAGTGACGGTGGCAGTTACTAAGTCAAAGGGAGATAACTCGTGTTTACTCCATATGTAACAGTTGTGAGAAGATAAATATATGAATATTAAATAATTCAATATTTTTTTCTTTTTTATTTATTATATATATAATTTTTTAATATATATTTATTTATTTATCTACCTGAATTTTAACTGTGGGTGGTATTTAATTCCAAAAGTCCTTTCGGGTAATAAACCATCGGCAGTGGAGAAATGAATCCTCTCTCCAGGATGTAAATTGCAAAAAGGTTTTATTTAGATTTAAATCCAAACGCTCAAAGATTAATTAATATAATTAAATGCTCAGGGGGAAAATTCTGTAGATTTTAAGATCAAGGGACGTAATTCAAATTCTACTTAATATGGTTATAACTGGCGTTGTTGTTTAAATTTTTTTTTTTTTTTTGTATTTTAAATTCAAACAGTCAAAATAAATTCATTCAGTTATGTTCAAGGGAGGTAATTCATTTTTACTTGTCTACAGGCTTTCTGTTCAGGGGAAGTAATTCATATTCTATTATTGTACCTATTTACTATGCCTCCCCACGGGGCAGAGTTAGACATCAGGGTCGTTTTTTAACGTGGAGAAAAGGTACAAAAATAAAAATTGTCTCAGTCGTGAAGGATTTCTCCTCCACCGAAAGAGAACAAGAAATAGAAGTGCAGCAATGCAGCATCTGAAGAACAGATACTACACTTTGATCTTGTCCCGAACGCCAAGAAAAGCCAAATGCAATGTTTATGTATCTTTAAATTTCGATTTTATTAGAGTTACTAATTGTGACAAAAGAAAATTGTTTTAGCAATGTTTATGTACCTATTTACTATGCCTCCCCACGGGACAGAGTTAGACACCAGGGTCGTTTTTTAACGTGGAGAAAAGGTACAAAAATAAAAATTGTCTCAGTCGTGAAGGATTTCTCTTCCACCGAAAGAGAACAAGAAATAGAAGTGCAGCTGCAGCATCTGTAACGAAAAAGTGTAAGGAAAAATTCAAGATGGCGCCCGACTCTCTCTTTAACACGGTAAGCTATCCTCAACACGGCACAAGGAGCAACAGCCACACGATTCCCCAGCCAACTCAATCGTCACTCACCCACGTCTTTCCCCTCACCCGCTTTTATCGTCGTTCTAGGCCGGCTAATTCCGAGAATTCGTGTGACTTTGCGAGACATCATACTTTACAAAAGACGGCGGCCGCCATCTTGGTCTTTTTTTTCTATTTTTGGTCGGTAATGCTGAGCTGGTTTCGAGGTAAGTCTTTTTCCCCTCATCCGTCCCTCCCACGTACCCACACAACACGCAAACACGCGGGCGCTTATCTCCTGGATGCACGTTACAGCATCTGAAGAACAGATGGTATTTATTTGCTCCCCCACCGAGCAAATTAGGCACAAGGCCGATTTTTAAAGTGAGGAGTGAATGGGAAATGGGGACCAACTCCCCGGGGAGTAGGGGAGCTGGATAGTGACAATTCGTATGAAGGGTTGCCCCTACATTGACCAAGGTCTTATATGTGGAGTTGCCCCCACATATAGTCTTTGCTTGCAGTATCTGCCGGAACAGATGGTATTAATTTGCTCCCCCACCGAGCAAATTAGGCACAAGGCCAATTTTTAATGTGAGGAGTGAAGGGAGGGGGAAGGGGAAAAGGGGACCAGCTCCCGAGAGGTGGGAAATGGGAGCTGGTTAAAGGTCAGGCATGTGGGGTTGCCCCCACATCTGGTCTTTGCTAGTCATAGCTAGTCCTAGCTAGTCATAGCTTGCTGTATCTGCCGGAACAGATGGTATTTATTTGCTCCCCCACCGAGCAAATTAGGCACAAGGCCGATTTTTAATGTGAGGAGTGAAGGGGAAATGGGGACCAACTCCCCGGGGAGTAGGGGAGCTGGATAGTGACAATTGGTATGAAGGGTTGCCCCTACATTGACCAAGGTCTTATATGTGGGGTCGCCCCCACATATGGTCTTTGCTTGCAGTATCTGCCGGAACAGATGGTATTAATTTGCTCCCCCACCGAGCAAATTAGGCACAAGGCCAATTTTTAATGTGAGGAGTGAAGGGAGGGGGAAGGGGAAAAGGGGACCAGCTCCCGAGAGGTGGGAAATGGGAGCTGGTTAAAGGTCAGGCATGTGGGGTTGCCCCCACATCTGGTCTTTGCTAGTCATAGCTAGTCATAGCTTGCAGTATCTGCCGGAACAGATGGTATTTATTTGCTCCCCCACTGAGCAAATTAGGCACAAGGCCGTTTTTAATGTGAGGTAAAAACCAGCTCCCCTAAAAGTAGGCAAAAAGGGGGCACTCTGGTTACCAAAAATAATAATTGTCCCAGTATAGAGGGTTTCCCCTCCATTGACTGGTACAAATTATCTTAAGTGCAGCATCTGCCGGAACAGATGGTATTTATTTGCTCCCCCACGGAGCAAATTAGGCACAAGGCCGATTTTTAATGTGAGGAGTGAAGGGGAAATGGGGACAAACTCCCCGGGGAGTAGGGGAGCTTGATAGTGACAATTGGTATGAAGGGTTGCCCCAACATGGACCAAGGTCTTATCTGTGGGGTCGCCCCCACATAGGGTCTTTGCTTGCAGTATCTGCCGGATCAGATACTACACTTTGATCTTGTCCCGAAGGCCAAGAAAAATTATTATTTTTTGCAAGATTTTTATTCAAAATTCTGTTTGGAACAGTCTACAGGGGAAAAAAAAAGTACTCACTCTAATAACTACATACTCTAAACAAATTAACGTATAAAGAAATAGATATATAATTTCTCTTTGATTAATCGTATCTATACAAATCCCCTTGATCATATATCTATATCACTTACATAATTATTGAAGCTGCAGAGCGCCAGCGGAGCGTCTAATATCTTACAAAATCTTTTAAACAACAGCGGTTAGTTATAACCGTTTCAAACAGAATTGTGAATTAAAATCTTGCAAAAATAATAATAATTTAAACAATGACAGTTTATAAGCACATAATAGAATATGAATTATTTCCCCTGAACAGAAAGTCTGTAGACAAGTAAAAATGAATTACCTCCCTTGAACATAACTGAATGAATTAATATTTGACCGTTTGAATTTAAAATACACACACAAAAAAAAACGTTTAAACAACAACGCAAGAACACAAACGCAGAGCAATATCTGTGCACAAAACTGAAGTGTCCCCCACAGTTTCCAACTTTGAGAGTCGGCAAAACAAGAACAAGCACATACCCATGCAATATTGTCCACTGCAACTGCACAAGGTCTCCCAGCTCCCACCCATTGTCAAAATGCCGCGCCTTTTGAGAGAAACCCTTGAAAGAGCGCGAGACTTTCATAAGAGAAAATGGCATCTGCTTCAAATGTTGCTCATCTACAGCACATACATCCAGGTTCTGCAGAGCTAACGTTAAATGCAAGGAGTGTGACAGCGAAGACCACAACAACAACACTGCTCTTCATCCAGGGTCACCTCCATGGATCGTCGATGTGAGACCTACTATAAAGCACGGCGAGGAGGATGACTCCCCGGCAGCAGTCGGATTGGTCTCACAATGCACACAGGTTTGTGGTGACAACCTATCAGAAAGGTCGTGTTCTAAGACGAGGAGTATGTCTCTCAGTTTTGTCCCTTAAACAGTTATCTCCCTTGGTCGGACATTTTTCTTATAGAGTTTCCCCTGACTTGACACCGGCAGATTGACCGGTGTTTTGTCCTCTAAGAAGCTGCCTTTCTACTGTAGCCGCGTGGCCTGGTGTGTTATTTTTCATTATCCTTCGCCTTTTTTAGCTACCTCCGGTAAGAAACAGTATTTATCCGCTTCTTAAATACCTTTTTTGATACCTTAATGTTATTTTTTTTATATTATTTTATTTTAACTACGAACTTTGTTTATTTTCTTTATCCACGGTTTTGGCCTTATTTAGGCACCGCCAAAACTGAGGGGGGGGGGCAGGTAAGTACTTTTTGACGTACCGTCTTTTTAAAAATCTACCAAAAAGCAGGTAATTATCCAATCAATACGAAAATTTCAGCGATTATTAAGAGAAGAATGAACTTTATAACAGTGTACTTATTTTTCATAAACGATATTTATATATATATTTTTTTTTTGCTTACAACCCCCCCCCCTGTTTTGAGGCGGTTCCAGATATGCTTAAAACAATCATCTGAATCTGAACAAAACATATTGTGTTGTTGTAAGGGACAGGATTATAGATTAAAATAAAAAAAAATTGTTTGCATACCTTATTTTGACGTCTGAATATCAGAACTTCGATTGTGTTTAATTATCCCGCTTTTGAGTTTTGAAGTGTGAAATTCGGTGAATATGTTAAGTAAAATAATTAATTTAAGTTAAGTGAAACAAAACAAAAAAAAATTTAATATTTATACGAAAAAAGCCATTTAAAAATATTTGATAAATAAATTAACAATTTTTTTTTTTTTAGCGAGCCGAATAATGCATGACCATTATTAAACAGGGCATTCTTTGAAGAATCGATACAAAAAAAATTCGATAAATATTGTGCCCTTTGTGTTAAAAATAGCATCATTTTTTTCGATCCCGTTTGAAAACGTTTGCCACCTTTCGGCTACGGTGGACCAAACACGCTGAAATAATTTTTTTTTCTTCTGCTTTAAATTGCCCCCCCCCCATTTTGGGGAGCCTGCCCCCCCACACACATACACATTAAAAACCAAACTCATACAAATGGTCACCCATCTGGTACTGGCCAGCCTCAGCGTTAATAATACATTGAAATTTTCGTCACTGAAAAATAAGTTTTTTTTGGCCTGTTTGGTTTTCCATAGTTTGCTTTTTATTAAGTACAAACGTAAACATTGTCTAGATCGACGCGAAGTAACTGGTTGCCTATATGAATAAATGGAATTATTTGAAATCCAGGTAGTTATATTATAATATTTTTGTATATTCTCATAGAAAATCACCCTAAATCTTACTTAGACAACGAATAAATAAATTAATTATTTCAAAAACCTTTTTTTTTTTTTAAATATTTATGTACGTTTTTTGTACAAGACAAAAATGTCAATTGTTAACTTTTTGGGAAAATTTAACATTTAAAATTTAATTAAAAACAGTAGAAAAAGTTTTACATTATTCTGTTTTCAATATGATAAAATTCAGGGTTTTATCTTTTTGGAAAAAAAGTTACTCAGAAATAATGGATTTTAATAAATGTAATTTCGTTTTAAAAAACAACAACTTCATTTTTCGGCCATTTTTGGAACACATTCCTCATAAAAAATTGCATTTTGTATTGTTTATTTTTCAATTTTTTTTTTATCAATAAAAGTTGTTTTTTCCACCAAGAAAAGGTGAATTATTTACCATAAATTGTTTTTCAGGAAAACTTTCACTTTTTTTAAAAAAGAAAGTTGTCAGTAAACATTTCTTTTTGAAAACAGAACTTTTATTATAAAAAGAAAAAAATCAATGCTTTATATGAACACTGTAAATCGTTAGGTGAAAGTAGAGAAAAGTTAGATTTTTTTCAAGAGAATGTATAAATTTTTTTTGTCAATAGCTGTTAAAATAAACAAAAAATATTCCCATCATTAATTAATTATGCAAAAAAAATAAATAAAATGTTGATTTAGTGTTTCAACAGTTGAACAATGCTCGGCTGAATCCGGTGATTACCGGTCGAACCCTAAACTAATTGGAATCCGGCACGGGGAGGGGGGTTAAATTCTGCATGAGTACCATTCTTTTTAATTTTGTCTTTCGTTCAATTTTTTTGTGTGGGCTTTTAGCGCTAGCAAACTAACAAATTTAACCAAAATGCAAATAATTCAACAATTAAATAATTTTAATAAGTGGCCAACTTCTAATACAAATCCTTGTAAATCAATTCGCCTTATTGGAAACAATGAAGGGAAGGACGAAACCAAATTATTGCCAGTATGTTTGGGAGAGGTTCTATAGGGGTATCAGAAAGTGGCCATTAAAAATGATGATCAGAACCTTAATAATTCAACTTACTATTTTTTAAGCTTATAACTACTTGAAAATATAATTCAAACCCTAATTTTTTTTTTCAATTAAAGGAGCAAAAACCAAATTTAAAAAAAACAGGTTTAATAGAAAATTATGCAATATTTGTGTCTTTAAAACGGTTTTCTTAAAAACAATATAAAGAAAATCAACATATTTCGATTTGCTTATAAATCTATATATATATATATATATATATATATGTATATAAAAATGTAAATTTGGTTCGTTAAAAGTGAATAAAAGCATATTTCTATGTTACCAATTTATTTGAAATTTTCAGACAACCCATCTTTAGAGTTGAGGCATGTTTTTATGTCATTAAAATAAATTTACCTTGCGAATTATTAAAATATTAAATAAAATATAAATATTTTTCGAAGTCGTTTCTGCGAGACTTGTTCGGTTTTATTTCTGGTAACTTCCGTTTCAACTTCTACAAGGTAAGTAAAAAAGAAAACAAAAAAACTTACTCATGCAGAAAGTGATCCGTGCTGAAATAATAACGTTATTATTTAAAAAGCCATTCTTAACATGAGGAAGAGAGGGTGTTTTGTACCTATTCTGTACTTTAACCTTACAATTGAATAAAAACATATCATAAAACTTTAATTAAACATGGAAATACGATTTCAAAAATAGCGCAGATCACTCTCTGCATTAGCACCGAAAAATGTTACTAAACATTTATTAATAATTTCTCACTTTTACAAACATTTGATTTTAAATTTATTTTTAAATGACGACTTTTATCGTTTTTTTTTTAAATACTATTTGAGGATGGGTATGTTGACAACAAATATCAGTTAAATTTCGTAAATATCCCCCCAATGGTGTTTATTCTCAAATCCATTGTTAACATGAAGAGGTTGAGGGTGTTTATTCTGAAAGCCGTTCTTAACATTTGTGGAAGTGGACCTAATGTAAAAAAATAAATAAATAAATTTAAAAAAACTAAATCATTTACTGGTAATTCTCACTTTTACAAATATTTTTTAATTTACATGTACGGATGAACAAATTGTTGAATTGTTTTTGTAATAAACTTTGGGATAATTCTTTGGGTAAATATTTACATTTAGGTCCACCTCCACAATTTTCTTTTTTAAATGACGACTTTTATTAATAAATAAATTTACTTCTCCGCAACATGTACTGAACCCATCCTTTTTTTTTTAAATAGTATTTTCGGGTGGGTATGCTGACAACAAATATCAGTTAAATTTTTCAAATAGCCCCCCCCTCCAAAAGTGGTGTTTATTCCGGAAGCTGTTCTTAAGATGAGGAGGTTGGGGGTGATTATAAGGTGGACCTAATCTAAACATAAAACAAAAAAAAACAAATAAGTTTTTTAAATGATTAAAATAATTTCTCACTTTTACAAACATTTTTACATGCGCACATAAGCAACTATTTTTTTATTAACTTTTTAAAAAATTTTTGTTTAAAAATTAGTAAATTTCAATGAATAAAATAATAAATCATTTATCATTAATATGTGTTTTTGGTTTTGTGTTGAATGAAACTTTTTTTAATTTTTTTCATTACAACAATAATGAACCAATTTAAATCTTCCGGCATGTATTTAAGAGTTACAAAATTATCAATAAATCGTTTAGTTACTAAGCCAACGTCAGTAAATAAAAAATGTTATGTGCGCATGCATTAGCCTTGACTAGGGGGAGGGCTAAGGGAGCAACCATTAAATAATTATGCTGGTCGGCATGGAACTCAACGCCCAAAGAGTACCTTAAGTGGCACTTATGCACTTATGTTATCGTGCTATTTTTTAAAATAGTATTTTCATGTTAAATTCAAATTTTACAATATGTTTTTCTTTTATTAATTTGTTAGGTGAAAGTACAGATAACCCGGTCGGTTTCTAATGTGTGGACAATCTAGCCCCCCCCCCTAAAAAGGGGTACTCTGGATAGTAACAAAAAATTAAAATGGCCTCAGTCTCAAAAGATTTCTTCTCTACTGAGCGAGGAAAAACCCTTCTGTTTCTCTCCCCCTCTCTCTTCCTCTCTTAATATCTCTCTATCCATCTCTCCCTTTCCCTCTCTCAATCTATCTTTCTCTATATATCACCCTCTTCATCTCTCTTTAAGCCCCTTTCTCTCTCTAACTCTATGCCAAAAACTTTGCGGCAAATTCTACCCTGTGCAATGAAGGCCATCAACTCCCCATATTCCCTCCTATAAAAGACAATACGCTATGCAACATACAAATGTCCGCGCGTGAGGTCGCCAAGCTAATCAAGAACCTTGACTCCAGTAAAGCAACTGGTCCCGACAGTATTCCAATTATAGTGTTAAAAACATTACAACCAGAACTTGCCCCCATATTTACCAAACTGTTTAAGCATTGCCTTAAGGAGAAGTGCTTTCCAACACCCTGGAAAACCTCATCGGTATGCCCTGTATTTAAGAATTCAGGTGATAAGTCATCCCCCTCTCAGTACAGACTAATAAGTTTCCTGTGTGTCATGAGTAAGTTGCTGGAATCCACAATAAATAGAGAAGTAGTCAACCACCTCAGCAGAAATAACTTTCTTAGTGACACGCAATATGGTTTCCATTCTGCTAGATCTAAAGCAGATGTGCTAACGGTTATATCTCATAGGATTAGTGAATCTCTCGACAAAGGCTTCATTTCTAGGGCAATTGCTCTCGACATATCAAAGGCCTTTGATAAGGTTTGGCATAAAGGCCTACTACACAAGATTTCCAGCTATGGTATAACTGGAAATGTTTTCTCGATCATTAAATCATTTTTCTCAGATAGGCTCATAAGAGTAGTAGTTGGTGGGCAGAAATCAGAGGCCCACAGTATTAATGCTGGAGTCCCTCAGGGGTCCATACTGGGCCCAACTCTCTTCCTGATCTACATGAATGATCTCCCAAAACACATACTAGCATCTTTCATTGACATCTATGCTGATGACACGACCATCTATGGCAACACATCAAAGGCCATAAATGATGATGTTCTCTCTGATTCTCTCTCCTCTGATCTTGAGCGCGTGGTACAGTGGGGAAAGAGGTGGCTGGTTACCTTTAATGCATCTAAGACCAAACTCCTATCTCTACATCATCAACGCTCTGATCCCCATCTGGCATCAATTGAAATGGATGGCTCTCATCTAGGGGAGGCCCCATGTTTTGAAAAGTTTCTGGGTTTGACCTTTACTCCTGATCTGAAATGGAACACATACATCAAGTCTGTTGCCAAGGTCGCTGGGAAAATGGTGGGATCCTTCTACCGCTCCAGAAGATATCTCACTACTGATGCAATTCTCTATCTATATAAGAGCCAGGTACGTCCAAAGATGGAGTACTGCTGCCACATCTGGGCGGGAGCTGCTAAAAATAGCCTATCCTGCCTTTACAGAGTACAAAATAGACTTCGTGGCTTGGTGGGGGATGCCCGTTTCTCTACCCTGAAACCTCTCTCCCACAGAAGAGACGTAGTGAGCCTGCCATTTTCTATCGTTATTTCTTTTGCAAGTGCTCGTCTGAGCTCCATTCCTAGTCCATCCTCGCCAATCTTTTTCAAAAAACACCCGACTAGCTTAAACCACCGTCAATAATTTTCCCCACTCCTTATCTGTGCCTAAATCAAAACGTAGGTTACATGAACAAAGCTTCTTTCTTAGAACTGCACGCCTGTGGAACTCTGTTCCACTTGCCTGTTTCCCTCCCGACTTCAACCTTGATGTCTTCAAGTCCAACACAAACAAATTCCTGATGAACTGCCCCCCTAAGTAATGACACCTTACCAATTCTCCAATACTATTGCTACACTATCCCTTTGATTACGGTACACACAATAACCCTTATCCCCGAGTGGCCATTGGGCCTTGATAAGTGGCAAACTCCATGTAAAAAAAAACAAACTCCCTCTATCTCTCTGCTTTCCTCTGTCTCGCCCTCTCTGTTTCTAACTCTCCCCCACTCTCTGTCTATCTATCAATCGCTTTATCTCTCTCTATCTCCTTCTCTTTCTCTATTTTCCTCTCACTTTCTCTTTTCTATCTATATATCTTCCTCTCTATTTGTCCATCTCTAATCCCTCATCCTATTTTAGTCTCCTAAATTAATTACAGTGAATAAGGCATTGTCAAAACATGGATAAATCCTATTTTAGTCACCTAATTTACTGACTGTGAGAATAGAAGTTATTTGGAAATTACTGCTACCTTGAACAGCACCAGAAGTAACTGATAAAACCTTTCTAATTAAATTGATTTTGGCAGCCATTTGGTAACAAAATGACATAGCCTTAGCCCTTGCTGCATGAGGAATACCTGCGACCTTGCTGCCAAGTAGAATTATTTATTCTACTTTAAAACATTCCATTTTTAAAAAATCTCATGTCCGACATCTCCAAAACATCCAATATCGGGAAAAATATTGCAGAAATGCAAACTTATTGTTTAGGATGAATGCACAATAGTACACAAAAAATCACTTGAGACTCTTGGTCGATCCTTGCAAGATTTACCTGGCAATGTCAGACCATTTGGGAATTGAGTAATATTGCTTGCAGGAGATTTCAGACAAATGTTACCTGTTATTCTTCAATCAACACCAACAGATGAAATAAATGCTTGCCTCAAATATGCTACTTTTTTGTTCTATGTGAAGACATTAAACTTAACTCAAAATATGCATGTCCAGTTGCAGACTGTCCGATCCGGACAAAAATTATTTCATCACTTGTGGGAAATTGGGTACGAAAAAGTGCCAGCTGATCAGAGTTAAGGGCAAAATTCTTTGACTTTTAACTTCTGTAATTTCTGTAATTTTATTTCATCAAAAGAAGAGTTAGTTTAAAAGGTTTTTACAGATATTCAAATTATAAGAATTCCACTTGACTGAGTGAATGAGCTATTCTTGCAGGTCAATACAAAGACGCCCATGAACTTAATGCTATTATTCAATGTAAAATTCCAAGTGAGGTAGTCAAATACAAATCCATCGACACTGTTTTGAAATCAGATAAAGTGGTTTATTATCCAACAGCTATATTTGCCAGAGATGCCACCGCATGTATTGCAACTGAAATTTGGCGTACTAATTATCATGTTGTGAAATATATCCAAGCTTTGCAATGGCACATAGCTTGCAGTAAAAAAAATTAAGAAGCAATATCATAGAAACAACAATCATAACAGGACCTTTCACAGATGAATATATCTTCATTCCATGCATTCCTATGATTCCACCGGATACATCATTACACTTTAGGAAATTGCACTTTCCAATTTTATTGGCATTTGCAATAACCATCAACAAAGGACAGGGAACAATCTTTACAATCGTGGGTCTTACAGTTACACACTGACTGTGTTTTTACATGGACAATTTATGTTACGTATTCAAGAATCACCAAATCAGAAAATCTCTATATCAGCTAAGAAAATGGAACAACAAAAACTGTGTACCCATGCAAAATGGAAAATTAAAACTATAAGAAACATGCTTTTTCTCGTTTTGGAACTTTTTCCATTGCGCCAATTTGAGCCACAGCAATGTGTGGTAGGGTACAGCTAGTATATGTATATATATATAAATGCCAAAAAATCACTTGCCTAAAAATACTATTAAATGAGTACTTCCATTCTTCATTGTTAAGAATTTATCAATATTTATATTTGAAATTCCATGTATTTTTTAAATAAAAGGATTTTTAAAACGAGGGTCCTAGAAAATCGTATTTTTGTAACGTGTTTTGCACAAAGCGTTAAATAGCTGCTGCTGCTGCTGCTAAAATGAAATTTATGAAGTATGGTGTCGTCCAAGGGCATAAATAATGTCACTTTTTTATTGCGTGTGTTAACCAAAATTAGTATTTTTCATCCTCCGTAGTTAAAAAAGAAACGCACATTCACTTATAAGTTTTTCCCTAGAACAAAAGATCCGCTTCATCGATTTTTAAAAAATTCTTTTAATGAAATACACGAGTTTTTGATTGATATATTTAATACTTCTTCATCAACTAGAACAAAAAATCCGCTTCATCGATTTTTAAAAAATTCTTTTAATGAAATACACGAGTTTTTGATTGATATATTTAATACTTCTTCATCAACTAAATTTTTTTCTAAAATATCTAAAAAAAGAAAACATTGAATGAAATAGAAAAATTTGCCGTCAGCGTCTGGTATTTACTTGACGATGTGAGCATAACATGAACGTTCATTAAAAAAGAAAATCAACATGGTTTTTTTAAAAAAAGGTTTTACACTTTGGACTTTACAGGTAAATTTTTGTTATGGCGAGATGAGCAATTCACCGCCGGAACTTTTTATCGAAAGAACGTTATCACCGGTCACCGATTGTGAGAGCCTTCCCTGGGCGGGAAAACTTAAAAACGTAACATGCTGTCTCTGTAAATATTCTCAATAAACTTCTCTATTTCTTTATTACTTCAGAACCTCTTTATCCATTTATTTACCCGGTGGAATACCTTTCTTGAATATCCTTTTATTACGGCCACCCACCACAGGATATATCAACTGGCGATGAAGATGAGACACGAACTGTAAATTCATCTAAAAAAAAAAAAAACATGTGGTAACCGCGAACATTCTGAAAATTGTTGTTCACAAAGTTCACTTTTAATTGAAGAAAAGGCTTCTTAGAAAGCAAAAGACTGGTGTCTGCCACAAATTTACGCAAGTAAAAAATAATTTTTATATTATTGACAAGTTAAACTCCGTTTTTCTCTTTTTAAACTCCCAATATTATATAACGTGTGTGTGTGTGTAAATTGTGACTTTCTTCATGATTAACGGACGTGTTTTTTGTATTTGGATAATACGATAAAAAAAACAACAAATGAACAATACTGAGGAATCTGTGTTGATTTAATAAAGAAAATTTTTAAAAGAAGTTTACGTGTGTCTGCTGAAGTAGACGAAAAAAGAGTCTCCTGAAATTTTGTTGAGTGTTATTTTAACGGTGATTTTTTTTTAGAACTTTCCTATGTGTTGACAATTTTCTGTGAAAACAAGCATCTTGTTTTTGAACAATATTGTTTTTTTTTCTCTGTGGTATACGTTAACTTGCTATTGATACATTTAAAAAGAAAATGACATCGGAACAAATAGCGACGTTGACGAAAACGTTAACTGAGAGTTTAATCGCTCAACAAAAAGCCCAAATGAATTTTCAAAAACAAATGCTAATTCAACAAGAACGTTTCGAAACTCTTGTAATACAACAAACGACAGATAATCACTTATTTTGTGAAACGATTTTGTCAGAAAAATCTAAGGAGGATGCATCCAGATTTTTTTTGGCTGAGAGTATAGTGAACTCGCTTTCAGAATTTAAATATGACCCAGAAAAAGGTGACACTTTTCCAGCCTATTATCGTAGGTTTGAAACGATATTTACAAAATGATGCGAGAAGTGGTCGGATGAGGAAAAAATAACACTATTACTCCAAAAAATGGGCACAGAAGAAAATACTAAATTCACGAATTTGATATTGCCTAAAAAACCGGAAGAGATCTCTTTTTCTGAAACGGTGAAAATTTTGTGTGTTATATTCGGTGAAAGAGATAGCCTTTTTCATACACGGTATAGGTGTTTAAATACGTCAAAAGACGAAACTGATGACATTGTCACATATGCGGGCAAAGTCAACGCCCAGTGTGAACTGTTTAAATTAAAGGATTTATCAGTGGACATGTTTAAGTGCTACATATTTGTCCAGGGACTGACAGCACCGAAGGACAAGGATTTAAGGTCAAGGATATTATCAATCATGGAGCAAGACCTGGAAATGAACTTGCAAAAAGTGACAGAAGAATGTCAAAAATTGGTAAATGTAAAAAGGGACACTACGAGGATAGAGGGAAAAGTCACATCCCAAGTCCAGGTAGTAAAACAGAAGACATTTCCAAAAGACAAAGGGAAAAGTTTTGAATGTTGGAGTTGTGCGAGTCCGCACTTAAGAAAAAACTGCCCTTATAAAGACCAACGTTGTACCAAATGTGGCCTAGTGGGACACTGGGCATCCCACTGCCGAACTAAGCAAGACAAAAGACGGAAATAGAAGCCAAAAGTAAATGTGGTCTTGTCAAAAGAAGAAATAAAACAAGGAGGGAAACGGAAATTCGTTCACGCACAAATAAATGGTCACTCAGTGAAGCTACTTTTAGACACAGGTAGCGACATATCAATTATCGACGAAGTGACCTGGAAGAGAATTGGTGGTCCTAAACTGAGAAAAACACAAAAAATTGCAAAAGGTGTTTCCGGAGAGCGATTAAAATTCATGGGAGAATTTAATTGCAGTGTTTCTCTTGGATCGAAAACTTTTTCCTCAAACCTTTCAGTTGTTCCAGGAATAAATTCTTGCCTTTTTGGAATTGATTGGATTGTTTTGTTTGATTTATGGGAGCTACCCATAAATTCATTTTGCAATAATGTAAAAGCGTTGGAAAAGAAAAATTCCAAACAAAATGACCATTTTCTGGCAGTGTTAAAAAGTGAATTCCCCAAAGTGTTTTTAGAGGGATTAGGAGTATGCACCAAAACTGAAGTATATTTTGAATTCAAACAGAATGTGAAACCTGTTTTTAGACCAAAAAGAAATGTGCCTTTTTCTTCAAAAGAAGATATTGACATTGAACTAAAAAGACTACAGAAGAATGGTGTAGTCGAAAATGTTGACTATTCTGAGTGGGCGAGCCCCACTGTGTATGTTAAAAGAAAAATAAGAAGATTCGGGTAAGTGCCGATTTTTCTACAGGTCTTAATGACTGTCTGATGGATCATAGTTATCCACTTCCATCTCCTGAAGACATTTTTACAAAGCTGAATGGAGGTAGAATTTTTTCCAAAATCGACTTATCGGAAGCCTACCTTCAGGTAAAAGTCAGTGAAGACTATTCTAAGTATTTGTGTATCAATACCCATCTAGGACTTTTCCGACTAAAAAGACTTCCTTTTGGATTAAAAGTGGCCCCAGCACTATTTCAGCAAATAATGGATACGATGCTTGCTGATTTAGATGTTGCAATCGCATATTTGGATGACATCCTTGTCAAAAGTAAAAATGTACAGGAACATAAGAGCAGTTTTCCAAAGAATTGAGGAATTTGGTTTCAAGTTAAGTGTCGATAAATGTGAATTCTATTTAAAACAGATAAAATATCTTGGTCAAATTATCGACAGCAAAGGCAGAAGACCAGATCCTCAGAGAACAGAAGCAATCGAGAGGATGTCAGCACCCAATAATGTTGCCCAGTTACAATCTTTTTGGGGTTTAGGCACAATATTATGCTATTTATATTCCAAACATGCATAAGTTGAGAGCACCATTGAATGATTTGTTAAAAAAAGAACAAAAGTGGATTTGGTCAAAAGAATGCCAAAATGCGTTTGAAGATATTAAGAAATGCCTGCTATCAGATTTAGCTCTAGCACATTTTGATCCACCGAAAGAATTGATTGTTGCATCAGATGCAAGTGACTACGGAGTAGGAGCAGTTCTTCTTCATAAACTTGAAGATAGATCAACAAAGCCAATAGCCCATGCATCCAGATCACTTTTGCCGGCTAAAAGAAACTATTCTCAAATTGAAAAAGAAAGCTTAGCGATTATTTATGCCATTAAAAAATTCCATAGATTTATTCATGAAAGGATGTTTACTTTGCAAACCGACCACAAACCCTTATTGACTATTTTTGGCTCTAAAAAAGGGATACATACGCACACTGCGAACAGACTCCAACGATGGAGCATAATTCTACTAAATTATAACTTTAAAATGGAGTACATTTCATCCAAAAATATCGGACATGCAGATGGACAGTCCAGGCTAATCCAAAAGTGTGCTGAACCTTTGGAAGACACAGTAATAGCTGCATTGACAGAGGAAAAATAACTCTCCGGATTACTGTGCAACACAATCAGAGAGTTACCAGTGACTCTAGACAAAATAAATAAGGCAACAGAATAGGATGATTATATTGTGAAAATGAAAAAGTTGGTGCAACTAAATGGAAAATCAAAGAAAGTCCCTAAAATTTTACCATTTTCCATTTGTGCTCAAACCTTGATGTACGCAGACAGAGTCGTCATACCGACTACGCTTCAGAGAAGAATTTTTAAAAAATTTCATAGTGGTCATCCAGGCATGTCGAGAATGAAAACTTAAATGCATGGATATACGTATTGGCCTAGGATGGACCAGGACATTGAAAAACTCGTAAGAGAGTGTCAAGGGTGTCAGCTAGCAGCAAAGGCACCACCTGTGCAAATACAACCGTGGCCAAAGACTGATACACCGTGGACTCAGTTACATATCGATTATGCAGGTCCTTTAAATGGACATTATTTCTTAGTGGTTGTCGACAGTTTCACAAAATGGCCAGAAGTGTTTAAATACAAACACCCTACTTCGATGAGTGCAATAGATGCACTAAGAGTTCTCTTCAGTCGTTTTGGAGTGCCTAAAACTATTGTCAGCGACAACGGCACCCAATTTACCAGCAAAGAATTTGAAGAACTCTGCAAGGCTGTAGCCATTGAACATTTAACAACGGCAATCTACCACCGAAAGTCAACTGGCCTAGCAGAGAGGTTCATCGATACATTCAAAAGAGCCTTGAAGAAAAACCAAGGCATGGACACTGATGAGAAGAGTCTTGAACAATTTTTATCGGTGTACAGGATAACTCCGAACCCAAACACTGATACCGGTTCGTCACCAGCCGAACTAATGTTTGCATGGAAAATCAGATCTGTATTTGACAGAATTTTACCAAGTGCAACCAGAGTAACAACAACAAAAGAAAATTTTCCAACAAGGTTTTACAAACCTGGCGACAGAATATTCTTCCTGAATTACTGGAGTGGAAAAAATTTTGGGAAGAGGGGATTATCATGAAAAGAATAGGACACATGCTATATTCTGTAAGAAGTAATAAATTCGACTGTCGCAGGCATATAAATCAGCTAAGACCTCGACACACTGATGACTACAAACAGGCAGAAGAAAATGACCTGCCCCTGGAGGTTTTGTATGATTCTTTTAATATTCCCCAACCCTTAACAGAACTTACTCCAGATTTGAGAGTTCCAGCTTCTCCACTAACTCCACCCACTCAAACGATATTGAGGAGAAAAAGTACAAGGGTGAAAAGAAAAGTTAACCGGCTGAGCCCCAAGCCAAACAGCAAACGATATTAAACCAAATTCTCTTGGGAGAAATTGTCTTAGGGGGAGGTGTTATGGCGAGATGAGCAATTCACCGTCGGAACTTTTTATGGAAAGAACATTATCACCGGTCACCGGTTGTGAGAGCCTTCCCTGGGCGGGAACACTTAAAAACGTAACATGCTGTCTCTGTAAATATTCTCAATAAACTTCTCTCTATAAAATCTATTAATTGGCAGATTAATCGTTAATCAGTCGATTATTAAAGGCCGATTAGTCAGTAATCGGTAATCGGCCAATTTGATAATCGGTACATCCCTAGTTCGAATCCAAGTATGGGCTTGATCAGCAGCCCTGCTTAAGATTAACGTCTTATTCTACAATAGACACTGTTTGATCAAGGATGATTCAGCAATAAATTTGTGTTGATGTACGTGCTGGAAGAACATTCTGTGATGTTCATACTTTGAATTTGATTCTTTTTATGGATGGTTTCCTCTTATGTTTTTCTTTACTGAAATGATTTGTCAATTATGCCATTAGCGTAGACATAGAAAGAAAGACATTTTTATGCTCTCGGTTGTATTTGACATGATCATTTAGTTTGTGTCGACAAACAGGGTTCGTATTAGGATCGTCATCTTTGTCACCATCACTACTCCTGCTGATTTCTGTTTTGTTTATGTAAATATGGAGAGATATGTGATATAACACCTAGTAGTGCACAAGTACTGAAGCAGTTAATTTACCCCAGAGTTTGCGGGGGGGGGGTACTCTGATCTGAGAAAAATGGTCAAGAAGGCACGTTTGTATTATCAAGTGACAACTCGTCAGCTGTTGGTGTTATGTTATCTATTTTTGAGGGGGTACATATTATTTACGTGACGGCCTGTTCATATATTATTAAATGTTCCTTGTAGTTGACAACACACATATTTTAAATCTTCATTTAGGGAGCAGACAGAGTGACAGTAGATACATGTTGAAGACATTTATATGGAGAGAGTTCATATTCATAAGACATACTTTGATGAGAGGATGAAGTGGTATACATTGATACATACTGGAATGATTAAACACATTACCTTTTCTCATTGAAATGAACACAGAAAGACGGCAGTTATAAAAAAAACATGATGATAGTTTATTCTTCGACCGGTCGGAAAGGATTCTGTACTTCAGGGATTCAAAGTTGTTACATGGTTCCTTCTGAGCCTCCCACTTCAAAGAGGGTGCCCTGACTCTAACTGAGAATCTGTCTGATCCTCTCTGCTTCTCTGAGTCTCTGATCTCAATCTGATTCTATTCTCTAACTTCGAAGTCTTTCCTATATTGAGAAATCATTTCTGCCATGACGTCACACGTATATCTAGTCAACGTGACCACAACTCACGTGTTTAAAACATGCGTGATTTGCACATTTTGAAACCATTTCTGACGATCAGGAAATTTCCCATTCTTTTTGTTGTTTTACAAAGGAATTAAACCTACTTGTTAATTCTCTAACCGATATTTTCATTATGCATTCTTTCTAAATATGTGAGCAGATTTTCCAGCCAAATTTTATTTATAAAATATTTAAAAAGAATTAACAATTTAACTGGACATTCAATTTAAAACCTATTGTTCCGTAAAACTTGTCTACAGGGTTCGATTCTCGTTTTATCTGATATCATTTTCATTTAACTAATTCTCTTTTTTTTACTTACATGAAAAGGGGCAGCCCTTTTTATGTAACATTGGCAATTAGCTTTTCTCTCAAATTAGGAGGTAATACCTGGGTGTTGTAAGTAAAACAAATACTATATATCCTTTGAATAAGGTTTTTATTAGCACAAAAGAACGATACATCGCGTCCAACATACACACTATAAAGTAACATGGCGGACACTACTGGAGTAGTTTACAGAGCTAGCGCTTCGTCAATACAACATTCTCCCCTCCATTAAATTAGAAAGTTCCTGTTGTGGATGGAAAGTTTATTCAAGTATTAGTGTATGAAGGTGGGTTTATCACAACCAATGCAAGGGACGTAGTTTAATATTTCAGGTTTGTAATGTTAAAACTCACTAATTCAGCCAACACAAGGAGTGCAATTTAATAGTTCTGATGCACAAAATAAATTTAATCCAGATTCACTAACTCTAGAATCAAAAATTCAACTTATCTGCCGGTCTTCTACTATGTTCTGACCGTCGCAAAACAGGTGGTTCTACTGGTGGAGGTGAATTTTCCTCTTGCTGATCTGCTGGTGTATCATTCTAGTTTTCCGAGTCATGTGAGTGATTGGTGAATTGGAAGTCTTTCAACGGGGCCAAGTCACGTGTAGATACAGTTATCTGCCTACCCTCGTTAGATCGAACAAAGGCATAATGGGGGTTAGCATCTAGAAATTCAATGTTATCAACCAGAGGTTCATATTTAGTTAACCGGTTGTGTCTCTGCATTAAAACAAAACCAGACTCGGTCATCCAAGACGGTACCGCTGTCCCAGACACTGATCTTCTTGGGTGTTTAAACAGGCGCTCATGAGGTGTCTCATTTGTGGATGTGGATATTAAAGATCGAATGGAATGGAAGGAGTTTACTAAAACCTTTTCCCAGTGATCACCTTTGTTTTCCAATGCTAATGAAATAGTTTTCCACACTGTTCCATTCATTCGCTCCACTTAACCATTCCCCTGCGGGTGATATGGAGTGCTGTAGCTCGTGGAGATCCCTTTGCCCTGCATATAATTCTTGTACTCAGCACTCTTGAAACAACTCCCGTTATCTGAATGAACTTGGCTGGGCATGCCAAATATAGAAAACAAGTGGGATCAAGATTGCAGTACACCCTGGGTACTTGTGTCTTTGCAAGGGTATACAAATGAGAAGCGGCTGTATTCATCAACTAATACCAACATATACTTATTTGGAGTAGATGAAGGTAGGGGTCCTTTAAAATCGAGGTTCAAACTCTCGAAAGATTGAGTTGATTTGATTAAATGCCCATCAACAGGGCAGAAAAATCTTGGTTTGCACTTGCTACAAACAATACAGTCCTTTGTCATCTGCCAAATATCCTAAAGAGAGTAAGAGAGGTCATCATCCTTGTAATCCCAGGATGGCACAAGGATCGATGCAAATTGAGGAGGGTGTTGCTACTATTATAGATAATGTCGAAATTGAAGCATGAAAGCTCCAATCTCCAATGGAGCAATTTATCCTTTTTTATTCGACTATGGTGATTTTGTCGTAAACAAATTTTACTGATTTCTGTTCATTAATAAGTTTGGAGCGGTCCCCCTAGAGGTAATGGTGCCAATATCTAACTGCTTCTATAATGGCAGCCGCTTCCTTTTCAACAGCTGGATGGTTTAGTTCAGAGCCATGTAGAATTCGTGAGAAAAAAAACAACTGGTCTACCATTTTGGTTGAGGACTTCAGAAAGAGCACAATCAGATGCATCAGTCTCCAACTCAAGGGGAGCATTCTCGTCGATAGTTTTTATTACAGCTGATTCAATATCTAGCTGTAGATTGTCAAATGCATTTCGAGCTTCCTAATTAAGGGTAAATAAGAGGCTGAATCTTATCAGAATATCTATGGATTCACTTTGAATAATACGAGAAAAACCCCAGGGCTCGCTTGAGTGATTTGGCGTCAGTTGGATAAAGGAGTTCTTTTAAAGGCTTCAACCTCTCAGGGTCGGGTTTAATTTGACCGTTGAGTCCAATGATATAACCCATGGAGCTCAGTTCATTCACAGATAACACACACTTTTCTTTATTGTACGTAATTTTCCGTTTTTCTGTTACTTTAATAAATTTTGCTAGATTCTCATCGTGTTGCTCCTGATCCTTTCCACAGATGAAAATATTGTCCAGGTATCCAAAGGTGTCGTGTAAGTCCTCAGAACTAATAATTTCATCGACAATTCGCTGAAAACAAGAAACTCCATTTGTAACCCCAAAGGGTATTCGGGTGAACTGACACAAACCAGAGTTAGCTTCAAAAGCAGTGAAGGTTTGTCATTCTCATTGATGGGGATCTGGTGATACACATTTTTCAGGTTGATTGTGCTGAATACATTATACTGAGGAACCTTATTCACTACGTTATCCAGCCGGGGCAGGGAGTAGGCATCAAGGCTTGTGTACTTATTCACAGTTCCAGAATAATCAATGGCCATTCTCTTTTTCTGATTATCGGATTTAACCACGACCACTTGTGCCCTCCAGGGAAAGTTTGAGGTTTCGATGATCCCCTCCTTTAAAAGGCGCTTAACTTCTGAGTCAATGAACTTGCTATCACTTGAGCTATAACGTCTACACTTGGTGGCAACCGGTTTGCAGTTCTTATTTATATTAGCAAAATGTTCAGGCAGTTCTACCGAAGCCACAGCGAGTCCCCAAATCTCAATAGGAGTTGAACTCCCACCGTAACGCTTTCATGTTTACTTTGAAAATCCAGTCCGAGATTCACATCACAACAAAGGTTATTTAAAACTGACAGTTTCTGGTTGGGATACATACGTTTGTTAAAAAGTACGTTAGGAAAACAAGCACCTACCACCTTTGATGGGAGGTCAGACGATGCCATCAAAACTCTCAAGTTTGAATCTGTTATTTTAGAATCCAGATCCTCAGCTACTTTGGTATGAATAAAGCTGTCAGAACTACCACTGTCCATGTGGATTTCTGCGGTGGATCTCTGTAGGGACGATGGAACTGTCGAACTCGAACTTATAGAGGCTAAGGTTGGATGATGGACCGAGGCAGAAGTTGATTGAGTAGTATTATTTGATTTGCAGCATTTTGCAAAATGCCCGATCCGTTTACATCGATGACAAACACTCGATTTCGCTGGACTCTGTTATTTTGGATGTTTATAATTTCCACAGTTCCAACATTTAATTTCTGATTTCGAAGCACTTAGATTTATTTGATTAGAATCCAAGTCTGATGTCTCTTCTTTCCCGAGGGCTGCAGCAGTTGGTTCCCAGTATCGTGCTGGTGAATACGATGCCATATTCCTCGTTGCATTGTCCAGCGCTCGGGGATGGTCAAACATACTGTCCAGGTCAGACGTTTTATTTTCCAACAAATGCTGGCAAATGGTATGGGACTGAATTTGGGCAAAAGGCATCCCGAATCGATTCATTAGCGTATATCGCCACGCTGACATCCCTAAAATTGCAGTCGTTGCTAAGGACTCGTAATGTCCGAAGATGCTCGTCCAGACTTTCTCCCGGTTGATGACGCCTCGTGGCAAGTAGATGCCGTGCATATATCTCATTTTTTGGTTTGATAAAGAATTCCTCCAGTTTGAGACAGGCTTCTTCATAATTTCCGCAATCGCTGACATATTCGAAAATATCCGGTGGAATAAAATTCATCAGGACCGACAACTTGTTGAGATTTTCCTGGGGTAGTGCCGCTAAAAAATATTTGAACGTAGCAAGCCAATGCTTAAATTCTTGCTCAGCATTAGATGAATAAGTGTGTACATCCAATCAAGAATGCCTCAGGGCACGATCCATTTTTAAAATCTTTTACTTTTTTTTACCTTTTTGTGCTAATAAAATTGTTGTATGTAAAACAAATACTGTGTACCCTTTAAATAAGGTTTTTATTAGCACAAAAGAACTATACATCGGGTCCAACGTCAACACTAAAAAGTAACATAGCGGACACTACTGGAGTAGTATACAGAGCAAGCGCTTCGTCAGGGAGAGTGCTATTGGGAAGTTTCATATCCACACAAAACAAAAATACAACATTGGGGAAAACAACTCATAACAAATAAAACCTTTTACCTGTCAGAATGATGATAAGGCAAAACATATCTCGCATGATCACACCACACAGAAACAGTTACTACACTTTCCTCACACAACTTAATTAGCAGGTTTAAGTCTGGAATCATAAGTATTATCGAATCGTGTTTCATAAAAATAAGTTGCAAGTTTCATAATGTAATCATGTGTTTATAGTTTAATTTCTTGGTTAAATTTTTTTTTTTTTCTTTGGCTAACTTCACTGTTTGTGCAATTCGTTTCGATTATTTGATTTGATGTCAAATATTCAGTTTTGGATTTTCATATGTGGATTATTTGAATTTTTTTTGTTGGTGGTTACTTGCCTCACCACGGGGGCTGAGTTGGACACAAGGTCGGGTGTTAGTGTAGAAGAAAACCTGTTGGAATTTTTTTTGTACTAATAATGGTGCATCCCCCTGTTTACATTTATTATTTTTTATCTGGTTCTTATATATATATATATGATTTTCTGTATTTCGTATCCTTTATGATTTTTAGTTTCGTATATTTTGGGTTTGTACAAAACTCCCTTTAATTTGAGAAAAGGAAAATGCTAGCTCTGTGATGACGTCACGAGCCCAGCGCGAGATTCGCCCTCTTTTGAAATTCCACTGACGTGGAGATTGGATGTTTGTTTCATTGCCCTGCGCTGAAAATGGAATTTTGACGAGCCTCCTTCAAAGAAGAAAACTCGGCAAGAACACCCCATGCATGTGACGAGACATACTTCTGAAAACTATCTACGTGACTACGGTTTTGCACATATTTTTGAAGGAGTGTAATTATTTAAAAAGAAAATACCTTATTTTATGTGACAAGGAATTTTGGAACCTCCTACAAAGAAGAAAACCCCGCAAGAATACCCAGATATGCGACGCGGCCATACTTCTGAAATCCATCTGCGTGTCTATGGTTTGCACGCAAATGAAGGAGAGAAAATTCTAAAAGGACTTTAAACGAGAAAAATAAAAATAAGAAGGCACGTGCCTGACTGGCTTTCAATTTCTGAGTACGCTCCTAAAATTTACTACATAAGAGAGTGTGATTAGGCACTACTATTTTGAATCTTATTGTATTCGTTCTTGGATACGACATCTTCATTATGAGAACCAATGTTATTTTTTTCATATGTTACTTTGGCGTTTTTTAAATTTAATGCCCGCAAAGAGAAAAATTTGCAACTAATTTTATTGTGAATAAAGTCTCTTCTTCGTTTCAAAGAAAGACCTTTATATTTTATTCTTTACTCCCCCCTTTTTATTCCATGCTTTCATTTTTTTTTTTCAGATTAGTTACTTTAGCGTCAAATTTATCTGGAAGCAAGATAAAATTCCGACAAACCAGTTCCCCCAAAAGGGGCATTCTGTTTAGTAACAAAAATAATAAAATGTATTAGTTGTAAAGGATTTCGCTTCCATTAATCGAAACAAAAAAGTGAAGTGAAAAACAGATACTACATTTTGATTTCGGCCCGACAGCGAAGAAGACCCCTTTTTATTATTATTTGGTCTCTATTATTTAGTTTTAAAAAAGTTAAGCTCGAATTTTATATCTTCATGTCTTTCATTTGTTTTTCTTTTTTTTTTTAATTGGATACACAAAATAGAAATTTACTAAAGAAATTCCAACAAACTTTAAGCACTGACAAATAAAATCTAAACTTGATAGGAAACTAATTCGACACATTGAATTAATGAACGGACATTTTTACACGAGGAACGAACTACTGATTGCACCGTTTTCTGATGACCGAAATTCTTTATTCTTTAGAAGTTGATTTTCTCTTTAAATAATTTCACGTTTAAATCGTGTTTTTCATCTTTTTATTTTGATTCTTTTATATTTTCATATATTTTATTTCCAAACGAATTGAACACATGAAACAAAAATCGTATCAATTTACAAACAAAACTGATTTTCTGTTTTGATTTAAAAGAAGAAAAAAAAAAAACTAATTCATCCCGGCTTTTTCTTTTTTATTTTGTTCCTGGAGTAAAAGGTAAGTTTTTTAAAAAGTTTTTTTTTTACACTTTAAAAAAAATTTCATTAAATAACTTTTAAAATAATTTTAAACATTCAACATTCAAATAAGTTTATTGTTGCAATTCAATAACTGATATTGATTCCGCCATGCTTTATAAAAACGTGAACAAAAAAATTTAAATCTCCGAGTTAAAAAATAAAAAATAATAAAAATATGCTTTACAATCTGACTTTTTATTTTTGTTAAAAATGTGTTGATTGAAGTAAAACGTATGTGATTTCTTGGAAAATAATGTTTACCATAAACACAATAATTTCATTCGAAGTTGATTGAATTGTAGACAACTAGGTATGGGCGGATAAAAATAGACCTAATTTTGAAAGCTGATTTATCATAATTTTTTTGTAGGTTTCCAACTACTTTTTTATTGTATTTGAAAGATTAAGGACTAAAGTTAATTTCCTTAAGGAAAAAAAAAATATTTGTGCACGTGAAAAAAAAAAAGAAAAGTTATGAAAAATGTTTTCACGGCGAGCTAACCAATTCAGCTCAATTTTGAAGTTAAATAAATTAATTGTAAAAATCCTTTAAAAGATAAATATTAGTTTTCTGGGTCTATTTCAAGGATAATTAGTAAAGACCTAAAATATTGAATTAAATAATTAAAAAACAAAACCTTGTTTATACAAAATAAAGCTTAATTAGCCCTAAAAAATAAAGTAATTATTGTGAGAAAATAAAAAAAAGAAATAAAAAAAGAAGATTGCTTACGTGGCGGAATTCTAATCTGAGTGGTTGAGAGGACGAGTCTCTTATAGACTTGGAGGAGTAGTGGGAGGCACAATTCTTCTGTTATAAAAGAATTGCGTCTCTGACTAGTACCAGTAGTGTTAATGACTTACTAGTGGACGGTTGGCACAACTTAGTTACTCGCTGCTCGCCGTACTACAATACTTGTTACTCGACCCAGTAGAGGGGGGGGGTCGCATAGGGCATCCTTTGCAACCTTTCGGAGCTTACGCTATCACTGGGTAATCTACTTCACCCTCTAAATAGTTTTTTTTTTCCAGATTATGTCATTCGCCAAAACGCAACCGATAAAGTTTGTAAACACGATTATACGGAAGCAGACAATTTCAGCTAATCGAAACGCTGTTTCAAAATGAAGTCAGATAGGGGTGTCAGATTCCCCCCCCCCCCACACCAGACGTGCATCCATACATTACTAATCTGACCTTTTGTATCAATTTTTATCATTTTTTAATTTAATTATTTTTTATGTTCCTGTTTTTAAATGATTTTTTTTTAATTATTGTTCGGGATTATATAAAAATTATGTTACGCCGAAAGTTTTAAATCCTTGCGAGCAAGGAAATTATTAAAATCTTGTATATAAAAATTATTCAGAATCTGTAATCAAAAAAAAGTAGAAATATTTTTACTATTATAATTTTTTTTGTGAAAATATTAAATAAACAATGCTTAATTCAATAATAATATCGGTAGTTCGAGAAATTCATTTTCTTTGAGTTATATCGAATTTGTTAATATGGAATTTAGGGTCTTTTTTTGTAATGTTCCTGTAAAAATTATATTTTTATTGTTACAAATTACAATTCTTTATTTATATAAAAAAAGCAAAAATAAATTCTTGCGTTTTTATTTACAAAACCATAATTTTAGTAAAGGTATTTTTTGTTTAAACAAAATAATACATTTCCACTAGGATTTAAATAAAAACAATGGGTTCATTATATTTTGCGATCATCATTTGATAAATACTGAAAAGTTCATTAAAATTGGTTAATTTCCTGATTTTTGGTGATTTTTTAAGTAAAGGGAGGGGTCACAATGTTTATAAATTTTGAGCATCGGCATTCATTTTGCCCGTACCTATAGACAATTGATGAAAAAAACTGCGTTTTTGGTATTTAACTGTTTTAATATTTAAAAAAAAAAATTGTCTACCAATTATGTCATTAGAGAAATTCATTTGATCTTTGATGTTTCATCCAGTATTTTGCATTTTAGAATGGGGATCACTTTTTTTAATATAAAGTTTACATTTATTCGCCACTACCAATTATCAGAACAAAAATATTGGTAAATTTGTATTAGCAGTGTAAAAATCTACTTTTGTGGGCTTTTATGTTTCAACAGGCTTTTAAAAAAAACTGTCTGCAAAGAAGGATTTAAAATTTTTTTTTAAATATTTAATATATTGGAGAAAGGGATCACTTTCCTATATAAATTTAATGTCAAAGGAGAACCCACTTCATGTAAATTATCACTCTCGCAGAAGACCTTGTGTTTGCTTAGCCTGTAAAATGCCAGCAGAAAATGTAGAAAAGAAAAGACAAGCATAATTTTGTAGATCGCTCATTGGTGAACGTATGCCATTAATTTGCATATGCACACAATTGGTAACTGTTAAGGGGGATGAATTCTAAAGGATCTTAATTGAGTTAAGTTTTTTGCTGGACAGCTTAGAATGAGAAAGAATGGTGGAAGATAATATTGAATACACAAGGATTTATTGCAAGTTGAAAGAAAGAAAGGAAAAAAAGACTTTTGTGCATTGTATCGTCAAGAGGACAGTTTGGCACCGTCAGTTTAAAAAAAAATTGTTTTCTCCCTTTCCATTTTATAAGCTATCTTGGCGTTTTTATTTTATTTTCATGTTACTTTTATAAGTGGTGACTTAAGAAAAAGAAAGGGACAGATTCGACATTTGTTTAATACCAGAATTTGATGGATCTGCTGCTGGGCCATCTGTTGTTGAATAGGTTGAGAAGGCTGAACGACTTTGCAAATTGTGCAAAATAAAGGAGCCAGCAACAGATATTCTATTGAGGTAAACTGAAGGGGCCTATGCAGTGTACCAGCAACTCGGGGATGAACCTGACTGGGAAAAAATTAAACAAAGCTTATATACAGTATTTGGTACGGATCCTTTCATTGTATGGCAAGAGTTCACTACCTGGCAGCTACATCCCAATGAAACGTTGGACATTTACTTAGTTGATTTATGAAAGTTATCAGCACTGTTTGGTAGTGTCAACGCCAAAATATTAAGCTCTGCCTTTCTGGTGGGCTTACCTGAGGATGTCAGTAGACTTTTGCAAGTGTCGTCACATATTGCTTGACACTGCCAGTTTTAGTTTTGTTAGTTTTTGTTCCCTTTCCATGTTATAACTCGTTCTCTCTTTCCAATTTCTTGGCAGGACTAAGAGGAGAGAGGTCATATTGGTTTCTGTTTTCTGACGTTTTTCTTTGGAGGAGAGTGTTAGAGCCCATGTGTTCTTAACTATTCTGTACTTTCACCTAACAATTTATGTAAGATGCCATAAAAATATATTCGGGCATAATAAAACTTGATACTTATACACTATTTGACCTGCACTATTTTAAAAATAATATTTTCATGTAAAATTCATGTTTTTCGATATGTTTTTTATTAAATTGTTAAGTGACAATTCAGAATAGTTACAAAAGCTCTACCCCTTGCCCTTGCCATGGGGAGAATGGCTTTTTAAATAATGTTATTATTTCAGCACTTGGGTCAAATAGTGAATAAGTACCCAAAACGTTTTTAAAATTGTCACTGTGACATATATTTCTTCCAGTATTTTTTTTTTGGAGTGGTTATCAGGACTCCGCAGATGACTTCTCTGATTCAACTATTCATGTCTTGTTCTAACATAATATTTGGCGTCATTATTTTTTCAAAGTAAATAAACGCTTCAAAATAAATTCAAGAGAAAAAATTCCAGGTATGTAGAAGCGCTAACTCTTTTGCCTTTGGTAACATTTTTTTGTTATATATTTGGGTTTTTTTGCCATTTTTTTCATTTTTCTTGTTCATACGTCAAAATGCTGCTTTTGTTAATCAGTAATTATAAACTAAATTGAAAAATTGTTTGCAGAAAATGTTAAAAGTATAATTAAGAAAACAAGAATTTTGTAATTCTTAGAATCAAAAGAGGATTTTTTTCTCTTTACTTTGAATCATACTTCCTCGTCTTCGATCTCCCATTTTTCTGTAACTAAACAGTATAATAAACACGCTTTTTAAAGAGTAGATACAGGCAAAAATGGGTGGATAAAGATAGGAGGACCTAGTTTTGAAAGCCGATTTATCATAATTTTTTTGTAGGCTTCCAACTACTTTTTGATTGTATTTGAAAGATTAAAGACTAAAGTTAATTTTCCTAAAGGAAAATAATATTTGTGCATGTGAAAAAAAAGTTATGAAAAATGTTTTCATGGCAAGCTAACCAATTCTGCTAAATTTTGAAGTTAAATCCATTCATTGTAAAAATCCTTTAAAAGATAAATATTAATTTTCTAGGTCTATTTCAAAGATAATTAGTAAAGTGAAAACCTAAGATATTGAATTAAAAACACTTCGCTTGTACAAAAATAGCCCAATTAGCCCTCAAAAGGCAAGTAATTATGGCATTTGCCAAAACGCAACCGATAAAGGTTTGTAAACACGATTATACGGAAACCCAAAATTACAGCCAATCAAAACACTGTTTCAAAATAAAGTCATGATCTTAAAATGAGGTAGGGGTGACATATTTTTTTACCCCCCAGACGTGCATCCGTACATTCCTATTCTGAATGTTTGTACCAATTTTTATCATTTTTTAATTTAATTATATATTATGTTCCTGTTTTTAAATTTATTCTTTTTTTAATTATTGTTCGAGATTATATATAAATTATGTTACGCCAATTTATGTGAGCAAGGGAATTAATGAAATCTTGCATATAAAAATTATGCAAAATCTGTAATTTAAGAAATAGCATTTTTGCTATTATATTTTTTTTGTGAAAATAGTAAATAAACAATGCTTAATTTAATGGTATGTCGGTAGTTTGAAAAATTCATTTTTCTTCGAGTTATATCAAATTCATTCATACTGATTTTAGGGGCTTTTTCGTAATGTTCCTGTAAAAATTTAATATTTTTTTTTAGATTGTTATATTTTACAATGCTTAATTTTCATGAAAAACGCAAAAATAAATTCCTCTATTTTTTTTTACTATAGAAAACCATAACTTTAATACAGGTATTTTTTGTTTAAACAAAATAATACATTGGCACTAAGATTTAAATAAAAATAATGGGGTTGATTATATTCCGTGATCATTATTTTATAAATACTGAAAATCTCATTAAAATTGGTAAACTTTCTGATTTTTGGTGAATATTTAAGTAAAGGAAGGGGTAAAAATGTTTATACATTTTGAGCATCGGCATTTAATTTGCTATTAAATATATTTGCAGCCCACTACTGGTTGATTGTTTGTACTTTGGTTCTAAAGATCGATGCCTCAAAACTTCCTTGCCATTTTCTTCTTTATCACTTGCATATTTCTTTTGTTTCTTTCCATATTTCATTCTATTAATTGAATGTTGAAAATTAATTCCTGTGTATTTTTACTTATTTCATGTTTTATTTATTCCATGTTTTAATCATTTGCTCATGTGTTTATATTTATTATTTATTTCCTCTCTTTTAATTGTGACTATTCAAAAAAAAATTGGAATTGATAAATATCCTTTGTAATTCTCTCTCTTCTCCCTGTTTCTATGTGCAATAATATTGGGTTAACTTTTGTCTGATGGTTTGAGGGTACTGGATTGACAGTTCCTGGCTGGTGTTTCCGACTGATAGTATAGGAGCCCTAACTCTTTGGTAGAACTTGGAGTGGCTGCTCCATCAACAGTTGTATAATATCAGGATGATTGTAATGCCATGTCGTGCATGGAAAGGTACTGTGCACCCATCTTCAGTGGGCTTTCCCAAGGCCACAATTCTATAGATGAAGAGTCAGCTGATGGTCTACTCGTGTTGCATGTCTGGTATTCTGCACTACTTGTTCAACACCTCTCACCTAAACTGAAACTTCAAAAAAATAAAATGCCAGTTAAATAAAAAAAAATACAATTAAACCAGGCTTATTCAAACAAAACTAATTTGCCTCCGACCTTGAGGTTTGCATTTACGAATATCTGTAGGAACTAATTTAGATGATGTCGAATCGTTTCTCTGAGCCAACACCCCGGATATCTTAGCACTAAGTGAAACTAACCTACACTCCTCCATCCCCTCTAACTACTTTAACATGCCTGGTTATCTCTTACTTTACCGTAAGGACTCAGACAGACATATGCATAGACTTGGAGTCTATATTTAAAATACCCTCCCCTTTACTAGAGAAATAAAACTAGAATCAGACGATTAGGCCTTTATGTTCTTTAGACTTAACATGCAACATAACATTAGCTACATATATTTTCTTTACTGATCTCCCACGACCCAGGACTATTCTAATAAAGTCTCTAACAGTATAGATACAGCACTCTCCCATGAGGTTAGGGCACAAGTAAATATATTTGGTAACTTCAATGTCCATCACAGTAATAGGCTTGAATTCTCTACTTACACATACGCAACTGGTAGCACGACACATAGCTTCTCTATATCACATGGTTATATTTCTAATACATTTCCCAGACCAACAAGATTAACGTGCCTCACTACTAGATCTATTTCTGACCACAGTTTCCAATGATTGTGCAAAGAATGCCCATAGTCCACTCGGGAATGCTGATCCCACTGTGAATTCTGAAGAAATCGCCTTAAATTCTAGACCTATAACTGAAGAGCCATTGCTTAAAACAACGAGATATTTTAAAAAGGTTGATTGCAAAGCCATCAGGGATCTCAACAGAGATTTCCCATGGGGAAATTTCTTTTCTCTACCTGCTGAACAGTGTGTAAATGAGACCATTGGCTGGTTCAAAATGGCAATTGAAGCACATGTTCCCACATGGAAATTCTATAACAAGCTCCACTCTCCCAAATGCTTTACTTCTACGTGTGTAGCTGCCATTGCTCAAAGGCAACATGAACACTGCAGATTTAACCAACATAAGTCCAGTTCAAACAGACAAAAGTTTATAGATGCTAGAAGTAATTGTAAGAGAGAAATAGCAACAGCTAAGAAAGAATATACCAAAACCAACAGAAAATATGTTGAAGCACAGAAATTAGAAACCCATGATTTTTGGAAAATCTACAACAGTGCAGTAAATAATGGGCAATCAACAATTCTTCCACTATCAAACAATCATGAGGTTCGTTGCATAGCAACTGAGAAGGCTAACATGCTTGCCAGTCGGTTTGTCTCCAACTCCCTTTTGACCTAGTAAATCACCCTCTCCCTGATTCTCCTTTGCGGATAGATGCCGCACTAGATGATCCTGAAATTACTCCTTCTCAGGGGCATGATATCATAAAAACCTTGACACCTCAAAAACATGTGAACCCGATCTCAACCTGGCCGTGCTATTAAAAAAATACTCCACTGAGGTTTCTTTGGTTCTCTCTTGTACTATACAACAAATGTCTTAACGAATCTTTCTTTCCTGACTGCTGGAAAGCTGCTTTTGTAGTACCAGTTTTCAATAATTCTGGTGAAAGAACTGACTCAGTTCCTTCCACTTTTTGCCAAAATATTTGAGTCCATAATTAACGAAGCTCTAGTATAGCACTTTACAATACTAAACTTCTGATCGCCCAATATGAGTAGGAACAGATATATTGAGAGCATTACCAAGACAACTGCAAAGAAGGTGGGTTCTCTCTACCGTGCTAGATAGCTACTTATGCCTGAAAATATCCTGTACCTCTATAAGGCCACCATTCGCCTATGTATGGAGTATTGTTGTCACATTTGGGCTGGTGCATCTGCTACTAGTCTTTCATTCTTTGACAGGGTTAAAAAAAATGTCGCCAACCTGATAGGTCCTGAACTGTCATTTAAACTTCAGCCTCTGTCTCATCGACGGAATATTGCATCCCTCTGCCTATTCTACAAGTATTTTAATGGTGAATGCTCTGATGAACTGCAAGAACTTGTACCCTTTCAACATAAATACCCCTGACAAACTCGACAAGCAGCTACCTCCCACCTCTATACAGTAGAGATCCCTAGATGTGAGAAAGCCTTCTTCTCCAGTAGTTTCTTCCTCAGAACTGTTAGACTTTGAAACTCCTTCCGAGATTCTGCTTTCTCAACTATACTGACATGCAAAAGTTCAAATGTAATGTGAACAAACATCTTGCTGCTCATATTCGTACATAATATCCCTGTAACTTATGTCCCTGATAGTAGCCCTATATATCAAAGTGGCACTGTGCCTTGTTTGTGGTTAAAATAGAAAAAAGATGACACAGTAAAGACCTATTACATTCTGAAACTCTTTTTGAATGCTATCTAAGATGAAGGTAAATGATTTTCTGGACAGTAAATTTACTCCTTTAAGAAAATGTAAAAAGTTTTTATTATTTTACATATTCGTTTATCGATGATATGTAAATTTGTGGGCTTGAGGAAAGCAGAAACAATGGTTAATATTATGACTATATAATTACTTCATTTAGTCACATAAATTCATATACGAAGATATAATTTTATGCATAAATTTTCAGTATTTACTTCAACAGTGCTCAAGATGTAGATAGAGCTAGGTAGTAAGTTATGACAATAATAATAGAAAATAAATAAAAAATAAAATAAAAAATAGAATAAAAGAAACATATATTCATAAATAAGTATATATATATATATATCCGAAATATAGAATATAAAAACACAAAATAACATGTCTTACTATACCTAGGCTGAAAGTAGGTCAGCTTATTATGACAAAAGGATATCTAAAATACAAAAGGGGTTAACCAGATGTCAACTGTACCTTTTTCCTGTAAGTGCCCGTTCATTGGCACATTAGGATGGGTGCAGTCGCAACTAGGAAGCTAATTGGCTACCTAGAAAAGTCAATAGCATGTGCGTATATAAAAACGTGCAATAACCACAACTTTTTTCATAAACCTGACAAATTCTCACAAGAATGAAATGCGAAATAATCTGTGTAGCTTAACTGCCATATATATTTTCATAACATATATATATATATATATATATATAAATATTTCATTTAGTTACAAATATAATAATCACATTTTTGGGGGTTAGGGTGTTATTTTCAAGCAAACTGTAGACTCGAATAACAAAATTGACAAATTAAGCAAAATATAAAAAGAGAAAAGAAAAATGTAAATGAATAAAAAAGTAAAAAGTATCGAACATTAAAAATAATGTTAATATTTTTTTAATGTTGCATATTTGTTTATCAAAAATATGTAAATGTACATGCTTGAGGTAGGCAGAAACAATTGTATACAGTAAAAACTTTTTTGACCAACATATGGAAAAATTTTCCTTATAACAAATTGTTAATATTAAGACTCATATGTGTATGTTTATATAAGCGTTTTACTACATACAGTTATTCTCTACACCTATATCGACTTGTTCTGTTTCAAGTTAAAAAATATTTGGTTGTTTTTCTAATGTGTCTCATAATGTTGTTTTATATAAATTATCTAGAAGTTATGAGTCTAATCCAATAATATTAACAGCAATAAACAAACAAAATTCTAATATGTCAATGCAACTACTAAAAATATTAATTTAATTTTTTTACAGATGTTCCTGTTTGAACCCATTTAGTGAATGTTAATGGATCATGTTTTTCTTAAGAAAACTAACAGAAAAATCTGTAGGAAGATTAATTCTACTTTAACAAATTTTTAGTGATGAAAACGTCATGCATCTCGAAGATTATATAAACTTTTGTAAAACATGTTATAAATGTTAAAATGAATCAAACGTTGCTCAAAGACTGAATCACAAATGAAAAAGAGTATGTGACTGTTGAAAAACAATATATTTTACATGACAAGAAATCTATAGCAGTAAGAAATTTAAGTTAGAGAAGGAACACCAGATAAATGCTATAGCCTTGTGAAGTAGCTGGTGTTTCATTTTTCAAATGAAATTTGGTTCAACATCTGAAAATTAAAGCTAAAAAGCGAGGAAGAAATAGCGTATTTTGATTATCTTGTTCCAAGATCAATTGTAGTAAGAAATGCAGGTACAGAGTGTGGAAAAGCCACATTCTTGCGAAGTGTGTAAATATTCTTGTTCTCAGAAATCAACGTTAGCAATACATATGAGAACTCACACTGGTGAAAAGCCATATTCTTGTGAAGTGTGTGAATATTCTTGTTCTACAAAATCTAACTTATTGAGACATATGAGAATTCACACTGGCGAAAAGACGCATTCTTGCAAGGTGTGTAAATATTCTTGTTATCAAAGGTCAACGTTAGTAATACATATGAGAACTCACACTGGTGAAAAGCCATTTTCTTGTAAAGTGTGTAAATATTCTTTTTCGCGAAAGTCACATTTACTGAGACATATGAGATCTCACACTGGCGAAAAGCCACATTCTTGTGAAGTATGTGGATATTCTTGTTCTGAAAAATCAACGTTAGTGCCGCATATGAGAACTCACACTGGTGAAAAGCCTCATTCTTGTGACGTATGTGGATATTCTTGTTCTCAAAAATCAACATTAGTGACGCATGTAAGAACTCACACTGGAGAAAAGCCACATTCTTGTGAAGTGTGTGGATATTCTTGTTCTGAAAAATCAACATTAGTTAAACATATGAAAACTCATACTGGCGAAAAGCCACATTCTTGTGAAGTGTGTAAATATTCTTGCTCTGTTAAATCAACGTTAGTAATGCATATGAGAACTCACACTGGAGAAAAGCCACATTCTTGTGAAGTGTGTGGATATTCTTGTTCACGAAAGTCGCATTTAGTAACACATATGAGAACACATACTGGCGAAAAGCCACATTCCTGTGAAGTATGTGGATATTCTTGTTCTGAAAAATCAACATTAGTGATACATATGAGGACTCACACTGGCGAAAAACCACATTCTTGTAAAGTGTGTGAATATTCTTGTTCTCAAAAATCTACGTTAGTGAAACATATGAAAACTCACACTGGAGAAAAGCCACATTCTTGTGAAGTGTGTGGATATTCTTGTTCTGAAAAATCAAGATTAGTAAAGCATGTGAGAACTCACACTGGGGAAAAGCCTCATTCTTGTGAAGAGTGTGGGTATTCTTGTTCTATTAAATCCAACTTAGTGAAGCATATGAGAACTCACAATCCTTAGAGCCAAACTTTAATGAAATGCAGATAGCAGCCATAAAGGGGACAACGACTATTCTTTAAACAAAGTACAATGAAATCCAGTATCAGCCCCAGAACAGAGTCCCTTGATTTCATAAAAGTAACCAAAGTAAAATAATACTAGAGGCAACATAGGCGTCTTGCCTATTTGGCAGTCGTTGCAGAACTCTCCCAGTATTGGTGATTGATACCTTTATATATCTCACTCACGCACCTATGTTAATTAGTGGGCGTCTCCACAACACTAACCAAAGTAAAATAATAAAATTTAGATGTAATATCAATAGATACAAAAACAAGGAAACTGCTACCATTACATGTAATAATATACCAAATCTAACGAATAAAGAAAAACAAAAAATATACCACAAAAATTGCATCATTGAAATAAACTATGCATATGGAGCCACCATACATCAAATGTTCAACAGGAATGGAAATCTTTTCTGAAAGTTTTGAGGCACATATTAAAGAATACTGACAAACGGGCAACCAAAGTTTCAAGAAAGAAAACAAAAAAAATAAGTATGAAAATAATACAAACTTTTTGGAAACTAGGAATGTATAGACAAGGAAACGTTACTTTAATCAGATACGTCACCAGAACTGAACGGTCAAAAAGATTAGAGCAGCTTTGGATTTTGTCATAAAAGTGTGCAGACTAGAAATCCGGGAAGTGAGGCTAGGTGAAACAAGCACGTAGACACATAGCACACTCATGTGAAACACTGATACATACATAATAAATGTATATTTATAAAATATAAAGTCCTGTTTACAAAGAAAAATTGTTATTGTGTCAGTATGGTGGACATCTATTACAGCACCCAGCAGCAAGAAGACAAAGAACCTCCGGACATAAAGTTATGAAGCATAATTATTCTTCCATATATCATCCCTCGCTATGTTATACCGTAAATGAACAACGTGTAATCTTAAAAGAGCCCTCAGATATAAATATAAATTGTAATGGAATTTAGCGTTAGCTCCAGGAGGGAGCCCCTTCATTTTTAAACTAACAAGTAAAGTTTAAAAAAAAAAGATATTCTTCACGGCTTTAAGTATGAAAAATGTGATAAAAAAAGACAAAGTATTCTATGCTCAAATATCTCACAAAAGTAAAAAAAACATGCGATAGTGTTAACGGTAAACTTTGATCAACAGGACACAAAGGAATTTACACAAACCTAATGTTGCAGAGAGGAAACATAAATGCTTTTATGGCCACTTTATTCACTACAACGTTGAAGAGAATGATATATTATCATCTACATATGTAAAATCTCAGAAAGAAGTATCCCAAACACAATGGTTATAGAAAGAACCCACCAGTGGCGAGGAAGACTTTGCTATATAAATGACAACCCTAAAACTACACAGGATCAAGTCCTTCATAGACTAAAGCTTCATCTACAGAGGTACAAGAACATTCAACTATATTCCAGCCACAGGAAGAAATATGATAATGGTGTCCCCTGACATTTTCAAGAAACAGCTGGGCATCTGGCTGGAAAAGATACCTGACCAGCCACCAACACCAAGCTACCCCAGTTCCAATCTCAATCGTCTAGTGGACTGGGTGCAGTGGAGCTCCAGCTCAGCTGTGTTAATAACTGACAGAATAACACAAACTAGAAACTACAGGCATACAAGTTGGCAGATACATAAAAGACAAGGTAATAAAACCAGACATTATCCAGGCACTAATGTGCAAGCCAACTGACTTGTCATGGTTGATTATATCCAATGATACCTGTTCATACCATCTTATTTTCATGTTGAAAACTCTAATCTTGGCAGTGCTCGTTACAAGCGCGGTCACGTTATCAGCATAGTAAATATAAAATGCGGCATAAAGCAAAAAATGGAGGAAGGGGGATGAACATGACCTATTTTAAGATTAATTAACAACAACAACCTTGGCAAAAAAAATAATATTTTTGCCAATGAAATTAATACCGACTTCTTATTTGCTCAAATTCGATTGTATATGTCACCTTTTTCTTTCTGATCGGTCTGGTCTCGAGTTCAAGTGTCGGTGACATTTTACAATATGCATACACATTTGGACGTTTGTCTCCATGAACGTTGTTGCAGATTGTTATTTGCAGTCGTTTCAAGGGATGCTCAATATTTCTGGAAACATATGCTCTTGCAAAATGACACTTGTGGCATTAAACATTATGTGGTAAACACTTAAAACTATAATGATAATTATAACCACAGAACAAACACTTGTTAGAAAATATTGAAGAAGTTGATGTAAATCCTGTTGCAGCTATCACTGGAGAAGTTTCGCTTGCTACATCCACAGCTTTTAACTAAGCACTTTCAATGACAAGAAATATGCACAAATTTTATATTCATAAAAATAAAAACTTCAACAACAGCAAAAAAAACATGCATTTATTTTCGATTCGGTCTTGAAATTATATTAGTCTGCACTCGCTATGCACTAACCCCATGACTTAACTGAAAACCAAAAAATTATTCTCTTTTATGTTTTATTACAAAATGAGCGTATGAAAGCAAGAAGGACAAACGAAAATGTTTAGTTCAAACTTTTATTGAGGCTCAAAAAGATCCTGCTGGTGTTATCTGGTGAGAGATCGACGATGGCTAGCTGGTGCTACTGCTGCTGTCTTTGGATGACACTGTTATTATGTGAAATCGGCGGTGGCTAGTGCTGTTACTAGCTTGGGATGCCGCTGATATTAAGTGAGATTGGCGGTGGCTTGCTGTTGCTGGCTAAGCAGCTGATATTATGTGAGATGGGCGGTGGCTGGCTGCTGGTGCTGCTGGCTTAAGCTACTAATATTAAGTAAGATCGTTGGTGATCGGCTGTTGCTGCTGCTGCTGGCTTATGTATCATTATAGGATCAGGGATTCACATTATTAAAAAGACACCGAAGACAGGATACGTTTTAAGCATGTGTAGCCATGGAGCAAGTACCGTTTTATTGGTGACTCAATATAGGGGACTCAACTCTTGTATTATTCTTTATTAAAGAGTGCTGATCGAAGGGGACATAACTCATACTATAACATCCCTCTTTTCCAAAGAAAAATAAAACAAAACACAAACAAAAATTAAATAAGGAAGGAACCTTGACACTAGTAAGAAGTAGTGTGAGTGTCCAACTAAGGACTGTTCTCATCAGAAGTAAATTTTTGGGGTGGTCTTATTCTTCGACCGGATCTGGATACTTTTTGAGTTCCAGGATGAGTATTCAGTGTTTTATGGGGTGTATCTGTACCAGGTCTGTCATTGGTTGTGTTGGGGCTTGTATGCTCCATGGGTATACGATCTGTTGACAAATCGTTTGATTCTGAGGTCCTCATAGGTGTGGCTGCATATGTTTCGGGGTCCAGCCTTGTTGTAGACTTCTGTCCTCATACGGTTCCTGTGAAGTGACTTCCCCGATGGAGTCTGAACCGTATATGATCTTGGTTCAACACATCTATGTGTGACGACTGCTGGGGACCATTTGCTGGAGTCTGGATCATATATGTGAATATGTTGTCCTTATATTTCTGGTAACTCTCGGGTGTGTTGGTCATAGTGAGACTTTTGGTAGGATTGCCTTTGATAGAGGCGAGTTGCTGTTTTTTCTTTTTGGGTCGAATTGTTGAGGCACTTCACTGGTAAGTTTCCCACCAGTGTTTGGTTTCATAGAAATTCACCCGGTGATGGAATTGCATGGTCGATTGAGGTTGACCGTAAACACAGCAATACCATATCTACATCACAACTACTTGAGGCAGCCTTTTGCATCGCTGATCTTATAGCTTGTATACAGTGCTCGGCCAGACCATTTGATTGGGGGTATCTAGGCGATGATGTAACGTGTTCAAATCCCCATTTACTTGCAAACTGTTTGAAAAGACTGGAGCTATTATGAGGACCATTGTCACTGATTACTCTTTCTGGGATCCCTTGTTCACCGAATATCTGTTTTATTAGCTTGACTACTTCCTGACTTGAGAATTCCTTTAATTTTCTCACAAAGGGAAACTTTGAATAATAGTCCACCATCAGCATGTAATTTTGACCTTCACTGTGGAACAGATCAGTGGCCACTATTTTACAGGAATCTCATGTGGCATCAGAGGTTCTGCACTCTGGGCTTTTTGATTCTGTTGACATAGGGTACATTGTTGTGCGACACTGTCTATATCTTTATTAATGTTGTACCAAAAGACACAACTTTTTGCCCGGACTTTGCATTTTTCCATACCCTGATGACCATAATGTATTTTTTGTACAATTTCCTGCTGCAGCACTTTGGGTATAATTATCCGACTACTCTTCATCAAAATGCTGTTTTCGATGGCCAGCTCATCCTGATACGACCAATATGGCTGCAAGTTTTTGCGTATTTCCCTACATGTATTGGGCCAGCCGTGCAAGATGGTTTCCTTAAGCTCACAGAGTATTGAGTCAGCTTTAGTTGCTAGCTTTATCTGTGTTAATTTCTTAGCAGAAAATTGGACAAAATCCACTCGGATATTAAAAGGTTGATCTCCTCGTTACTCCTTTTGTTTGGTAGCCGGGAGAATCCATCGGCCAGGATCATCTCCTTGTATTCTTGTAGGTGCAGCAGCGTATGTTGAAATTGAGGTGAAGCAGCAATTAGATTTTTTAAGCTGATCATTTCCAACGGCTTGTGATCGCTTTCTACTTGGAATTTGCTTCCATATGGGTATGTTTTGAAGCGCTCACAGCTAAAAACTACAGTTAAAAACTCTATGTTTGCATACCTTTGCTCCGTTTCTGTTAGAGCTTTTGGTGCAAATGCAATGCGCTTTCCTTCTTGCAAGAGTACTGCACCTAGACCCTTGTTTGGGGCGTCTACCTGTAGGCTTGTCTCTTTCAATGGAGGCGAGAGACATTTCTTTGCAGATCTCATAGAGAGACATTTCTTTGCAGATCTCATCCTTTATTTCTTGCATAGCCTTATGGTGACTGGCAGTCCACTGTTACTCTGCTTCTTTTTTTAACAGACCTCTCATGGGTGCAGTTAAGTCTGATAGATGCGGAATAAATGGTGATAAGTAAGTGATGATTCCCAACACTTTTTACAATTCTTTGACATTGGTAGGGCTGGGAAGCTGCTTTATAGCTTCTACCTTACTAGGATCTGGTTTAATACCGTTCTTGTCATAGATAGCCCCCAAAAAGTTTATCTGCTTTTGATCTATCTCACATTTATCTATATATATAAAAGCGAAAATGTGTGTATGTATGTATGTTCGCTTTTTGTGTATGTCTTCAAAAGGCTTTCCTCCGCCGGATTCTTGAGGCCATCGTTCATTTTTAAAACTTTTTATATCACGTCTAAATGATAATATCTACAACTTAACAAGGGGGCTCACCTCTCTATTTAATTTGCCCGACTTTGAAACGTTAAATATTCGACATTATCGGATCAGCACGTGTTGCTTTCGTTTTTTGGTATAAAAAAAGCAAAACTCGATTAGAATCACTGGCCCACTGCCAGTGGTCTCTAGAAAGCGATGTAACGTTTGGTCAATGTTGGCTTCGTCATATCAGACGGTTGCTTTCATTTCGAGACGAGGCACTCCCTAATAAACAAGGAGCTGGTTTTCCCAAAATTAGGTAAAAACAAACAAACCGGGTTATTGACCTCATTAAAAACTGTCCCACAGAAAATGTCAACTGCTGAATAGCTATTGCTTACAATCGCTGCATGTGTATTAAGCTTATTCCTATAAAAAGAAGAAACCAACAGACTCGTACTCAAAGTTCACGTCAATGACTCGTAAAAAACGGGCACCTGCCAGGTTACACTTTTTTTTCACACTTTACTATTTTTGCGTGAAGGCTTTGTTTTTTTCTAAAACAACCAACGATTTTTCTTTTCATTTACCCAAAAACACACACACTCACAAACACCCGGTCAACGCCGGGTACCCCCCCCCCCGCTAGTCACCATTTAAAACACAATCCTTTCATTTGTGCTACTTCCATATACAGGCGGAGGTTGCTGTTGTACTCCTCCTTAGTCTTTCCGAAGATGATAACATCATCAATTAGTCTAACTGTACCAGTGCATTTTTCCAGTATCTTGTCCATTCTCTGCATAAATACATCCTGTGACATCACCAGACCAAAGGGAATTCTTTGGAAACAGAATCTCCCAAACAGTGAGTGGAAGGTTGTTAGGAATTGCGATTCTGCATCAAGAGGTATGGACCAATATCCATTTTTAGCATCTAGTTTGGAGAAGTGTTGAGCACCTGATACCTTGTGTGCTAGCTTTTCCATGGTGAGAGTCTTGTAATGACATCTCATTATTGCCCGGTTCAGATCCTTTGGGTCAAGGCATAGGCAAAGTTTTCCATTCTTCTTTCGAACATATACTATGCTGCTGACCCATTAAGTCGGTTTGGTGACCTTGTGATGATGCCTTGGCTTCCCATGGATTTCAACTGCTCTTCTATTTCTCCTCTAAGATGGATAGGGCATTTCCTCGGTGTATGTATAACTAAATGATGATCAGGTTTTAGGACTATGTGGTAGTCACTTTTAAAATGTCCTATGCTATCAAACTGACTTGCATATGTATTTTCAATTCACTGACGGAGTTAATCGGATCTTTCTTTTGTTGAATGGTGCAGTGGAGGCTTATCAGCTCCAAGTCTCTGACAGAAAGTAATCCTATGATTGTAAGCCCCTCTGTTGTGACGACAAAGAATTTTAAAGTTTTTCACTTGTCTTTGTGTCCACATTGTATGTAGATCAATCCGTGCTGTACTATGTTTGAGCTGTTGTATACCATCAGAATCGTGTGCTCTTTCTTTGTGGAGCCTGGAATGGGTTGTCCTAAATCATCAACTCTGATGGGAAACATGTTCCGAAAAGTTTGTAGATGAAGCATATTCCCTTCTGCACCTGTGTTCACATTTGCTTTGAGTACATGAGTGCCTGGTGCATTGGGAAGCTTTATTTTAAGTTCCGTTATTATTTCAGTCTTTTGGCTGATAGATCGCATCAAAGTTTAACTGCTCAAATTCTCTATACTCTCCTTGGGCTCAGATTTTACTGAGCAGATTTTGCTGTTCCACTTTCTGTATCTATTTTGTTTCGGCTGCTTTTGGCTGTGTGTCGTTTTTACTTGGTTGTATTTTCTTGTGCCCTCCTTTTTGTTTAGTGCACACTTTTGCTCAGTGGTTCTTTTTACCACACGCTGAGCATGTGGTGCCCCAGGCTGGACATTTTTCTTTTTCATATTTATTTTCACAATATCGACACTGGCTTGCTTTTATTGCACTAATTTCCTGGCAATCACCTCGAATTTCGGCCATTTGCTGCATGTGGTTAAGGGACGCTTTGTGCGTTCTACCACCATTTAGGACCTCTTGAAGTGTAAGCTACATGTCTTTTGAAAGTAGAAGTTTTTGTAACTCTGGGTGTCTGGTGCCGGTAATCAATTGTTCAATGAGACGTTTTTCAGTCTCTTGGTTATCCCTAAACCTGCATTTTTTCGCCTGTAGTTTACATCTCGCCATGAAGTCGTCGATGCTTTCCGTATTCTTCTGTTTATATTCACGCAGATAGAAGCATGCGATACGGAAATTGGTTTGGGGCTCTAGACGCTCCTCAAATTTACGTCAAATTGCCTCCGGGTTCATACGGTCAGCATCATCATCAAATGTACAGGCATTGTATCGCCGTAAACCTTCTTCACCAGATAACAGTAGAATGTTGTCGACCTGCTTCTCGACGGGAATGTTTTTTTACTGAGAAATATAATGTGCACCATTGCTTGAAGAATCTGAACGATTCAAATAGATTTTCAGACCCCAGGTTCACTTGCATTAGTACTCATTTTTTTTTAATTTTTTTTTTTTTTATATTATTATTATAATAATACCTTTTTTTAACAATGATATGAATGAATAAAATTGGCGAACTTACTTTATGCATCGACTATTTTTTTTTTCAGATGGCACTTGTCATTGTCACCATGTGCGTTTATACTCAACACAAAGACTGATGTTTTCTTTTGCGTTCATTCTGCTTGTGGATTTCTCCTTTTTTTTTTAACCCTGTCGCTGCCACCATGTCGTATTATGTATGTATCATTATAGGATCAGAGATTAACATTATTAAAAAGATACCGAAGACAGGATTTGTTTTAAGCGTGCATAGTCATGAAGCAAGTACCATTTTATTGCTGACTCAATATAGGGGACGCAACTCTTGTATTATTCTTTATTAAAGAGTACTGGCCGAAGGGGACATAACTCATACTATGACAGCTACTAGCTTGGGATGCCGCTGATATTAAGTGAGATTGGCGGTGGCTGGCTGTTGCTGGCTAAGTGGCTGATATGTGAGATCGGCGGTGGCTGGCTGCTGGTGCTGCTGGCTTAAGCTACTAATATTAAGTAAGATCGTTGGTGATCGGCTGTTGCTGTTGCTGGCTTAAGCTACTGATATTAAGTGAGATCGAAGGTGGTTTCTGCTGATGAAACGATTCTTATTGCTCGGCAGTCTACTCTGTTTTTTGTGGTTGATGGAAAACCAGCTGTCTTTATACCCGTCCAGCAGACGTAGTTGTAGACATGAGTGACTCCCAGCGTTAACATGTCATTTTCGTTTTATATTTGTGTTAGTTTTCAGGTTTTTACATGCAGCAGGGAATCATCTGTCGGGGGGTTATTTTCTATTGTCCGTATCAAATTGAAGCTGATAAAGTCGTGGATGTATTCGAGTGGGAATTGTACTCTTATAATGTTCCATGGGTTGATTATTTGTGTCGATATACGTGCCGGAAAGACGTCAGTTGTGATGTAATGCGAAACATGGCTGGTATAAACACGCCATCCAGAAACAGGTACTACTCTTTCCTCACACAGATTAATTAGTAGGTTTAAGCCTGGAATCATAAGTTTCACCAAATCGTTTTTCATAAAAATTAGTTGCAAGTTTCATAATCTAATCATGTGTTTATAGTTTAATTTCTTGGTTAATTTTTTTTTTTTTTTGTCTTTGGCTAACTTCACTGTTTGTGCAATTCGTTTCGATTATTTGATTTGATGTCAAATATTTAGTTTTGATTTTTCATATGAGCATTATTTGGATTTTTTGTTGTTGTTTACTTGCCTCACCACGAGGGTAAATTTAGACAAAGGTCGGGTTTTAGCATAGTGGAAAACCAGTTCCCCCAAAAGGGCACTCTGTTTAGTAACAAAAATAATAAAATTTATCAGTCATGAAAGAGTTCTCTTCTATTAATCGAAACAAAAAAGTGAAGTGAAAAATAGATACTACATTTTGACATTGGCCCGACGGCCAAGAAGAACACTTTTTTATTTTTATTCGGTCTCTATTGTTTAGTCTTAAAAAAGTTAAGCCCGAATTTTATATCTTCAGGTTTTTCATTTGTTTGTTTTTTTTATTTGTTTTTAAATTGGACGCACAAAAAAAAAAAAATTACTGAAGAAATTCCAACAAACTTTAAGCATTGACAAATAAAATCTAAACTTGATAGAAAACTAATTCGACACATTAAATAATTGAACGGGCATTTTTACACGAGGAACAAAATAATGATTACACCGTCTTCTGATGACCGAAATTCTTTATTCTTTAGAAGTTGATTTTCTCTTTAAATAATTTTACGCTTAAATCGTGTTTTTCATCTTTTAATTTTGATTCTTTTATATTTTCATATATTTTATTTCCAAACGAATTGAACACATGAAACAAAAATTGTATAAATTTACAAACAAAACTGATATTCTGTTTAGAATTTAAAAGAAGAAAGAAAACTAATTCATCCCGCCTTTTTTTTTCCGGGAGTAAAAGGTAAGTTTTTTTATAGTATTTTTTACACTAAAAAAAAAAAAAAACACAAAAACAAAAAAAAAAAATCATTAAATAACTTTTAAAATAATTTTAAACATTCAACATTCAAATAAGTTTATTGTTGCAATTCAATAACTGATATTGATTCCGCCATGCTTTATAAAAAATGTGAACAAAAAAATTTAAATCTCCGATTTAAAAAATAAAAAAAAATAATAATAAAATATGCTTTACAATCTGACTTTTTTATTTTTGTTAAAAATGTGTTTATTGAAGTAAAACTTATGTGATTTCTTGGAAAATAATGTTTACCATAAACACAATAATTTCATTCGAAGTTGATTGAATTGTAGACAACTAGGTATGGGCAAAAATATGCGGATAAAAATAGACCTAGTTTTGAAAGCTGATTTATCATAATTTTTTTTGTAGGTTTCCAACTACTTTTTTATTGTATTTGAAAGATTAAAGACTAAAGTTAATTTCCTAAAAGAAAAAAAAAAAATTTGTACACGCGAAAAAGAAAATTTATGAAAAATGTTTTCAATTTTGAAGTTAAATAAATTCATTGTCAAATCCTTTAACAGATAAATATTAGTTTGCTGGGTCAATTTAAAGATAATTAGTAAAGTAAAGACCTGAGATATTGAATTAAATAAAAATAAAGCACCTTGCTTGTACAAGAAATAGCTCAATTAACCCTCAAAAAGAAAGTTATTCTGCCGTTCGCCAAAAACGCGACAACGTCCAAGGATGGAGTACTGTTGCCATATATGGGTAGGAGCTGCTAGAAAAGACTTGTCCTGCCTTGATAGGGTTCAAAATAGACTTCGTGGCCTGGTGGGAGATGTCCTTTTCTCTTCGCTGCAACCTCTGTCTCACAGAAGAGATGTTGCGAGTTTGTCTCTGCTTTATCGTTATTTTCATGGAAAGTGTTCAACTGAGCTTCAATCTATGGTCCCCCCTCGCCAAACTTTCACAAGAAACACTAGACTAGCTGAAAACATTATCAATAATTTTCCCCACTCTTTATCTGTACCTAAACCTAAACATAGATTCCATGATCAAAGCTTCTTTCTTAGAACTGCACGCCTGTGGAATTGTCTTCCGTTTTCCTGCTTTCCAGCTTTCTATAATATGGTTGTCTTCAAGTCCAATGTGAACAAATTTCTGATGAGCCGTTCCACTTAAGTTAACAAATTTACCGAACTTCTATTACTATCGATTACTATATTGTCCTTTTGACTACTCTACACTCTTTAACCCTTATCCTTGAGTGGCCTATCGGCCTTGATGTGGTGACGTTTATGTAAAAAAATAAAATAAAAATAAAGGTTTGTAAACACGATTATACGGAACCCCCAAATTCAGCCAATCGAAACGCTAGGTGTGTCTGAATTTTGGGAGAATTTTTGACACCCCTAACCCGAAACTGCGCTTTAAACTATAGCGAATTCTTAATAGGATGCTATAAAAAAGGTATAATCAAGGACCTAGGTCTGAGGCTAAGAAATTTATCCTAACACATCAATGACAACTGGCTGAGAGAGAAAGAGAAAAAGAACGTCTTACCTCTTGCAACAGATGCCGTCGGTTGCGACCTCAGGTATTAGTCCTTGTGGTCCCGTAATAATTCTTTATCAATACAATAATTGATTGAGAAAGAAAAAACAAAGGAACTACCAAGACGGTGTCCCAATTGTAAATAGGAGAAGAAGAAAAAAAGAAAAGGAAAGAGAAGAAAAGGAACAACTTCAGACACGGTGTGAACCGATTGTAAAGATGGGGGTAAAAAAATAGGTATTTATTTTCAGAAAATTTACAAATAAAAATTCAGAAAAATTTGGCACAAGGCCGAAGATGGGGGAGGGGAAAGGGCGGTCTTCTCTGACTAGTGCTAACTAATCTAACCTAACTAGTTCCTACTTTCACTCTACTTACACCATAATACCACATTCATACTATACATCCATCAGCGTATACATCCTTCATCAATCACCATAAGAACATCATACCATGATAACCTAATTAAAACCCTTAAGAAAGGGGGGTTTTGGAAGATAAAAATTTTATATACAAAATATAAATGAAATATTTACAATGTTAGTAACAAAAGACCCCCCCGTTGTTAAACTATGGCAGATACACCGATTCGCCAGTCGAAAGGGTGATGCGGGTCCGAACGCTTTATTTAAAAACACCTCTTACGAAAACTTCGAAAGGGAACCCGCATCTCTGGCGAATCAAGCGACCTGTCACCTAATTGGGGAGGGGAGTGGGGTTAAAAAAAAAAAAACAAAAAAAAAAAAGGGACAAACTTAAAAGGGGCCTAATGATCGCTATCACACACTAGCTAGGTTATGAACAAAGAAGCCTAAATAATGGTCCTATTCTTGCCTATATCGTGACCTACTCTGGACTAAAAACGAGTCAGGGCTGACGTTCGTTCCTGTCACCCAAAATTCTTTTTCCTAAGGAACATCCAAGAACCAGTCAAGACTTGCTTCTCTCACCCGACACACACGCGCAACTGACACCCACCTTTCAACAAAGTCTGACGGAGAGAGTCTAACTCTCTCGGCCTTGATACGATCCTTCAAATAATGACGGAAGAGTCGTATAAGGTCGAGGGGAGCAAAGTCCTCAGATCCATAGACCACTTTCATACGTGTGTTCCAGATAACACCTCTCATCACAGCTAGCAAGGTCAAACACAAATCTTTTCTGAGCCTATCCGTTGTCGGAGCCCAATTGCTACAGACATTAATAGGAGCCAAAGTTAATGAGGATGTGTTTAGTATGCGGACCATGAGACCTGTAACAAACTCAATCAGCGGCGTCACGATGCGACAATAAACGAAGGCGTGACATAAAGTCTCGTCCTCATCGCCGCACCGTTTACAAATAGGCGAGTCCACCAAGCCAGCTGAGTGGAGTCTCTTACCGACCCAGAGAGCATCCCGAATTACCAGCCAGGTCAAGGAAGCCTCGTCGTTAGTGAGACATCCTGACCCAGGCGCCCAAGGCCAGATTGAGCGGAGCTGCTCCTTCATCAAAGGGAGCCTCCCACCGATGACATCCGTTACGGATCCCCTCACTAAAACCCGATATAATGCCTTTCGGGACAACAGCAGAGTGTTAGAGAGGCTTTCCTTCACTCTTAAGAGGGACTTCAGTGCGCGCCGGCACTCGCGATAGAAGGGGCATTCACCTCGGGGCAACCTGTGTGCCTCCCCCTCGGAGTAGTGCACCCCTCTCAAAGCCGGGAAGGCTTTCTTAGTGTCCTCCATCCAGAGGCCACCGTTTTCCCTATCTTGTGTGCACATTCGATCTAAGTAGTAGAGCCGTAGCGTGTATAGCCGAATCTCCACGTTTGGCATACCTAGACCGCCTTCAGAAGGATGTAGGTAGCAGACATCGCGACAGACCTTAGGGGCCCTTCCAAGCCATAAGAAGTTGAAAAGAGCCCTCTGCAAATATAGCAGTGTGTCTGACGGGATTGGAAGCACTGATAGACGATAAATAGCGATTGGATAGATGTGGGTATTACACACCTCCGCTCGCCCCTTTAATGAAAGGTTTCTACTGATCCACCGTGAAGCTGCAGACCGTACCGCTTTCAGAACCTCCGACCAATTTTTCTCCAGCTGGAGGTCAGGACCAAACCAGACGCCGAGTATCTTGCAAGGCCCATCGCTCCAACTAAAGGGCCCCTGAAGGGGCATACCCCTCCAGGCACCAATGCGCAAACCCGAAGACTTGTCGCAGTTAATTTTGGCCCCTGTTACCGTTTCATACAATCTGATTTCTACACCGACGACACTAATCTCAGCACTGCTCGTTACAAGCACAGTTACGTCGTCGGCATAGGCGGAGTACTTCGCCTGGGCATCCACACCTGGCAAAGTGATTCCGCGTAGGACCGGATTCACCCTTAGCCTGCGCAAAAATGGCTCGATCGCAAGCACATATAGCATGGGTGATAACGGGCACCCTTGACGAATGGAACGTGACAAACTGAAGGGTCTCGACCTCTTCCCATTTACTTCTACCATCACCGCGGGGTTAGCATAGAGAAGATGAACCCAAGAGCGAAATTGCGGGCCAAAACCGGCCGCCGATAAAACAGCCCCCAAGTACCGATGGTCAACCCTATCGAAGGCCTTGGACTGATCTAAATTGATCAGCGCGGCCTCAGTGTCGACTTTTTCTATCATCAGGCGTATCGAGTGCAAGTTATCCTGGATTGTCCTGCCCTTCACGGCACACGTTTGCTCGGGGCTAATAAGACGAGCCAGGACAAGCTGCAGACGATTTGCGAGAATCTTGGCCAAAATCTTTAACTCAGCGTTAAGCATCGTTAAGGGCCTGAAATTGCCTAACCCATCCCCTCCATCTTTGCTTTTACGAACAAGCTTTATCACACCCATGGTAAAGTACTTGGGGATTGAGCCGTTCCTAAACCATGAGTTAAACAAAACCGTCAGTAAGGGGACGAAGATGTGCGACAACCTCAAATACACTTCGTAGGGAAGACCATCGATCCCCGGTGACTTATTAAGGCCGACCCGCTTTAAGGCTTCAATGACTTCATCCTCCGTTATGCCACCTTCGCACCTAGCCGCTTCGGTCGTCGAAAGACGAGAAAAGTCAGCCAAATAGGTGTCAAACTGTTCTAATGACAGACCGGGTTCCATGGAAAAAAGCTCCTGGAAATGGGATCTAAACGCCTCCAGCACACCCTGGTTTGTGGTCACGGTACGCCCGTCCGGCAATGTGACACGAGCGATGTGCCTATCAGCCGCTTGCCTAAGCTCCTCTGCACGCAGTTCAGCGGCCATGTTTGTTGCTTCCTGGGGCATTCTTTTTAACCTAGCCCTAATCGCTAAGGCTTGGTGCTCCTTTTCAGCAAGGGAGGCAAGCCGAGCCCTAATTATATTAACGCTAGCACTATCCCCCTCCTCCACCGCCCGATCTAGTCTAGACTCTAGTGTCACTTTAGCTGCCCTAGAATCTAGTTTGAGTCTTTTGCTAAAGTCAGCAGCAAAGGACCTAATGGCTTCCTTAACTTTTACCCACCACCTATTCCCAATAATTGCCCCCGTCAATTCCCGCTGTAGGGTTAGTAATAGCCCGTCACGGAAGCCCTTCACATCGAACAACGACGTGTTGAGCTTCCAGTAACCGGCTAATCTAGGCTTAGGTCTATCTAAGTTTACCCGTACACGAACAAGTCTGTGATCCGAGTAAACTATATTGTGGAAACTTGGACAATTCAATACTCCTACGTCGACTCGCCTAACTAAGAACCGGTCGATATAGCTCGAGAGCTGCATCGAATCGGAGCCGCCTCTACCTGTCCAAGTCCACACTAAGTCACGGGGCTTTTCATTTCGGAATTTGTCGATAAGATCAAACTTATCCACAAATTCACGAAATAAAACAGCATCCCGATCTCTGTTAGTTCCCCTAGATGTTAACCCAAATCGATCTAACTCGGGATCCAGGACGGCGTTCCAGTCTCCCGCTAAGATAACCGTTCTGGAAACATCTATGAACTGCTCGATCCGCCGAAAAAAACCAGCCAGCTCAGAATGGCTATTGGGCGCATAAACCCCAATAAGACGTAATGCCCTACCCTTTATGGTAGCATCCAAAACACATAGTCTTCCCTCCGGATCCAAGTAACACGGGTCACACGACGCATCTAGAGACCTTTTAACTAGCCAGGAAACCCCTCTCGAGCGAGAATTATAGTGCGCTGAGTAAGCCTCAAAGGTCTTAGACAGTGCACCCAAATGGTCACCAGGAATAAGGTGGGTTTCCTGCACACAACAGATATCCACTCCGAGGTGCTGCAGGTCCAAACTCAAGCGCCATTTGCGCGAGTCGGCCCTTAGCCCTCGGACATTTAAACTAGCAAGCTTGAGATCCATGGTGGTGCCTTAGGGTTGGGAACCAGGAACGAACATCGCGGTCGTGAGCATGCCGACGGCTCTCGTGAGGGAATAAGTACCCATCGTAGTATCGATGAGGCCGTCACGAGAGATACCACCGACATGCAAAGGATAGGTTAATTTTGCTATCCTATACAGGGAGGGGTGAATTTTTACCGGGACCCTCCCAACACAACATTTTTTTAGGCTTTTTATGTCAGAGTCTTTGAATATTACTATGGGAGGGGAAAGATTGAAGGTCTTGTTTGCCTCCTCCAGCATTTGCCATAGGTCCTTGGCTTCTTCTTTCTTCCTAATAACGGTCAAAATCCGTTTTGCATTGGGGAAATTGGTGGGGGTGTCTATTAGCTTTCCCCCTATCTCCCTGAAATCGATTAACTTGCTGAGGTCAGCACCTTTAAAATTTTTGTTGTTGTTCAATGCAGCAGCATTTAATATACAGATATCTTTTCCAGGGAGGTAGAGGGTTTTTTTCTTTATATCAATTGCGGGGGTGGTGTCCATGTTAATAGGGTTAGTCGAGGTTTTATCAGGTGAAGTGAGAGGGGTATTGTGAGGGGACTTAGAGGTAGCTAGGACAGGAATGGAGGATTTGTTTTTCTTAATGGGGCTTAGTGGTATTAGTTTGGGTGTTTTTGGAGGGACGGGAGATGTGACTGGAGGAGGCATTTTGAACGGGGAAGGAGTTTTGGATGTAGAGGGGGAACTAGTGATTAGCTTCAAGTTTTTGGGTGGAGGTGATTTACATGGGGATTGAGGTATTTGTTTTTTTTGAAGGTCCAGTTTTTTTTTTAAGTTTATGATTTCGAGGTACTTTTCCCTACCAGGGTCTTTCTGCAGCATGGCTTCCTCCCTCATCTGGTCGAGGGAGATGCGTCCAGGGGTTTTTTTGCCGGGAGCGATCTGCCAGGGTTCTCCTTTCAGGATGTCGTTGGTCGCTTCATCAGCTGGCTGTTTGGGAATACTTGGCATGCTGGTTCCTAAGTGCTGGCCTGTAGTTTTCTTTTGGTTTGGTGGGGGTTTTTTAAGTGGACACTCGGATGTTAGGTGTCCGATTTCCCCGCAGTTCCAACATGTGGGACGTCTGCCGGCCACTATTATCGGTAGTCTTTCTTCACCAACCTCTAAAAAGAATGGTATACTCATAAAATCCTCTTTATTGAGGAGTATGTCAAAGCTCCATACTCCGTGGAACTCATCCACTTCCACGTGGACCATCTCCCCGAATTTTAAGAAGAAGGCACCAAGTTGTTCGCCGTCAATGTGGTGCGGGACGTGGAAAACTGAGACTGTGGTGCATCTCTTGCCCATGTACTCTGTTCTGAGGATATGTTGTTGGGTGATGATTCCCTTTTGGGAAATAGTGAGGCACTCCTGCGCGGTGTTGAACAGAGCGCTCCACGTGTTGTACCCCTTACATTTGATGACGCGTAAGGGTCTCAATCCTGCGTTAGCTAGTAGGTTTAGGATGATGTCGACTGAGGCTCGTATTACTTTTTTGGACTTTCTATCCACGACGAATAGTGTAAGGCATCTCTTGTTGATCTCTTCGAGTTTCGGTATGTCGACTATAAGTCCGGTGTTGGTGACTTTGTCTAGGCATTGTTTTGCCTTCTCTATGAACTGGTCTATGTCAATGTCGACTTTCGGGGGTTTGGTCCACGGATTTGCAGCTGCGCCATTCTCCGTCTCCATATTGACGATAACAGGCGTCTGGCTCGCAGAAGCGGCCATAGCCGAACCGTTTAAAAAACGGTTAAAAAAGTTCACAAAACTGTTATAAATAACAGTAAAAACAGTAGGAGGGGGGAAAAAATTGTGTAGAAAAAAATCCGGCTCAGTGAAGAGGAAGAAGAGGAAAAAGACAGAGAGGAGATAACAGACTTACAGAATAATCGCAGTGTAGACTCAGGAGTGGGGGTAAAAAAATAACACACAAGCTAGTCAACCCATACAATTTTATAGAAGGTCTAGGGTCACATGATTTATCCATTAGTATAAAAAACAATCACAAAGGGAAAGACGCTTTCGCATCCATCTCTCAAAACCCGAGGTCATTGAAGGTAGGAAAGATTTTCTTATACACTCCCGTCTCAAGAGAAAATAAATAAATAAAATAAATGAATAAATAAATAGTAAACAGTGAAGTTGTCTGAGTACATTTTAATACAAATAACTGTTAATTTTGGGTCCAAACACTCAAAATTCTAAATTTAGATTCCCGGGACATGGATCCAACTTGATAAATTGAACAAATCCAAGAAAAATAAGTTTTAAGGGGTCGAAACAAAACCCCCCCCCAAAAAACTGAACCTTCAGCCAATCCCCGGTCCAAACATTCCAAACCAACATAAAGTGTATTCAGACATAGGGCAAGCTTCGTAATCGGTTTTTGTCAAAATTTGACTGCCAAGCCGGCTGAACTGCTAGTAAATAAATAAAAATAAAGGATAAAGAGAAAAGGAAGAGAAAAAAAAATGGGAGAGGTAAATAAATAATTACCTATTTTCTGAGAGTGGACTGTTAGTGAATTGAATGTAGGCAATTCCAACAGTACCAATTCTCACCCTCTGGGGGAACTTGCTGAATACCTACGCAGTTGAAATGGTACCATTGATTGCATTCATCACAGCATATCATTGGACTACCATTATCCGGTAGAACACATCCTGGGCAAATACATGCATGTTCAGCATCATTTAATAAATTATCCACCATCATATCATGGGATAATGAAGGATCCTGGTTGAGGCAACTTCCACACCGCCAACTCTCCTCTTCTGGTGGAGGTCGATATAGACCAACACAGGAAAAATGGTACCAGTCATCACAGCAGTCACAACATATCATGGCACTGCCATTGTCTGGTTCACCACAATCAGGGCAAATCCAACCAAGCTCTGTGCCCTCTTCAATAGGGTCTTCAAGTACAGATGTACAGCCATTCAGATTGTCATCAGCATTCCCCATCAAGGAATCAAGTCCATCAATGGGTTCTTGAATAGACGACTCCAAGGGATAGAGGTGCTTCAGGGAATGAACTTGCAAGGAGCCATCTCCTCGTTTTATCTGAGCAGATCTCACCAATCCGTCATCTCCTGTAAATAGACGTGTGACCCTACCCAATGCCCAAAATGGTCGAGGTTTGTTAGGGAGTTTGATTGTGACTACATCTCCCACACAAACAACTGGTGAAGTCCCTCCTTGTTGTCTTTGGGCATGCTCTCTTATACTAAGCAGATAATCTTCGTACCAAATTTTCTTAAATCTTTTTAATGCATCATTCCTGCAATTTAAGGACTCTAAGAGTTGTTTCCGAGAGGGAGGTTCTAGTTGATAAATACCATCCCCATCCATTCTCAAAATCAAACGAGGGTTTACTACAGGGCGTAAAAAGTGATTTGGACTTATTATTTCCAAACTTGAGTCAGATGAACTTCTGTAAGTCAAGGGACGGTCATTTATGGCATTTTGTACATCAGAAATAATTGTCAGGAGATCGAAATAATCATGACTAGCTCGTCCAATTAATTTATACAAGCAAGACTTGATGGTTTTAATCAGTCTTTCCCATACACCTCCATACCAAGGAGAGTGTACAGGGATCTTAACATGCTTGATTTGGCATGTCCCCAATTTCTCCCTGAATTCACTGGAAGCAATCACCTCATGAATCATGTAACATCCAGCCACAAATGACTTAGCATTGTCACTATAAATATGCGAAGGAATCCCATAAATATTTGAAAATCGAATCAAGGCCATTAGGAATGAGTGAACAGACATATCCTCAATCAGTTCTAGATGAACTGACCGTATCTCCAAACAAGTAAAGACCAGGATATACATCTTCACCCTCTCCCCACCTCTCAGAACCCACAGATGACCCGTATAGTCTACTCCTGTGTGCAAAAATGGTCTTATCATATTCACCCGATGTTTAGGTAAATCAGTCATTTTGGGGTAGGTAAATGGAATAGAGTTAAATTTCTGGCACAAGGAGCATCCTGATAAAATTCTCTTTACCGCCTGCCTACCCTGGGGTATCCAGTACCCAGATAACCTGACCTTATTCAAGGTAGCAGGAACACCCAGATGCTTACACTGGTGGTGACAGTCCAATATTATGAGATTAGAAAGATGGTGATCCTTAGCAATAAGCAAGAGATTAACTATTTCGTATTCATATACAGAGACCTTCCCAATTCTTCCCTTGGATCGAATTAATCCTTCCTTATCCAAAAAAAGGTTTAGACTTCCCACTCTCGGTGGTATTGACCTACCTGAAGGATTTTGTAAGTATTCTAATTCCTCCCAGAAGGATTGTCTCTGCATTACTTTAATCAAGTGTGTCCGAGCCATCTTACCAAAGTCGGAGTCTCTTTTCCTCAACCTATTAATAAACTTGAACACACATGTGGTGACATTTAATAGTTTAGACAATGAAGAATATCTATCATATTGCACAACTGGCTCCTCCTGGCTGTGCGAAACAGCACAAACTATCGAAGATACAATCTTTTTGCTTTCTGGGCTCAAACAATTCAAAGGATTTTCAGGCCAAGAAATCGGTTGGTCTCTTAGCCAAGACGGTCCAGAAACCCAATATTCCAAATTGGCCCTCAGTTTAGAGGTAGGAATACCCCTGGTGATAAGGTCAGCGGGATTCTGTGCAGTAGGCACATATTTAAACTGAATGGCCACACCAAATTTAGACATCAATTCAGCCTCCCATTGACTAATGTCCTTCAATCTATTCATGGCAAAAACATTCTTGCTATTAGTCCGCCTTGTGACCAACCAGGATAATACTATTTGTGAATCAACTGCAAGAAATACCTTTTTGAAACTTACATTAGAATAGGCCTTCAACAAAGTCGGAAGGCACTTGATGGCCAAGAAGGCCGATAAAAGCTCCAGAGTTGGTAAACTCTTCGATTTAAGAGGCGCCACCTTTGCCTTGGAAAAAACCAGAGATGAAACCTTCCCCTGGACTGCATATGCTGCAAATCCATATGCCCTTTTGGATGCATCACAAAACAGAAATAATTCAGCTTCTCTCCCTTCATCAAGGGTTTTTCTAGGGAAGGTAACAGAACCAAGTTCTGACAATTCATGAGCGATGACTACCCATTTGGATTGAAGTTCACTTGGCACAATTTCATCCCACTCAAAACCTAATTTCCACAACTCACTAACAAGAGTACGTGCCTGTATAGATACCGGCAAACATAATGAGAGTGGATCGAATATCCTTGATGCTTCAGACAGTATATGCCTTTTAGTTGCTTCCTCAGGGTTACAATTATAGGAAGCAATATTGATGGTATCAGCAAGAGGATCGTAACGATAACCTAATACCTTCTCCCAAGGACAGCTGTGACTCACAAGAGTACCATCTCTCCTCATTAAATCGTGTAATTCTGTATGATTAGAATTGCAAGATTGGAGTATGAATCCTCCTTCTTGCAATCTTTCTACTGCTCGTGTATACAAGCCCGTTAACTCATCCAAGGAATTGCTTGTTTTAATCAGATTATCTACATAAAAATTAGACTGTAACATCCCAGTGCAATCATCCAAAGGATAACGCCCAGCATGAAATTTTAGTATGCAATTCAAGATGAATGGGCTTGCACTAAACCCAAATAAGATTGTTGTGTAACGATAACACATTAGCTTATTATTTTTTCGCAGAAAGAAACAAAATTTATTCTTATCAGATTCACTAGATAATCGAATCATCAAGAATGCCTTCTTGATGTCTGCTAAAAATACATACCTATTTGTTCGGAAAAGCAGAGTTAAATCAAGCATGTCCCCTGTTAAGTTGATCCCAGGATAAGCAGCATCATTTAGAGAGACAGAGTTCTTAGTTTTAAAAGAACAGTTAAAAACTGGTCGAATTTTAGTTGTAGTTGTATGCTCGTCTTTGAACACAGGTCTATGTGGAACCCACACATAATGCTTGTATTCCTGAGGGGAGCATTCTAGGGGTTCAATTACCCCTTCTCTTTCTTGGTCTTCAAAAACCTTAATATACTCCTCATATAAGTCCTTCTTCTTTAAATTGAATACTACTCTGTCCAGCACCTTAAGTGCTATATGATGGTTAGATTGAACCTGAGATAACTTGTCCTTATGCCAAGGCAATTTAACCAAATAATGACCATCTTTATAAACTATGTTTTGCATGAATTCTTCCATCTTTTGATTGTCATAGTCAGAAACCGATTCTATGTCAGGCAGTCCCAAGGATTCTAGACTAAACATCCATTCCAAGCCCCGATCCACAGTGCTTCCTTCAAAAATGTCGGCAAATGGATCCACATAGGTCGGAACAGGATTCACAATACTATTAACCAAAGAATCGTTACAATAGTACTGCCTGTCAATTTCATAGCTCAAGGCTCCCGGAGTTATAGCAATCTTACTGATTTGGTTCTCATGCAAAAAATGTTTTGTATTTCCTATGGGGATAATGCCAGCGGATGTCTGCCAAGCCGCACCATTCATGCATCGTGTTATCTTCATGGGACGCATATATTGAATCAAATCAATTCCCATGAGACCCCACAATTGTACACTGCCACTCTCTATCTCTGCAGCAAAGGTATAATTCAGTTTTCTTAGGTTTTCCCAAACCAGAGGAAGGTCTGGTACTTTGTGAGACAGATTCAATTCGCAATCAATTAGAATAGGTAGTTGGGGGGCTACTCCCGGCAAGACCTCTACAACTGCAGTTAACTGCTTGAAAATGCGGCGTTTTCTCCCCACAAAGGTCACAACGTCCATGGCCACCTCCTCCCATGAGTCTGGATCGCACTTCAGGTGCTGAAGAACCCTTTCAGAGAAATATGACCTCTGACTGCCCGAGTCAATAAGGCAATTCAGAGAAACTGAGGAGGCTCCCCTTTTAATTGTGATGTTGACCATTGGCAGTAGGTTTTGAATGTCCCCAAGTTTTGTACTTATGCTAGTATTTATTTCTGTTTCCTCTAGTACAAATTGAGGACACATAGAAGCATAATGCCTCCGAGACTTACAATACCTGCAAGGGAATCTAAATCCCTTGACTCCTGGACAGGCTTTCTGATCATGGCTGGCAACTGTGCAGAATTCACACAATCCAAGTTGCCTACAGCGTTGCAGGCGCTCATTGTATGAGGGATAGGTAGTACACTGAGAACTAGTGTGTCCATTTCTTGCACAAAAATTGCAATAAGGAATCTTGTCTTCCAAGTCTAGGTCTGCGTGAAAACTTTGTAATGCAGAATTTTTAGGTGGGCTTCTCGTCCAAACAGCATTTGACCTTGGCTTAAACCGTGGAATTAGTTCTGTCTTAGGAGTTGAAATAGGTTTAATCCGGAGTAATGCTTTAATAACTTCGTGACTATACTGCAGTATGCAGTTCAAGCCAGGATATGGTGTGCTAGAGCCTCTAATGAGCTCTGCCTTTATCTCATCAGGGATCTTATCAAATAGGATATGAGCCACCAGACATCCACTTCCGGAGTCCTCAACTAAAAAATCATAACCATAGTCTGAATCTAACTCACCAAGTTCATACTGAACCTGGGAAAGATATTCCTTTAGTTGTTCATAAGACTTGTCCACCTTAGGTGTAGACTGCACTATTCTTTTAAAAATTTCTTCCCTAATGGCTTCTCTGTCCCAGTATTCCTCCTTTAAAATATTTATGGCCACATCATAATTATGGTCATTTTCTGACAGGTGATGGATCAGATGAAATGGCCGACCTATCACATATGCCTTAAGGCATATGAGTTTTTCCTTCTTTGAGCTCACTCCAGATGTGCAAAACTCAAAACGGGTTAGGAAATCCCGCAGGGCAAATTTATTGGTTTTATCAACGCCAGTAAATGTTGGACATGTTATTTTAGGCTTCGCTAATTCAATGCCAGATTGAGCTGGGGAAGGTAGAGTGGGAGGAGTTGAGGTTAGTAAAGGGGAATGGATCTCTGGAACCGGTAAGGAAGCATCTAACTGCGACAATAATTTATTCACCCTGGTTTTGTAAGTGAAACTGTCTGTCAAACAGCTCCTCATCTCAATCGATGGTGTCTCCTTCATTATTTTCTTGTCAATATGCAATAACTCTTGGAGCCACTGGAGAATGTCTCGTTTATGAAGTTCTAATACATCTCTCTCAAGAGGTTCAAGTCCACTAAGATTTTCTAGTGTTAAGTCTATCATCGTACGAGTGACTCTCTGATCTTCCAATAAGGATGACCGCGATGATTGTTCAACTTGTAAGGAATTCATTTTAATATAAAAAACAGTATCTGTTGCAATGTATAGCGAATTCTTAATAGGATGCTATAAAAAAGGTATAATCAAGGACCTAGGTCTGAGGCTAAGAAATTTATCCTAACACATCAATGACAACTGGCTGAGAGAGAAAGAGAAAAAGAACGTCTTACCTCTTGCAACAGATGCCGTCGGTTGCGACCTCAGGTATTAGTCCTTGTGGTCCCGTAATAATTCTTTATCAATACAATAATTGATTGAGAAAGAAAAAACAAAGGAACTACCAAGACGGTGTCCCAATTGTAAATAGGAGAAGAAGAAAAAAAGAAAAGGAAAGAGAAGAAAAGGAACAACTTCAGACACGGTGTGAACCGATTGTAAAGATGGGGGTAAAAAAATAACACACAAGCTAGTCAACCCATACAATTTTATAGAAGGTCTAGGGTCACATGATTTATCCATTAGTATAAAAAACAATCACAAAGGGAAAGACGCTTTCGCATCCATCTCTCAAAACCCGAGGTCATTGAAGGTAGGAAAGATTTTCTTATAAAACAGCGAAATTACGAGTTTTTTATATTTTATTTAAAAAAAAAAAAACTCGTAATTTCGCTGTTTAAAGTGGGTTGTTTATTTTCTTCATGGAATATACTTCCAAAATAAACTATTAAAATTGTTTAAAAAATAATAGAAATATTATTTTTTATTTTTTTTTCAAAACAGTGTTTTAAAAATGCCGGCGCGCCTTCATGTTGCCATTTTTTTTTTACATAATGAAATCAGTAGAATTTTACGAGTTAAATGATTTTCAATTTTTAAACTTTAAAAATCTATCACAATTTTTCTATTGGTTCAATTTTTACGATATTTTCAGGGTCAATGTGAAATTTTATGTTCTTTCCAATAAATAAAATTTTAGCCAAACGTTTTTCATTACCCCCCCCCATTTTGAAATGTTTATTAAAATTTATATAATTTACTCACCCAAGTTTAATATATCACAAATTGAAGATAAAAGATCAATAAATAAAATATTCTAATTTAAAAGACGTGTTTTTTTGGAAATTTACCTGTAAATTCCAAAGTGTGAAACCTTTTTTTTTTTTAAACCATGTCGATTTTTTTTTTTTAATGAAAGTGCATGTTATGCTTATATCGTTAAATAAATACTGGACGGTGACGACAATTTTTTCTATTGCATTCAATGTTTTCTTTTTTTAGATATTAAAAAAAAATCACTCGATAAAGTAGAAAGAAAATATAATAATAAAAATTCGTGGATTTCATTAAGAGAATTAAAAAAAATCGGTTCATTGGATTATTTGTATAACGGCAAACTTATTATGAGTGAATGTGTGCTTTTTTTTACCTACGGAGGACCAAAATACTAATTTTGGTTAACAGCACGCAATAAAAAAGAGTCGTTAATTATGTCCCTTTGATGAATCCGTATTTTCTCCTTTCAAAATAATGAGCAGCAGCGATTTTACCGAATGGTGCAAAACGAGTTATGAAAATGCGATTTTCTGCTACCCTTGCTTTAAAAAATCCTTTTATTTAAAAATACATGGAATATAAAATATAAATATGGACAATTCTTAAAAATAAACAATTAAAGCACCTATTGCTTGTTTTTTTTTTGTTTTTTACAGGTAAGTGATTTTTTGGCATTGATATATATTTAATAGATTTCGGTATCAGTTAAAAATTGTTTAATTTCGTGAATTCTTTTTTTTTTAGAAAACCGATGAAAAAAAATGTATATTTTTTCGATTAAACGTTTCATTCTATTAAAATTTGGTCTTTCCTCATTTTATTGGAAAAAACATTACGGCTTGAAATTACATTTTCATATTGATTATAAGCTTCGAAACAAAGACAGTCTAATATAATCAGATGTTTATTCAAGTTTTCAATGGTGGCTTCTGATACTCCTATGGAAACGCTGTTTCAAAATAAAGTTATGATAATAAAATGAGGTAGGGGTGTCAGATTTATTTTTTCCCCCAGACGTGCATTCGTACATTCCTATTTTGAACGTTTGTATCAATTTTTATCATTTTTTAATTTAATTGTTTAATATATTCCTGTTTTTAAATTTATTCTTTTTTAATTATTATTTGAGATTATATAAAAATTATGTTACGCCAATTCATGTGAGCAAGAGAATTATTAAAATCTTGCTTATAAAAATTAGGCGAAATTTGTAATTAAAAAAAAAAGTAGAAGTATTTTTGCTATTATAATTTTTTTGTGAAAACAATAAATAAACAATGCTTAATTTAATGGTATCGGTAATTCGAGAAATTCATTTTTCTTCGAGTTATATCGAATTCATTGATACTGATTTTAGGGTTTTTTTTCGTAATGTTCCTGTAAAAATTCAATAATTTTTTTAAAATTGTTATTTTTTTACGATGCTTTATATTTATAAAAAAAAAGCAAAAATAAATTTTTGCGTTTTTTATTTACTACAGAAAACCATAACTTTAATAACGGTATTTTTTGTTTAAACAAAATAATACATTGCCACTAAGATTTAAATAAAAATAATGGAGTCATTATATTGCGTTATCATTATTTTATAAATACTGAAAATCTCATTAAAATTGGTAAACTTCCTGATTTTTAGTGAATTTTTAAGTAAAGGGAGGGGTCAAAATGTTTATACATTTTGAGCATTGGCATTTATTTTGCTATTAAATATATTTGCAGCCCGCTACTGATTGATTGTTTGTACACGTTTGCTAAATACTGAAGTTTCAAAACTTCCTTGCCATGTTCTTCTTTATCACTTGCATATTTCTTTTGCTTCTTACCATATTTTATTCTATTAATTAAATGTTGAAAATTAATTCCTGTGTATTTTTACTTATTTCATGTTTTATTTATTCCATGTTTTAATGTTTTTGCTCATGTGTTATTAACGACCCTGGTGTCTAACTCTGCCCGTGGGGAGGCATTGTAAATAGGTATTATTATTTCTCCCTTTTAATTGTGACTATTCCAAAAAAAAAAAAAAGGAATTGATAAATATCCTTTGTAATTCTCTCTCTTCTCCCTGTTTCTATGAGTAGATGAACATGCAGAAAAATAAATGCAATATGAACAAACTATTGTTTCCTTGTTCATATGGCCTTAATACATAATATTTCCTTACGTTTTAATGTGCCTTGTTTGGGGTGAATGAGAATTTTTATTAAGCAATATGTAAATACCGAAAACGCACCCTGAAACAATTATACAGGGTTTTTGTTGAGTGAAAAGTTACCATAGGAAACAAGAGGATGTTTCGCCTATAAAAAACATATTTAAAAAATTTCCTAAGAATAAATCAAAGAAAGTTTTTGTACAATGTTTGGAACATTTACGTGACTAAAATAGGATTCACCGGTTGTATATGGGACTTAATTTGTAAATATGGAATTATACGTGTGCCAATTTATTAGAAAAACATTTTTCTTAATAATCTGATTTGTTCAACAGTTGTTGCATAAAAGATTATATTTAAATCTGAGAAAAATATCTAAGAAAACAGGAGTATGAGGATTGAATTGCGTTTGACAAAAATCCAGTTTATTGTTTTAATTAACTTTAGTTTGCAATTAAGTCATTACATAACCCATTTCTCACAATGTCGTTGTTTACCATTTTCTTCCTTTCTCTAAAAATATTTAATTATTAAAGAATTATTAATACCACACCTTCCATTTTCATTACAAATCTTTAAATGTAAAGTGTATTCATGTTCAACTAAGTAATAAAAGTCCAATAAACTCAAGCATTTCAAAATGGCCTCTTTTTCTCATCAGAGAGGTAAGCCAACCGTCGAATTAACAAAAGATTTTTACAGATATTTTCTGAAAACGATAAAACGTTTTTATCAGTATTAAAAATGTTGAAAATAATTTAAAATATTTGAAAGGATTTAACTAGATTATTTTTTCTATAGAATAGGAGAAAATTGTTGGCAAGTTGAAGAAAAGTTTAAAATTGATACATGTTTTTTTTTGGGGGGGGGGTTTCAAAGATCAACGGTTAAACAATGTCGCAAATGTAAACAAATTGCAAACAGAAACAGATATGCAGGAATATACGAAAGGAAATGGATTAAACATAAAATTACAAACGTCAAACTTTCACACCCTCAAAAGGTAGTAGACAAAAATCAGGAACAAAGATAGGAAAAAGTCCGTTTTGCCCTGCACCACTCACTTCCAGAAGAGAGGGATTTCTTGGCTGTAATGACCGTAAACGGGTGACTTCTTTCATCAGCAGCTAGCAGCCACCCAGCGTCTTCATCTTCTTTTTCCTCCTCTCTTCTTTGGTTTATATGAATTAGGCAATTTTTAGAATTGAAGGTGTTTGGCCCATAACATGAGAGCGTAATCGGCTTCAGTTCACTGGTGCGGTGCGTTATTTCTTTTTCTTCTTCATTATGTCTCTTCAGGTTTGGTGACAGAATCCGTCCATACGTTCACTGATGCAGCTGGGCGAGTTCTCTTCTCGTCATCTCTTTAGGTCGGGTGGGAGAATCTGTCCGTGCATTCACTGATGCAGCAGGATGAATCTCCTCTTCCCTCCTTTTGGTTCCCTCAAATCCCTCGTTTTATAGTCGAACACCGGCTCCCAGTGACTGTGATATTTGAGGTGTTTATTTTAGACGCGGATCTCTGCCATTGGTTGATAATTATTTTGTGGTTATCTTATTTTTTTCTTCCCAAGCGGAAGCGATGCATGGAGCCATGTGCAAAAGACGATTTTTTTTAATTTTGTCTCTCATGGTGGATGTGTTAACATCCGGTTCGCTACTAATTCTCATCATGTTCCCACAGATTTTAATACTTTGGGCTCTGAAATCGATTAAAAAAACTACAGTTACCTCTCTTTTCATCTTATTTCCCTTTCCTTACAATTTAAATAAGGCGCTGTCTCATTGGCCAAAGGTGCTGCTCATCGACCAATCAGGGCAACCTATTTAAGTGGGACTAAAGACTACCTTTAAATGCCTTCTTTTGTAGGAACATCAGTGGAGAAAAGACGTATTATTCCATTTCTCTACTTCTAAACTTGGAAGGAGCCGTCAACTTCAAGACGTTAAAATAACTTTTTTTTTTGGACTTCTTAAAAAGCAGCAAACGCAATTATTTTGCAACTTACTTATTTTACGTTTGTATTTGACGTTTCTATTGTACGGTTGTGTTAAATACACGTTTATTGTTCTCCAACTTGTATTCTTCGTATTTCTTTTTCGTGTGAGTCTAAAGTGTCGGGTCGAAACATAATATTTTACAAAACAATTCTCAAGTTTAACTGGTTGTCACAACAAAAGAAAACACACACAAAAAAATAAAATACAGGAGATCACTTTTGAAGAAGTATATACATATATATATATATATATATATATATATATATATATATATATATATATCTTTACATACACATGAACGAATTGTGTTTAAATTCTCAAGGCGCGAACGAGGCACCATCTTATGACCTCGTGCAGACTTGGAAATATTTGTTGAAAAATAAACATTTACAACAAAACAAATTAATTTTGATTATCATGCGATAAACTGTATTTATTTCACAAAACGTGTGAACAAGTAACCATCTAAATGACCTCGCTCGTGCGGGCTGGGAAATATTTGTTGAAAAGAAAGAAAAAGATTTTCTTCGCTATTATTTGCCATTGTGACAAAAAAAAATTATTTACTATTTGAAAAATTCATCATCATTTGTCTTGTGACAAAAAAAATTATTTACTATTTGAAAAATTCATCATCATTTGTCTTGTGACAAAAAAAAATTATTTACTATTTGAAAAATTCATCATCATTTGTCTTGTGACAAAAACTTTTAAAGCAAAGCTTATTTATTGCTTATCCCCCCGACCAACAAAAAAAATATTTTACTATTCTTGAGCTAAACTCTGCTCTCGTGAGGAAGCAAGAAAATAGAAATATTACTTGGGACTACACGTGTTTCAAAGCTGTGATTCTCCGGCGAGACTCTTTTACGAATTGTTTGTCACTCTTCGAGGAAAGAAGAAACTGGATTCACGTTTGATTTAAAATAAATAAAAGTGAATCCTAAAATGGAGAATTTTAAGACATTGAAGGGTGTAAGGGCTCTCGAAGTTGCCCTAGAAGTCTTAAAGGATGATATTACACTTAACATCGAAATGCTGGAACAACGTAAAAGACTAAGAAAAAGGACTTTCCAGAAAGAAGAAGATATTATCAAGAGATGCTAGTTGAAGTTCGTTCCTTGAATGAAAAAATTAAAGCAATATGAATCAAAGCAGAATTTGATTTGAAGAACTGTTGTTTCGTTGACGAATAGGAGAAAGAAATTGAGTTTCAAACTAATGTTAATGATCGTCTTGCCGACATTGAAGACAGTTGAAGAACTCAACACATCGGAGAAATCTGAAGTTGGCTCTGTTCCTCTGTTATCCATGCCCAAGTTACAATTTGCAACCTTCAGTGAAATTAATCGATCCAAATTCGAATTCAAGAATTTTATTTCACAATTCAAAACTGTACAGACTCTGTTAAATCAGGTAAGTCTAAATTGGCTTTATTTTGTAGAGGACTAGGATATATATATATCCTAATCCCGTTACAAAAGAAAATAATGAAACGAATGAAATGAAGGAAACAAAGACTCAATTGCTGGATGAAATAAACGTGTCATTTATATACTGTTGAAGAATGAATGTTTTAGGTGTAACACATGTTCATGTCCGCGCGGGTGTCACCATCGTTTATTGCGGGACTTGTAGTATAGAAGGAAAAGGAAATGTGTGTTCATCTCACGTTCGAGTCACCATCGTTTGTTCGGGCGTGGAAAGAGGTGTGAGTAATGTAGTGGAAATGGGAATGATAGTCCTGTGTATAGACAAAGAAAAATAGAGGGTTTACATCAGTTAAGCTGCGCACCATGTTAGCAGTCAGCTACGCGGAGGTATTTTCAGGCACAAATTGTAGACGTGAGTTGTCTGGTTGATGGACCAAAGCAAAAGGGGAAAAAAGAGTGAGAAAGTCAGTCCAGTTCATGGAGAAAGAAAGCGTATAAAGTGTACGTACTGTCTGTTGACTCTTGCCCCATATACAGTAGCAGATGGTGTGAAGTGCATGGGCGCATGTCTGCTGAAAGGGCATGCTGTTGGTCCATAGACTGTTCATCTCGGAAGCTGGTCTGAAAAGAAAGAAGCAGCTTATTGCTCTTGCTTTTATAGTTGTTTCTGGTGGTCTTTTGCGCATGTGTGGATTTCCTTTGAAGGGGAAGTGACGTTGCCCATGTGTGCGTACATGTGTGTATGTTAGCGTGTGTGTATATACACGTGAATGTGAGTGTATGTACGCGAACATGAATATATGTACATGTGTGTATGTGTGCGCGTATGTTTCTGTGTGTGTATGTATATAACAAGAAATATGGCTTGAGATGTGAACACGTGTTTTGTGTGAGACTAGAAAATGTTCGTGCAATTAAAATGCTATTTAAGCGATTATGCTTTACAATTGGTTTCTCATCTAACATTGGAAGATGAAAATTTTAATGTTACTGTCGATCTATTGACAAAGGAATTTTTAGATATCCCCTTTATTATTAACGAAATTTTTAAGCAGATCATTTCTGCATCCCCTCAATATGACCCTTAATTTGTGTCCGTGAAACAATATCTTGATGAAGTGAGGGCAGATTTGTTTGAACTGAAAACATCATATCAGATCGATTTTTTTAGAACAATTCCCCTGGATTTTTGTTGATCAGTCACATTATGTTTGAAAAGTTATCTGTTGTCTTGAGAAGGGAAATTAGTCACAGAGTGGACACGAATTACCCGTCTTTGACTCAAATATTTGACAATTATAATGAAGCTGTTCGTGTTCTGTCAAGGAATAAGAAATATTCACAATCAGCAGAAACTAATTCTAAAGGCGATGGAACACATGTTAAAATCAGGAAAAGGGGAAAGAAGATGCTGCTTTACAGAATTTTTCTACTAATTATGCCGGTACATACTGCAAACATTGCTCAGTACGTGGTCATTTTATGTTGAAGTGCAGCAAATTCTCTACTTATAAAGCAAGAGTTTAGAGGTGTAAACAGTGTAAATTGTGTATCGGATGTTCCAGTTATAAAAAAGCGAAGATTGCCCTGGGCCCTAGAACAATTCTCTTTTCTGCAAACTGTGTCCATCTAAGGCACATATTACAACTTTATGTGATAATCCCCCCCCCAAAAAAAATAATGTCACTATTTTCCCATGTTGATGAAAACAACATCATATTACCCGTTGTAGCTATGTCATTACATAATGGAACAAAGAAAACTACGGTTAACTGCCTTTTAGACACTGGAAGTCAGCACTCTTATTTTTCCAAAAATATTAAAGGGACTAAGATATCCTGATGGAGATTCGAATCTTACCGATTACCAGATGAAAATCTATGCAGGTGTTATGGTAAAGAGTCTTGAACAAGTTGTTGTGAATGTTAATATTGGTAAAGGGAGACAACTCCCCATTCTGGTTTTTATAGATGACCAATTTGGTATTCAATTCCAGTTTGATAATTTCTGTCAAGTAAAGCCCAACTTAAATAAATTAAAATACAGGCGGCATTTTCTAGTGAAAAACAGAGCAATGCTATAAAAAATTGACGATATCCTAGGTGTAGATATATTTCAATTTATGACTAACTCCAGAATTATTAAATGCATAAATGGACACGCATGGGATTTACCTCAAGGGATTGCTCCATTTGGTAATGTTCTGAAAGATCCAATCATTGTGCTAATTATCATACTATAATATCGGAATATGCCCGTTACCCAGAGCGCCAATTGAACGCTGTATTGGAACCCAAATTAACCTACCAGGATCCATTCTCGGATATATTTGAATCTTCAAATGTGGAGAGAAATTTAGAAAGGATATTTGCTGTGGAAACTGATGGCATTTCCCTTGATGAAGAATTAATCGCGGACTAGACTGAAATAAAATCGATAGCTTCAACAAGTCTACTGAATTTAAAAACAACTCATATTTTGTGGATTTACCCTGGCATAAAGATAAAATCAATTCTGTGCCTTCCAACTACCAAGTCGCTCTGATGGTACTTGACAGAACTATGCTTTCCTTGGAAAAGAAAAAAATGGCTGAGGCTTATACTGATATTTTTCGTCAACAAGAGACTGAAGGAATTATCGAGAGAATTGAAGTTGCCCCACAAGATTTTCACAAATATATATGGATACCCCATAGACCAGTTTTCAAATTTGATCAGCAGGTAACTACCAAAATAAGACCTGTTTTTAATTGTTCTTTAAAGGTTGGAGGTGGTTAATCTCTTAATGAGGCATGTTACCCGGATGTTAATATGTTGAGTAATATGCTTGAACTTTTACTTCTATTCGTCACTGATAAATATGTTCTGGTAGGTGACATAAGAAAAGCCTTTTTATGATCAGACTCAAGTCTGATGAAGACGAAAATAGATTTTGTTTCTTTGTGAAAAATGAAAACAAGTTGATTTGTCATCGTTATTGCACATTGATATTTGGCTTCAATGCAAGCCATTTTATATTGAATTATATCCTGCGGCATCACGTGAGTAACTTTCCAAATGACACATGTACTAAGATGTTGAAAAGTCAATTTTATGTTGACAACCTATGCATGACAAGCAATTCTTTGGAGGAGATAATCAGCCTTAATAAAAACGCAGTGCCTCGACTGCAAAAGGGAAATTTCCAGCTGAGGTCGTGTAATTCCAATTATAGAGGTCTACGCGAAATCATGATTGAGGATGGTAGTATTGTGCAACAAAACTGTGAGTGTGAAAAGGTTCTTGGGTATAAATACCACTCTGAATCAGATACTATCAGCATTCAGTTCAGTAAAATATACTCTCTAAAAGGGATATTTTGGCACAGACAGCAAAAATATTTGACCCTTTATCACTCTGTACTCCTGTAACAGTTAAAGCGAAAATCCTTCTCAGAAAATTATGGTTGCTCAAATTGAGTTGGAATCAAAAGGTACCAACAGACATAATGTTTAAAAAGGAAGTGTCCTCTATAGTATCAGATCTGACCGAATGGTTAATTGTAGGCATAGACCAATTCATACCATCAAAAAAATTCCAACAAAAACCTAACAGCCAGCCATGGTTCTCCCCAGAATGTGCTGCTGCTATCGCGCACAGAAATCACTTTTTCCATAACTACCAACGTAATAGATGCACTGAGACTAAAGCTGCTTTCAGGACTGCCAGCAACCACTGTAAAAGAGTAATAAAAAATGCAAGAGAGCTATATGCCTAGTCTGTTAAATCCAAGGTAGCTGATCAGCGGCTTGGTTCCCACCAGTTTTGGCAAATAACAAATAGGATCCTGAACAGAAGTGTGCGTTCTATCCCAACCATTATCAATGGACCAGAGGTTATCTCGTCAGCGTCAGACAAAGCCAAACTATTTGCAAAGAACTTTGCAGCTAATTCTACCCTATGCGACGAAGGCCATCAACTCCCCATATTTCCTCCTATAACACAGAACAAGCTAGGTAATATACAAATATCCGTGCATGAGGTCGCCAAGCTAATAAAAAACCTAGATTCCAGTAAAGCAACTGGCCCTGATGGCATCCCAATTATAGTGTTAAAAAAGCTTCAACCAGAACTTGCTCACATACTTACGAAACTATTTAAGCGCTGCCTTAAGGAGAAGTGCTTTCCGACCCCCTGGAAGACCTCATCAGTTTGCCCTGTATTTAAGAATTCAGGTGATAAGTCATCTCCCTCTCAATACAGACCAATAAGTCTTCTCTGTGTTATGAGTAAGTTACTGGAATCAATATTAAATAGAGAAATAGTCAACCACCTCAGCAGAAACAACCTTCTTAGTGACACACAATATGGTTTCCGCTCTGCAAGATCTACCGCAGATGTGCTGACGGTTATATCCCACAGGATTAGTGAATCTCTTGACAAAGGCTTCCTTTCTAGGGCAATTGCTCTTGACATATCAAAGGCCTTTGACAAAATATGGCATAAGGGTCTACTTCACAAGATTTCCAGCTACGGTATAACTGGAAATGTTTTCTCAATCATTAAATCATTTCTCTCCGATAGGCTCATAAGAGTAGTGGTAGATGGACAAAAATCGGAGGCCTGCAATATAAATGCTGGAGTCCCTCAGGGGTCAATCCTCGGCCCAACTCTCTTCCTGATCTACATCAATGACCTCCCTAAACACATACTTAAATCATTTGTTGACATCTATGCTGATGACACGACCATCTACGGCAACACATCAAAGGCTGTAAATGACGAAGTTCTCTCGGATTCTCTCTCATCTGATCTTGAGCGCGTGGTTCAGTGGGGGAAGATGTGGCTAGTTACCTTTAATGCATCTAAAACCAAACTCCTATCCTTACATCATCAACGCTCTGATCCCCAGCTGGCATCAATTGTGATGGATGGCTCTCGTCTGGGTGAGGCCCCGTGTTTTGACAAGCTTCTGGGTTGGACCTTTACTCCTGATCTGAAATGGAACACGTACATCAAGTCTGTTGCCAAGGTCGCAGGAAAGATGGTGGGATCCTTCTACCGCTCCAGAGGATATCTCACTACTGATGCAATTCTCTATCTATATAAAAGCCAAGTACGGCCAAGGATGGAATACTGTTGCCATATCTGGGCAGGAGCTGCCAAAAACAGCCTATCATGCCTTGACAGAGTACAAAATAGACTTCGTGGTTTAGTGGGGGATGCCCTTTTCTCTACCCTGCAACCCCTCTCCCACAGAAGAGACGTTGCGAGCCTATCCTTGTTTTATCGTTATTTTCATGGCAGGTGCTCGTCTGAACTCCAATCCCTGGTCCCCCCTCGCCAAACTTTCACGAAAAACACCCGTCTAGCTGAATCCACTGTGAAAAATTTCCCCCACTCTATATCTGTGCCTAAATCAAAACGCGGATTTCATGAGCAAAGCTTCTTTTTTAGAACTGCACGCCTGTGGAACTCTGTTCCGTCTGCCTGCTTCCCTCCGGACTACAACTTGGATGTCTTCAAGTCTAATGTTAACAAATTCCTAATGAACCGCCCCCCTAATTAAACACTTCATAAAATCTCCTCACTAACGTGATGTACTTGCAATAACCCTTATCCCTGAGTGGCTTCCGGGCCTTGATAAGTGGTGATCACTGTGTAAAAAAAAAAAAAATGACAATTTGGTCAAATTTAGTTGAGGATCTCTCTGGTTTGAGGAATCTGTCCTTCTCACAACAGGCTGTAGACAGTGATGGTCTACTGAAGTTGTATATCTTCTGTGATGCTTCACCACAGTCATATGGGGTCATATGACAGTCATATGGGGTGAAAAATGGGAAATCCCATATAATATTTTCTAAAGTGAAAGTGGCACCAATGAAAGCTAAAACTTTGCCAATGATGGAATTGCTTGCTGTATACATTGCATTCAAAGCTTTAAGAACGTTGCTGAGAACATACTCTAATATCAAAATTGAGCGCATTATTGTTTTTGTGGATGCGCAAGTCATTTTGTCATGGCTTCTCTCAGACAATATGAAGGCAAAAAGCCTATATACCAGGAATAGAATAAGAGACATTCATGATATGAAAGAGAATTTTACCAAAGAATTTGGAGTGGACATTCACTACAAATACGTCCCCTCTGTAGAAAACCCGGCGGATCTGCTTTCTTGTGGTGTCAACCTGGAAAAATTTAAAGAGAAACTGGACGTATTGGCTTATGGACCTGCATGGATATTTTAGAAACCAAAGAATTGACCTACAAGTACCTTGAGCTGCCTGAGTCCGGAAAACCAGCGACATGTGGAAAATGCTTTTTATAGTACAATATGGGTCGAAACACACCAGAAAGGCTTTGCAACCTAGCAAAAAAGACGACACGGCATATATTTTAGCCTTTCATGATGTGTTAATGGGTAATTTTGTTAATTACGTATCGTCTTATGTATCGAATTCAACTTCAACCGGCACGAACACTCGCAATAGTAACACAATAACCTCATGACTGTAAACAACAGTCCCTTCCTCTCACTCAAGCTTGCTTTTTATGCAGTTTTTCACCCTGTCTCATTTGCATGTGTACCCTCTGTTTTCTTGTGATCTCGCGAAATCGCAAGACCACAGTTTATAAAACACCAGGCGCCATCTTTTTTCTCTTTTCCCACCCAACACTTCCCTGTGGCAAGTCCATCCCTCCTCCGTCACGCCACCGCTCACACACACATCCACACAATGCACAAATACGCAGACGGTTGTTACTCTGATGATCATACAGAGTACACTGCAGGGTTGGTCTCCTAGTCCACTTACTTCTGCGAAGAGGCACATTCATAGGTTCTGGTTCTGGTTCTGATTCAGATTCTGGTTTCGGGTCTTGTTCTGATTCTGTTTCCACCGCGTCAGATGAACTATAATCATCACTCTCTGGTCTGTTGATTTCGTTCATCAGTAGCTCATCACTTGAGGATTCATTGCTCTCCTCTGGAGTTGTATGATGCACCTCAGAAGCCGGGCAAAGATCGCGCACATGGCGCGGTGTTCCGTCAACTAAGACTGACTGCTGGCTGATCACCCCAGAGATTCATCCTCGCTTGAATTTGGTGGTGCACTGGTTTCCAGGTGGTCTCACCCAAACTGGATCCCCTACCTCATATTTGGCATGTCTTTTCTGGTTGACTGGCTGTGCAGCATCACTTCCCTTTAGTCTAACACGATATGTGTATATGGCATTAGCTGCCGCTGTTGTAGGTAATTTCCCATCCTTTGGCGTGACGTTATACCAATACATGGCCTCTGTAATGGTACATTACTTTCTGGCAGCAATGCTCTTAATGCTACGATGGCTCCTCTCAGCAATTCCATTCCCTGATGGCACATGAGTGCATTGCAGCCGTAGTCAGACGCCCCATTCATCTAACAGCTGTCAAACTTGTTGGCTGCAAAAATCAGCATCATTATCCATCAAAATCTCTTCCGGCGCACAACACTTGCCGAGTCCTGTCTAATCATGTGTCGCCATACTTCAAAACGTGTGGGTCCACAATCGATAAGAGTTAGAGAGGGTTTAATACTGTAATGGGTAATTTCCATCACCACCCGCTGCCATACCTTGACGTCTAATTGTTCTTTTCGCCATTGCTCTGGTGCAGGATCAATAGACTGACATGCCTGACAATCTGCCTGACATCTGCCTTTGTCATTGCTGGGTCCACACGCCTTGCAAAATGGACTGTTCTCTTGACACCTGGATGTCTGCTCTGTGCTTGAATCTTCTGTATTTAACATGGGCTAATCACGCCAATTGCAACTGCGTAAGATCGAGCAGTTTGCTCCACACCCTTCTTCATGGCTCCATACCATCTGTGAGGTACACGGGTTAGTTGGTCGGCATGATTACAATGTGAGGTTACCAGTGTTACCCCCACTGATAGTCCATACTCAAAGACCAGACTCTTAAGCATGTCTAGCCTCCGCCAGATCAACATCTCACTGGCTGCCTTAGTGCGGATTCTTGTTCATCCTGAAAGTGTGTCAGACACCCAGTAAAAGACGCAGAGAGAATCCGTGTACAGGTGCAGTTTCTTTAATTGCCATTGCAGTGCGAGATTTAGTCCCTTTACAACAGCGTCAAGCTCTGCTAAGTTGATGTGCTGAGCATCACTCATGGGTTGCAGCCAACATGCGTCTTCAAACACATTCCCTCTTAGCTCTAATGCGACTCCCAATGCCAATAAACTAGCATTGACCCGCACATTTATGTGGTCTGCATCAACACACCATTTTCCACGGGCAGGGTCCTCCTTGTTGACTCTTTCCAGGGTCTCAGTTACCATCAGAGTTAGCAGAGCATCATCAAGCACATCGTCTTAACCTGTGGTTACCAAATTCACTCTGCGTTTGATGACACCCACAGCTACACAGAGCCAGCCAAAGGCTGGTAAGTGTCCAACAAGTTTCCCACACCAGCAAAAAACGGTCCACCTCGTAACAACGTCAGGGTGCCTGGAATCCCACTGCCTGCCTCCATCGTAGGGTGCCGTCTTCCTCACAAACGTCTAATCCCAATACACACGCTCCATCGGTCAGACGTTCAGGATTCTTGCACTGCAGACCAAACCGAGCCAATTTTTCCCTGACTCACGATGTAGATTTTATGTCCTCATTAATGCACACATCGTCAATGTAGGCTGACAGTCTTTTCTTGAGACAATACAGTATTCACAATGGTCTGCATGATCTGCGGTGTCACATTCAGACCATGCAGAGTCGTGTTAGGCAGTACCTCTGACACCGAAACCACACTGTCTGGAATGACCACAGCGTCTCATCTACTCGTACCTGTAAATAGGCCTTCCGCTGGTCTAATATTGACACATTGGAACCCTTCTGGTGTCATTCCCTAAGTTTACTGGCGCACACGGCAGCATCGGCAGTGTAAGCCTGGTTGAACTCATGATAATCCAGCACAGTTCTTTCTTTTGACTTGTTATGCTGGATAACCGCCATTAAGGGTATCAGACACTTGGGCAGACCAAGCTTGGGGTAGGGGATCAGTCATCTATCTCGGATCCATGCCAAAATAGCTTGTATTGAATTCAACTTCAATTGTCACCAATGCTCGCAATAGTAACACAATAACCTCGTAACTGTAAACGACACTCTCCCTTCTTCTCACTCAAGCTTGCTTTTTATGCAGTTTTTCACCCTGTCTCATTTGCATGTGTGCCCTCTATTTTCTCGTGATTTCACGATACACGAGACCACAGTTTATAAAACACCAGGCGCCATCTTTTTCTCTTTTCCCACCCAACACTTCCCTGCGGTAAGTCCACCCCTCCTCCGTCATGCCACCGCTCGCACACACATCCACACAATGTACAAATATGCAGACGCTTGCTACTCTGGTGAGTATTACATCTTTTTCGCTAGTTATCGCATGCATTTTACCTCAGGGTCCAAAGGCTGAAAGATGGCGGCCGTTGACCCCTTTCGCCAAGGCTAATTTTGGTAAACTTTTTTTTTTTTTTTTTTGTCTGCCAGAGAGTTTATTCATGTCCACAATGCAAGTAAAAAACCTTTGTTAGCAATTTATTTGAGGTTCAGCCACAATTTGACTGGACTATAATGAACGGACATTTTTACACGAGGAACGAAATAATGATTACACCGCCTTCTGGTGACCGAAATGGTTTGTTCTTTAGAAGTCGATTTTCTCTTTAAATAATTTTACGTTTAAATTGTGTTTTTCATCTTTTAATTTTGATTCTTTTATATTTTAATATATTTTATTTCAAAACGAATTGAACACATGAAACAAAAATCGTATCAATTTACAAACAAAACTGATTTTCTGTTTTTAATTTAAAAGGAAAAAAAAAACAATTCATCCCGCTTTTTTTTTGTATTGAATTCCTGTAATGAAAGGTCAGTTTTTTTCTTTTCTTTTTTTTTTTACACTTTAAAAAAAATTCATTAAATAACTTTAAACATAATTTTAAACAATCAAATAAATTTATTGTTGTTGCAATTCAATAAAAGATATTGATTCCGCCATATGCGGCACTTCTGCATCTGCACGAGAGTGACATATTAGCAACAGAAACTAGCGGCCAATATGTGAACCTCGAATATATACGATAACGCAAAAATATATAACAAATAAATAACACAAAAATATATAAAAATCGAAACATTTATTGAATAAAAAAACATATCAAAATATAAGTTTAATGTATTAATATAATTCCTTTTCAATGAGTGATTTAATGTGTCAAAATATAATTTTAGTTTGCCAATGTAGCAAAATAGAATTTTAAAAACATGAAACGTTTATAGAGGTTTAAGAATATAATTTTTTTTTTTTCAGAAAGATTGTTTTTTTTTGTTTTTTTTTTTCATAGTAAGATTGCATATATGTATCAAAATTTAAAAACATGAAACATTCATAGAGGTTTAAAAGGCAAAATTTACCTTTCGTCTTCCTTTGTGTACAAAGCCATTTGGCGGAAGTGACGTCCAGCATATTTTTAGCTACGGATGACCAAAACTGTATAGAATGAACCTTTTTTCTCTTTTTTTTTTTAAGAAGTTTTATTCAAACAGTCTTTATTTGAATTTAATGGACTATTTTTTTTTATATTTATGAACTGTGTTATTCTTTGTATAGAACTATTCTAATGAAATATATATTATGGACTGTTTTCCAAACATTGAAATTTTAAAATTAAAGTTAGTTTTATTTAAAAAAAAAAACTAAGCACCGTCAAAACTGGGGGGGGGGGTAAGTACTTTTTGACGGACCGTCTTTTTAAAAATCTACCAAAAATCAGGTAATTATCCGATCAATACGAAATTTTCAGCGATTATTAAGAGAAGAATGAACTTTATAACAGTGTACTTATTTTTCATAAACGATATTTATATATATATTTTTTTTTTGCTTACAAAACCCCCCTTGTTTTGAGGAGGTACAAATATGCTTAAAATAATCATCTGAAACTGAACACAACATATTGTGTTGTTGTAAGGGACAGAATTATAGATTAAAAAAAAAAATGTTTGCATACCTTATTTTGACGTCTGAATATCAGAACTTCGATTGTGTTTAATTATCCCGCTTTTGAGTTTTGAAGTGTGAAATTCGGTGAATATGTTAAGTAAAATAATTAATTTAAGTTAAGCAAAACAAAAAAAATTTTTTTTTAATATTTATACGAAAAAAAGCCATTTTAAAATCTTTGATGAATAAATTAACAATTTTTTTTTAGCGAGCCGAATAATGCATGGCCATTATTAAACAGGGCATGCTTTCAAGAATCGATACAAAAAAAAAATTCGATAAATATTGTGCCCTTTGTGTTAAAAATAGCATCATTTTTTCGATCCCGTTTGAAAACGTTTGCCGCCTTTTGACTACGGTGGACCAAACGCGCTGAAATTATTTTTTTTTATTCTTCTTTAAATTGCCCCCCCCCCATTTTGGGGAGCCTGGCCCCCACACACATACACATTAAAAACCAAACTCATACAAATGGTCACCCATCTAGTACTGGCCAGCCTCAGCGTTAATAATACATTGAAATTTTCGTCACTGAAAAATAATTTTTTTTTTGGCCGGTTTGGTCTTCCATAGTTTGCTTTTTATCAAATGCAAACGTAAACATTGTCGATCTAGACTCTAGATCGACGCGAAGTAACTGGTTGCCTATATGAATAAGTGGAATTATTTGAAATCCAGGTACTTATATTATAATATTTTTGCATATTCTCTTAGAAAATCATCCTAAATCTTAGTTAGACAACAAATAAATAAATTAATTATTTCGAAAACCTTCTTTTTTTTTTTTTTTAAATATTTATGTACGTTTTTTGTGCAAGACAAAAAATGTCAATTGTTAACGTTTTGGGAAAATTTAACATTTAAAATTTAATTAAAAATAGTAGAAAAAGTTTTATATTATTCTGTTTTCTATATGATAAAATTCAGGGTGTTATCTTTCTGAAAAAAAAAAGTTACTCAGAAATAATGGATTTTAATAAATGTAATTTCGTTTTAAAAAACAACAACGACTTGATTTTTCGGCCATTTTTGGCGGTCCCTAAAAAAAAAAGAGGGGGTTTTCCTTTTCAAGATATTTTTTCTCTCCATTTATCACTTTGACATTTTTTTCAACAATAAAATGATAAACCAATTTACAATAAAAAAAAAATAAAATTTATTTTTTGAAATGAGATTTTTTCTAATGTGACTTAAGTTTTCGAAATTGATGGCAGTCTTGCAGTTAAGCCTGGCAAACCCGAAAGTGAGCTCGACAATTCTAGAAGGGTCAGATCAGTATTTACACCATCAAATCATGTGTTATTAAAAAAAAATTATCTTGAACGAATTGGAAGTAACCATTTGATTAAATAAAGTAAACAAACAAAATATACATTTTTCCGAAAAAAGAGCAAAATAAAACCTGAAGTGATGCAGTTTTCATATTTCAGTTTAATAAATCAAATTAAATTAAAAAAATATTTTTAAAAAACTGAAACTTTGTCGTGTGTAATAAAAGAAAACATAAAACTTGAAATATTTTTTTTTAAATATTTTAAAACAGTCCATTAAGTTCAAATAAATTTTAAAACAGTCCATTAAGTTCAAATAAAGACTTAAAATAAAACTTCTTAAAAAAAAGGTGTATTCTATACAGTTTTCGTCAACCGTAGCTTTTTTTTTACATGGGGATCACCACTTATCAAGGCCCATAAGCCACTCGGGGATAAGGGTTATTTTGTGTACAATAATCAATGGGATGATATTGTAGTAATAGTTGGTATTGGAGATTTGATAAAGTGTCTTACTTAAGGGGGCGATTAATCAGGAATTTGTTTATGTTGGACTTGAAGACGTCCAAGTTGTAGTCAGGTGGGAAACAGGCAAACGGAAGAAAATTCCACAGGCATGCATTTCTCAGAAAAAAGCTATGTTCATGGAATCTACATTTTGATTTAGGCACAGATAAAGAGTGGGGTAAATTACTGACAGTGGTTTTAGCTAGACGGGTATTTATCATGAAGGATTGGTGAGGGGGGACCAGAGATTGGAGATCGGACGAGCACTTGCCATGGAAATAACGATAAAACAAAGACCGGCTCACAACGTCTCTTCTGTGGGAGAGAGGTTGCAGGGAAGAGAAAAGGGCATCCCCCACTAAGCCATGAAGTCTATTTTGTACTTTGTCAAGGCAGGATAGGCTGTTTTTTGAAGCTCCAGCCCAGATATGGCAGCAGTACTCCATCTTTGGACGTACTTGGCTTTTATATAGATAGAGAATTGCATCAGTAGTGAGATATCTTCTGGAGCGGTAGAAGGATCCTACCATTTTCCCAGCGGCCCGGCCAACAGACTTTATATACGTGTTCCATTTCAGATCAGGAGTAAAGGTCAAACCTAGGAGCTTGTCAAAACATGAAGCCTCACCAAGACGAAAGCCATCCATTTCAATTGATGCTAGATGAGGAACAGAGCGTTTATGATGTAAAGTTAGGAGCTTGGTTTTAGATGCATTAAAAGTAACCAGCCATCTCTTCCCCCACTGAACGACATGCTCAAGATCAGAGGAGAGAGAACCAGAGAGAGCTTTGTCATTTACGGCCTTTGATGTGTTGCCATAGATGGTCTTGTCATCACCATAGATGTCAACGAATGATTTAAGTATGTGTTTAGGGAGATCATTGATGTAGATCAGGAAGAGAGTTGGGCCCAGGATGGACACCTAAGGGACTCATGCATTAATACTGTGGACCTCTAATTGCTGCCCATCAATCACTACTCTTATGAGCCTATTAGAGAGAAATGATTTAATTATTGAGAAAACATTTCCAGTTATACCATAGCTGGAAATCTTGTGAAATAGGCCGTTATGCTAAACCTTATCGAAGGCCTTCGATATGTCAAGAGCAATTGCCCTAGAAAGGAAGCCTTTGTCGAGAGATTCACTAATCCTATGGGATATAACTGTTAGCACATCACTTCTGCCAAATAGCTTTGTAAACAAAGGAAGACGAAAGGTTAATTTTACCGTTGAAAAATTATTTATTTTTTTTACACAAGGATAGTTTTTGGTTAAAAGAAAGATTGTATAAACATATATCAAAATATAATTTTTGTTTGTCAATGTAGCAAAATAGAATTTTAATATAGAAGTTGTAAGAATTGAAATTGATTTGACTTACCGGGAGTGAGTCAGAGGGAAGGAAAGACACTGAACTGCTGTTTTGCCATTACGGAGAAACTGGGTGTCTATTTCCTACTAAGTTAAATAGACATTCTAATCTCGTTGGAAATCACGTTGGAATTCTCGCCACTGAGAGTTAGTATGTATAAAAGGAGTTGTCTCACTATGGGTTAGTGATTAGTTAAGAAGCTAGTTACCTAGCTTGGTTGGCGTCTCTTAGACTGATTACCTCGTTACTGTTGTTCTGCAAACATTACTAGCTAATTGTTACCTTTACAAGGAAAGAAAAGACTGCTTGTAAGCAACGTCACCATTTCGTTGCAAGCCCTTACTTCCTTTTCTTACCCCCCTCTTCTTGTTGGTGAAATAATCCCGACAAAGTTTTTATTTATTTATTTACAAAAATTTATAGAAATATTTAATAATGTTTTATTTTGTTTGGTTGTTTTTTTTTTTTTCAGTGAGTGATTTTCATTGAAATCTTTTTGAAATATAGTGTTTTTGCACAGTTACAAGGGATAGTTCTCTTATATGTTCAAAAATCCCTTTAAAGGGATTGTCTTTATACAAACTTTTACAAAGGTACAAGTTGTCGACCACTGTTCGGCTGATGGCTGACACACGCCTTCTATCAGCCGTTCTTGAAATTAAAATACACATATTTGTCTGATGTCATTGTCATGCAGAAGTGCCCGCCATGCTTTATAACAAACGTGATTAAAAAGTTTAAATATCTGATAAAAAACAAAAAAATATCTTACATAAAAAAATCTTACATTTAGTTTTTGTCAAAAATGTGTTTATTGAAGTAAAACTTATGTGATTTCTTGGATAATAATGTTTACCATAAACACAATAATTTCATTTGAAGATGATGGAATTGTAGACAACTGATCACAAAAACTGCTTTTTTGGTATTTAATTGTTTTAACATTAAAAAATAATTTATTTTTTTGTCTACCTATTATATCGCTAGAGAATTTCGTTTGATTTTTGATGTTTTATCCAATATTTCACATTTTAGAATGGGGGATCACTTTTTTATGAAGTTTACATTTATTGGCCATCATCAATTAGCAGAACCAAAATATTGGTAAATCTGTATTATCTAACCCAGTGTAAAAATATACTTTTGGGGGTTTTTACATTTCAACAGACTTAAAAAAAATTGTCCAAAAAGAAGGAATTAAAAAATACAACAAATATTTAAGATTTTAGAGAGAGGGATCACTTTAATGTAAAATGAGCAGTTAGAGGTGAACAATATATGTAATCGTTCTTGGTTTCCAATTTTTTTGGCAAATCTAAGAGGAGGGAGGTCATATTTGTTTTTGCTTTTTTAGAGCCCACGTGTTGTTAACTATTCTGTACTTTCACCTAACAATTTATGTAAGATGCCATAAAAATATCGTTGGGCATAACAAAACTTGGCGCTTATGCACTATTTGACCTGCACTATTTTAAAAATAGTATTTTCATGCTAAATTCAAGTTTTCTGATATGTTATTTTATTAAATTAAGTGACAATTCAGAATAGCTACAAAACACCTTCCCCTCCCATGTTAAGAATGGCTTTTTAAATAATGTTATTATTTCATCGCATTGGTCAAATAGTGAATAAGTACCCAAAACGTTTTTTGTTTATTATTACATTTTCACCCCAAACAAGGAACATTGCCACTTTGGTGTAGGGGGCTACTATGTTAGGATTTGGGCTGCAAGATGTCAGTTCACGTTACACTTGAACTTCTGCATGTCAGTACAGTTAGGAAAGCAGGGACCTGGAATGGAATTCCAGAGTGTAGCGGTTCTGGGGAAGAAACTACTGGAGTAGAAAGATCTTTTACATCTAGGGATCTCTACTGTATGGGGGTGGGATTTAGCTGCCTGTCGGGTTTGTCGAGGGTGTCTACGTCATGGGGGCACAAGTGTCTGCAGTTTGTCAGAGCATTCACCATTAAAATACTTGTAGAACAGGCAGAGGGATGCAACGTTTCGTCGATGGGACAGAGGCTGAAGCTTAGATACCAGTTCAGGGCCTATCAGATTGGCGACTCTCTTTTGAACCTTGTCTAGGAGCGAGAGACTAGCAGCAGATGCACGAACCCAAATGTGACAACAATACTCAATACATGGGCGAATGGTGGCCTTATAGAGGTACAGGATACTTTCAGGTGTCAGTAGATTTCTAGCACGGTAGAGAGAGCCTACCTTTTTCACAGCGGCTTTGGCAATGTTTTCAATATAATTGTTCCAACTCATGTTTCCTGTGAGCGTTAGGCCAAGCAGTTTGAAAGATGTACTCTCAGACAGAGAGTCACTGGCCATTGCTATTGGTGGCAGAGAAGGTTTCTTGTAATTATTGAAGGAAACCAGTTTAGTCTAGGCAGCATTAAATGTGACCATCCATTTATGTCCCCATTCCACTACAGATTAGAGGTCATCCTCTAGTGTTTTTGCCATTTCTTTAGATATGTGTTCATTTGTTTTCCTGTCATGCCTGTTATAGAGTGTAGTGTTATCAGCATATATACCCATCTCAGAGGCAGTTTTGTCGGGGAGGTCATTAATAAATATTAGGAACAATAGAGGTCCAAGTATAGACCCCTGAGGCACTCCCGCATTTATATCACACTGTTTAGATGTACGACCATCGAGGACAACCTGGATTTTTCTCTTATCTAAGAAGGATTTAATTATGTTAAGTATTCTACCAGTGATACCGTATGATTTAATTTTCCTGAGGAGACACTCATGCCATACCCTGTCAAAAGCCTTAGATATATCTAGAGCTTCCGCTCTGCCCTCCCCTGCTTTGTCCAGTGAATGGTATATATGTTCAGAGATTACAGTGAGGATGTCAGCTGTGGAACGAGCTTGTCTAAATCCATATTGTTTGTCAGTCAGAAGTTTAGCATCTGTAAGGTGCCGGACTAGAGCATGGTTAATTATGGTCTCAACTATTTTGGCGAAAAGTGGGAGCAGGGTAATGGGGCGATAATTTGATGGGTCAGTTCTTTCGCCAGAATTCTTGAATACTGGTACTACAGAAGCAGTTTTCCAACAGCCCGGAAAGCATGATTCATTAAGGCATTTGTTGTAGAGTTTGGAGAGAACTGGAGCTACTTCGGCTGAGCATTTTTTTAATAACACAGCTGGGATGAGATCAGGTCCACATGCTTTTGAAGTGTCAAGGTTTTTTATGATAGAGTGTACCTGAGCAGGGGTGATTTTTAGATCGTTTAGTGTGGCGTGTCTGCAAAGGAAAGTCAGGTAGGGGGTGGTTGATAGGGTCCAGTGTGGAGTTCGAGGCAAACCGACTGGCAAACATATTAGCCTTGTCGGTTGCTGAGCAAACAACCTCGTGATTGTTGGTTAGCAGGGGAATTGTTGATTGCCCATTATTTACTGCACTGTTGTAGATTTTCCAGAAGTCACGATTTCCTAATTTTTTGTGCTTTGATGCGTTTTTTAGTGGTTTCAGTAAATTCTCTCTTAGCTGTCGCTATTTCTTTCTTAACATTACTTCTAGCTTTTATATACTTCTGTTTGTTTGAACTGGACTTATGTCGGTTAAATCTGCGGTATGCATGCTGCCTTTGAGCAATGGCAGTTGCGCAAGTCGAAGTAAACCATTGGGGAGAGTGGGGCTTTCTATAAAATTTCCTCATGGGAACATGTGCTTCCATTGCTGTTTTGAACGATTCAGTTGTCTCATTTGCGCACTGTTCAGCAGGAAGAGAAAAATATTTCCCCATGGGGCATCTCTGATAAGATCTCTGATGGCTTCTCAGTCAGCCTTTTTATAGTATGTCGTTGTTTTGTCACCGTAACATATATTTCTTCCAGTATTTTTTTTTTAATTTTTGAGCGGTTATTAGGACTCCCCAGATCACCTGTTCAATTCACCTATTTTAGTCTTGTTCTAATGTAATATTTGACGTCATTCCTTTTCAAAGTAAATAAACACTTCAAAATAAGTTAAAAAATGCAATTTCCAGGTACGTAGAAGAGTTAATTTTCTTGCCTTTGGTAACAGTTATTTGTTATATATTTGTTTTTTTTTATACCACATTTTCATTTTTTTCTGCCCATACTTCAAAATGCTGCTTTGTTTATTAAATTGCCAGATGAAAGAACAAATTAGTAAACACCGATCCCTCTTCCCTATATTAAGAATAGCTTTCTCAATAATAACGTTATTATTAATAATGGAAGAATTTTTCATTTGAAAATTTACAAAAAATAAAATGGATGTAAAAAATGCGTCCTTTCTGAATGTAAAATTGAAAAAAAATGATCCCTCTATTTTTATGTAAGATAAAAAATATGAAATAGGATGGTACTTTTAAAAAAATATCAAATGTGAACATGAATATTAGACAGTAGGACCATCTAGGTTGTCATTGATGGACATATATTCAAACATCACAGCATTAATGTAGGAGTACCTCTGGGAGCAATCCTTGGACCCCTATTATTCCTGATATTCATAATCGACCTCCCTAATTATATTGTGTCTGAGATGGGTGTATTTGCTGATGATATAATGCTCTGTAACATGCACAAGCGAGGGAAGAACAGATGTACATAACTCTAAGACAATGACAGAATCTTTAGAAAATTACATCCAGATCATAGTGGAATGGGGCCAAAAATGGGTGGTAATGTTTAATGCTAGTAAGACTAAGCTGCTCTTCTTTAACAATTCCAAAACACGTTTCCAACCACTGATATCCATGACAAATAACAGTTTATCTGAAAATTCTTCCTTCAAACTCCTCCACATTCATGGGCAATATGAACTTGAATACATTGAGGACATTGCGAAGGCTGCTGCAAAGAAGGTAGATTCTCATTACTGAGCGAGAAGACTACTCACACCTGAGAGTATCCTGTGTCTCTAAAAGGTCAACATTCACCCTTCATGGAGCATTGTTACCACATCTGGGTTGGTGCTTATATACAGAAGTTTAAATGTAATGTAAACCAACATCTTGTTAATCTTTCATAGGCACAGTCCAAAATCGTATCCTCTTACATCCAAGTTGTGATATGCCTAGTCAGGGATGAATGTAAGAAAGACAAAAAAGAAACAATAATAATTTTCACGGTATCTTTTGTTTATTAAAATGTTAGGTCTGAGTACAGAATACTTAACAATATAGTCTTTATCTACCTGCAAAAATGTAATAAAAAAGCAAAAACTTATATTAGCCCACTGCTTACTCCTCTTCCATGAAAATTGGAAACTGCAGACTATTATATATCTTGTTGATTGCTAACTGGTTATGAAGTGGGTGCTCATTTTATGTTGAATTTTTCTAGAAAAACCTCATCAGTATGCCTTGTATTTAAGAATTCAGGTGATAAGTCATCTCCCTCTCATTACAGACCAATAAGTCTCCTGTGTGTTATGAGTAAGTTGCTGGAATCCATATTAAATAGAGAATGAGGCAACAACCCTAGCAGAAGAAACCTTCTTAGTGACATGCAATACAGTTTCCATTCTGCCAGATCTACAGCAGATGTGCTAATGGTTATATCTCATAGGATTAGTGAATCTCTTGACAAAGGCTTCCTTTCTAGGGCAATTGCTCTTGACATATCAAATGCCTTCAATAAGGTATGGCATAAGGGCCTACTTCACAAGATTTCCACCTACAGTGTAACTGAAAATGTTTTCTCAATCATTAAATCATTTCTCTCTGATAGGTTCAGAAGAGTAGTGGTTGATGGGTAGATATCAGAGGCTCACAGTATTAATACTGGAGTCACTCAGGGGTCCATCTTGGGCCCAACTCTCTTCCTGATCTACATCAATGATCTCCCAAAACACATACTTAAATCATTCGTTGACATCTATGCTGATGATACGACCATCTATGGCAACACATCTAAGGCTGTAAATGACAAAGTTCTCTCTGATTCTCTCTCCTCTGATCTTGACCGCGCGGTTCATTACGAATTTGTTAACGTTGGACTTGAAGACATCCAAGTTGTAGTCAGGTGGGAAGCAGGCAGACGGAACAGAGTTCCACAGGCTTGCAGTTCTAAGAAAGAAGCGTTGTTCATGGAATCCACGTTTTTATTTAGGCACAGATAAAGAGTGGAGGAAATTTTTCACAGTGGATTCAGCTAGACTGGTGTTTTTCGTGAAAGATTGGCGAGGGGGGACTAGAGATTGGAGTTCAGACGAGCACCTGCCATGGAAATAACGATAAAACAAGGATAGGCTCGCAACGTCTCTTCTGTGGGGGAGAGGTTGCAGGGTAGAGAAAAGGGCATCCCCACTAAGGCACAAAGTCTATTTTGTACTCTGTCAAGGCAGGATAGGCTGTTTTCAGCAGCTCCTGCCCAGATATGGCAGCAGCACTCCATCCTTGGACGCACCTGGCTTTTATATAGATAGAGAATCGCATCAGTAGTGAGACACCCCCTTGTTAACTACTTTCAGTTTTAATAAACCAAAGCATATTTTTTCGTCCACAAATAAGAATAGTAAAGACAGCATTTGACATGAACGTAATGGTGAAAGCACTGAGTTTCACTATAAACTGCTGATGCTAAACAGATTTGTTATATAATTGTTACCTTAGTTTTTATTCATTGCCTGATATGTAATGAATTAACTACATAATATATTTTTTGCATCTTTTTGTTGTAAAACACCTCTGAACCACTCTGTTCTGACCATGCGTTTGCGCCCTCCTCCCAGATTCGAGTACCACCAGAAATGATATCTAAATGATCCTTTAACCCAGTCGTTTACCCTTGCAACAAAAACTGGCAAATGAATGTTAATCATCGAATTTTTGTAACCTTTACGAGCTATGCTTAAACTGTTTACACAAAATGTGAAAAAATACTAAATATAAAAACAACAGTTACAAACTAATTTCCAAATTACATAAGCAAACCAAAACAAGTTCTGCAAGTGTGTCCAAAAATAGTTATGATTTGGGAAAAGCTTATCATTTTATGCTAAATTTAAGAAAGAAATTGCTGTCCACCATAAAATGTAAAATATTTTCCTGGAACTAAATTGATTTTTTCTCTCAACATATGCATTATGTGTTACGCATATAATAAAAGTATATGTTACACATATAATAAAATTATGTGTAACACATATAATAAAATTATGTGTTACACATATAATAAAATTATGTGTAACACATATAATAAAATTATGTGTAACACATATAATAAAATTATGTGTTACACATATAATAAAATTATGTGTAACACATATAATAAAATTATGTGTTACACATATAATAAAATTATGTGTTACACATATAATAAAATTATGTGTTACACATATAATAAAATTATGTGTTACACATATAATAAAATGTGTAACACATAATAAATTTTGTGTTACACATATAATAAAATTGTTACATTGGTTAGTGTAAAAAGTGGGTAATAATTTTATGTTAAATTTTTAGACGAAAATTGTCTGCAAAAATTTAGCTTTTAGTATGTAATAAGAAATGCTTAAAAATGTAATTCTCTTTACTTTAAATCCTTCGTCTCTGTTCTTCATTCTTCTGTAAATAAACAGTACAATAAACACGCTTTTTAAGACGTTTGCAGCCCACTACTGATTGATTGTTTGTACTTTGGTTCTAAAGATCAATGCCTGAAAACTTCCATTTTCTTCTTTATCCCTCTGATATTTTTCTTTTATTTCTTACCATATTTTATTCTATTAATTAAATGTTGAAAATTAATTCCTGTGTATTTTTACTTATTTCATGTTTTAATCATTTGCTCATGTGTTTCTCCCTTTTAATTGTGACTATTCCAAAAAAAGGAATTATAATTCTCTTTCTTCTCCCTGTTTCTATGATTAGATGAACATGCACAAAAATAAATGTGATATGAATAAAGTATTGTTTCCTTGTTCATATGGCAATAAATAAATAAGCTAGAAATATTTTTTTTTAATTTTATTGTACGAAAATAATGAAATTGCAAGATGAAAAGTGTGTTTGCATAATTGATGCTTTAAAATAACGTTCACATGTAGTAAGTATTCTGAACGTCAAAACATACTCATGTTTAATAAATCTAGCAAAAATCAACTAATGGTTAGATTTTCGTGAAATTTTCGATGAATCCATTTTAGAACAAAACTTTGTCAACATCTGTACTAACTTTATTCTCACAAAGTTATTGTCCCTCATATGGAACAACATATCTGTTTTTACTTCCCTAAAATTACTCTTGAAAATCCTTAAAACTTGTTTAATTCCAAATTTCATTACATATTTCAACAGTTCCTTAAGACATGTGTGTTGCACAGACATTTTTTATTTGCATTTCTTTAATTTTAATGACTAAGTAGCGTTTACTGTACAAAGAAAAACGTAAATAGGTAGTTCTATAGCGAGTTCCGTATAAAAAAGTAACTGTTTACTAATTAATGTGATTGAAGCGGATTTTAAGAAAGCATAGACATTTTTTATTTGCATTTTTCCAATTTTAATAACTAAGTAGAGTTTACTGTACAAAGAGAAACTAGAATAATTAAATAAAATGAAGACAATGAAAGCAAGTTTCATTTTAACATTTGATAAACAACTTTATTTGTCATCTTCGTTAATAGCATGTGCAAGAGAGAGAAATGGGTCAGTAGGAATACACTTTGGTCAGAAGTTAAACGATTTTTGTTATATGATTATTCGTTTGAATGTTAAATGTGCATTTAAAAGTCAAAGTGAAAATTCATCATACCGTGGATAATTTTACATATGTATTCAAAAGCCGGACTTTGAAAATTTGATGCTATGGAGAAGTTAAATATGCATTTGAAGCTCGGACTTGGTGATAATTTGTTGGGCTACGAATAATTTTTTATATGCCCATGCAAGTCGAACTTTGAAAATTCGTCATTCTATAGAAGTTTTAATGGCAATGACTCTGAAATTCTGTTGTATTTGAAAAGAAAAAATGTCCACTTTTAAACAAGAATTATTTAAATGAAAGTACAATTCGAATCGGATTTCTTTTTTAATTGTTTTTGAAAAATAAAATGTCATTTTTAAATGAAAAATCCAGTGTGTCTAGCCCAGGGTACAGACAAACAGGGATCCGAGTGGCTTGGGAAGAGACTAGCAGGAGTCCGAGTGGCTGAGGTGATCCTTAAGCATCAGAGGCGGATGTAGTTTTATATTCAGAAATTTGCATATCCAAATCTACACGCCAATATGATATAATAAAAGATCTGAAGCCAAGATCGCAGGGAGTCGAGTTTAGAGAACTGAAATGAACAGATCAGAGATTATAACGGCGTTTGAATGCTGACAAGAGTCCAGGTTGATTTGGTTACAATATCATCATATCTCAGTAATTGTTTTTCTTTAAACTGTAGGCTTGTGGAACACTATTCCTGTTTACAATGTATATTTAAACACTCTTGTTTTAAAAAATAGAAAAGACTGCATTAAAAATAATTTTCATTTTTTGAAATTAATATATGTAATGTCTGAGGAACTTTATGGTGATCATCAGATGTACACAAAAGCATAAAATTAATTAATTTGATTAAAATAGATTTAAAGAAGGCAATATGATCCATTGGTTAAATAAAATCAGAAGTGTATAAAATAGTTTAAAAATAGAAAATATTAAAAAAATAATGAATCCAAACTTCCCCAGATTTATTATCAAATATGTGTAACATCTGAGTAAGTTTAAAATAATAGTTTGAATAAATATGAATGTGTTTGTCGTATTGTCATAAAAGGTTTGGACACATTTTCAAACAGAAGTTAAGTAAATAATGGGATACAGTGATCATTGGATGCGCACAAAAACATAAAAGATTAAAAGAAAAATATTAAGAAAAAATTTGAAAGAAATACAAAGTGAAAACTTCAAACTTAAAGAAATACGGTTAAGTGTTTATTATTTGTTCATAGTAATTTAAAAATTAACTATCTTGCTGATATTTCAAGTGAAAGCATTAATATGTTGATAAGTTAAACCCCTGGGATAACAAAGAATTTTAAACGTTCAGCTTAATTAGGGGAAAGAGATATTTCTCTTCAAATAATCATTAACTTAGAATAATAGGATTGAAAAATTGGGAAATATATGAGAAGTCACAAGAAAAGTATATTTCCATATCGATCGATATGCGTCAGTGGTATTGTCAAACAATGTTTCAATAAAACCTAAATAATACAGTTAGGTAAAAGGTTTAGTATCTGTTCATAGTAAGTTGAATATTTATTCTTACTAATATTTAAAGATCCAACATTCACCATGCTTATAAATTCAACACCTGTGATTACAAAGAATTTATACATTCAGATGATTTAGGGATGAAGTGATACCTACCGTCAGGGAAGCAAAAACAGGAAAGAAATTCATAAGTTTAGCAACTGGAGGGATACACTATAAAGGTAGAAGGCTATTTAGCATCTACAGACAAACTGGGAAGGGTGGGATTTTTGTATTTGTCGGGTTGATCGGGAGTATGTACATTGAGGGAGTCCTATTGCTATGAGTTGATCAAAGAAGTTCCATTAGATATAAATAATAGGATTTACAAATTGAGAAAGTTATTAAAAGAAAAACAATAAAACAAATCTATTAAATGTAAAACCTAAAGAACATTATATTTTTCAACCAAATAAATGATTTTCTGGACACTAAATTTACCTCTTTAAAGAAATGTTGTCAAATGTTTTTTTATAATTTTATGTATTCATCTATTGATGTTGAGGAAAGCAGAAACTCTTGTTTTAATTCAATTTTCACCCCAAACAAGGCAGAGTGCAACTTTGAAGTAGAGGGCTTCTATCGGGGACATACGTTGCAGGGATATTATGAAGGGAGATGAGTAGCAAGATGTCTGTTCACATTACACTTGAAATTCTGCATGTCAGTACAGTTGGGAAAGCAGAATCCCAAAAGGGAGTTCCAAAGTGTAGCAGTTCTGGGGAAGAAACTATTGGAGTAGAAGGCTTTCTTACACCTAGGGATCTCTACTGTGAAGGGGTGGGATTTTGTTGCTTGTCAGGTTTGTCAGAGGTATTTACGTCAAGGGGATACAAGTGCTTTTAGTTTGCAGAGCATTCACCATTAAAGTACTTGTAGAAAAGGCAGAGGGATGCAACACTTCGTTGATTGGACAGAGGCTGAATCTTAGATGACAGTTCAAACCTATCAGGTTTGCGACTCTCTTTTGAACCCTGTCCAGGAGGGAGAGACAAGCAGCAGATGCACTAGCTCAAATGGTGGCCTTATAGAGGTACAGCATACTTTCAGGCGTAAGTAGTTTTCTAGCATGGTAGAGAGAGAGCCTACCTTTTTTGCATCAGCCTTGGCAGTGCTCTCAGTGTATCTGTTCCAGTTCATGTTCCCTGTGAATGAACCTATGGACGTTACAAATATTATAATCACATTTTGAGGGGATAGGTGTTATATATATATATATATATATATATATATATATATATATATATATATATACTAGCAAAAGTACCCGTCGTTGACTGGGTTCAAACACAGCCTACAAAAAATGGACTCTGATTTATGAAAGTATAATAGGTTATGAAAAGGAAGGGTTGAAAAGAGATAGCTTCGAATTTGGGGGTATCAAAACCAAAGCAAAATATGATGAAAGTAAAAATAAAATAGATAAAACCCATAATTTATTATACCATACCTGTTCACACTGAAACACTTATCACAATATTCTGTGGATCTATATTAAAAAAACCTTGTTAAACTTTGTGACATATTTCCATTCTATGGAGGTCAGGTGCGAACGAACACCCCATAATTTTATTATACCATATTTCTTCAAACTGAAACATAATTATCAAAGTATACTTACGCAGATAGATATGAAAAGTTTTTATTAAAGTTTGTGCCTATTTCCATTCTATGGAGGCCAGGCACGAATGCAGACCCCATAATTTTATTATATCATCACTATTTAAGCTAAAACATACTTATCAAAGTATTATTATGTACGTCTATATCAAAAAAACTTGTAAACGTTTTTTTAAATTTTTATCTTTTTTATTTCCATACTTTGTGGACCAGGCGCGTATGCAGAGCCCCACAATTTTTATGAATCATCATTATGCCAGATCAAACATACCTGTCTCGATACATCTATCATTATATGTGATTAGTTTTCTATAATAGTCAACCATATTGGAGCCTATCCGTGACCAGACACACTCACAGATGTTCAGCATTATATTATGTATATATATATATATATTCAAACAAACCGTAGATTCGAATAATAGAATTGACAATTGAGAAAATATAAAAGGGAAAAGAAAATATATGAATGAATACAAAAGTTAAAGGTATAGAACATTAAGACCGAAACAATTGTATGCTATAAAAACTCTTTTGATCAACATATGAAAATTTTCGGTTATTATAAAAATAGTTGATATCAAGACTCATATCTATATGTATGTTTTTATAAGCGACAAACTTTTTTACTGCATACAATTATATATTGTACCTTGAAGAATATCTGTATTGACTTGTTCTGCATCGGATTAGAAAAAAATATTTGCTTATTTTCCTAGTATGTCGCATATGACTTTTCAATATAAATTACATAGAGGCTATGACTTCATTTCAATAATATTAAAAACAATGAACGAAAAATACTAATTTTTCAATGCAACTACTAAAAATATTGAATTTCATTCTTTTACAGATGTTCCTGATTGAACCCATTTAGTGAATGTTAATGGATCATGGTTTTCTTTAAACAATTTTAAATGAGAAAATTATCAGCAAAATCTCTAAGAACATTATACTGGATAGTCTTTAACAACTTTTGTAAAATAATCGTGACAATATCCTGCATTTCGAAATCATATTTATTTTTGTAAGACATATTTTAATGTTAAAATAAATCAAAAAGTGTTGAAAGATTGAATCACTATTGCAAAAGTGTGGCTTTTAAAAACATTTTTACACAACAAAAAACAATAACAGTAAGAAATATCACTTAGAGAATAAACACCAGATAAATGCTGTAATCTTGTGAAGTACCTGGCGTTTCCTTTTTCAAATGAAATTAGGTTCAACATTTGAAAATTAAAACTAAAAAGTGAGGATAGAATAGCGTATTTTATGTTGATAATCTTGTTCCAAGACCAATTGTAGTAAAAGAACATGCAGGTACAGAGTGTGGAAAAGACACATTCTTGTGAAGTGTGTGGATATTCTTGTTATCGAAAATCAACGTTAGTAATACATATGAGAACTCACACTGGCGAAAAGCCATTTTCTTGTGAAGTGTGTGGATATTCTTGTTCACGAAAGTCACATTTAGTGTCACATATGCGAACACATACTGGGGAAAAAAGTGAAAAGCCTCATTCTTGTGACGTTTGTGGATATTCTTGTTCTCAAAAATCAGCATTAGTGATACATATAAGAATACACACTGGCGAAAGGCCACATTCTTGTGAAGTGTGTGGATATTCTTTTTCACGAAAGTCACATTTAGTAACACATATGAGAACTCACACTAGTGAAAAGCCACATTCCTGTGGAACGTGTAAATATTCTTGTTCTGTTAAATCAACATTAGTAATGCACATGAGAACTCACACTGGGGAAAAGCCTTTTTCTTGTAAAGTGTGTGAGTATTCTTGTTTACGAAAGTCACATTTAGTGACACATATGAGAAATCATACTGGCGAAAAGCCATATGTCTGTGAAGTATGTGGATATGCGTGTTCTCAAAAATCAACATTAAAGATGCATATGAGAACTCACACTGGCGAAAAGCCACATTTCTGTGAAGTATGTGGGTATCATTGTTCTCAGAAATCAACGTTAGTGAAACATATGAGAATTCACACTGGTGAAAAGCCACATTCTTGTGAAGTGTGTGGATATTTTTTTTCACGAAAATCAAATTTAGTGACACATATGAGAACTCACACTGGGGAAAAGCCATATTCCTGTGAAGCTTGTGGATATTCTTGTTCCGAAAAATCATCATTAGTGAAGCATATGAGAATTCACACTGGTGAAAAGCCACATTCTTGTGAAGTTTGTGGATATTCTTGTTCTGAAAAATCATCATTAGTGAAGCATATGAGAACTCACACTGGGGAAAATTACTGCCGTCAACGATCTTTCCATGCCAGTAATAACATATAGTTTTGTTATCATTGGCTGGCCACAAAAATGCATCAACCGGCTAGATGTCAAAACACGGAAGCTTCTAACGTTTCATGAAATCATATATAGAATTCAGTGTCTACCAAGACTGTATTTGCCCAGAGGAGAAGGAGGACTAGGGCTCTCAGAGATAACCCCCCCAACATAGGGCAACACTAGTGAACATAGGCCAGTATCTAAGAAGCTCCCAGAACCACACCCTTTCAATGGTATATGAATATCAAGAGACAAGAGCCAGCAGAACAACCTCAGTATCCTAGCTGGCCAAGCATTTTGGTCAGGGCTGTCTCACAGATGAGGCTGAAACACTAAACAATCCTGCTACAGAAACAGCAAGAAAATGATAGCAGAAATATACAGAGACCTTCCAAAAGAGGAACCGTAAAGAGTGAGACCAACATCAGTGTGCAAAGTATTTTCTGGAGGAACTCTCCCAGGAATACATAGACAAAGAAGGTTCCTTGAACTGGCCTAAAAGAGGATTCCTCCACCACGATCAGGAAAGGGTTATAATGGTTGCTCAAGACCAGGGATTGATGACCAATGTATTTAAGAAGATGGCAGATCTCACTAATGCAACAAATGTAGATTCTGCCACACAGAATTGGAAAGCGTGAGTCATTTAGTAGCAAGTTGCAAGGTTCTTTAAGGGGATGGCTACTACACAACGAGACATGATGGAGTATGTAAGTACATTCACTGAACCATCTGTAAAAAATTAAACATCCAATGTAGCACCAAATTCTAGGAATATTAACCTGAAAGAACAGTTGGAAATGGCTTATATACCATATATTACGATCATGTAATCCCTAGAGTCACCTACCTTGAAAATGCTGCTGTGAAACCTGGCATAGTTATATGGAATAAGTTAGAAAGAGTTGCAACCTTGGTTGAAGTGAGTGTCCCTTATGATGGCGGTCTGAACAGAGCTGAAAGGGAGAAACAGACCAAATACCAAGGTCTTATGTATCATATGAAAAGAAACTGAAATCTTAAGGAAATCTCAGTCATACCACATCGCTTATGAAGAAGAACATGAACTTCTACCTAATTAATATTCCTGGTAAACCAAGTGCAAAAGATTTCCAGACAATTGCACTTAAGGGAACAATGAGGATACCAAAAAGAGCTCTCGGTTGGTTTCAATAAAAAGCAGGCCAATGTTAGCAGCTGGTTTGGCTGCCCCATACCCAGCGTTACAATCTTCAAAGAAAGAAATTTTTTTAAGTGCAAAACCACGGTAGAGAGAGCCTACATTTCTTTGCAGCAGCATTGCCAATACTCTCAATGTATATATTCCAGTTCATGTTCTCTGTGAGTGAATTTATTGATATTTTCTCTTATGACAATGGTTAACATTATGACTATATATATATATATATATATATATATATATATTCAAACAATATGTAGATTTGAATAATAGAATTTCCAAATTGAGAAAATATAAAAGGGAAAAGAAAATATATAAATGAATAAAAAAGTAAAAAGTATAGAACATTAAGACAGAAACAATTGTATGTTATAAAAACTTTTTTGATCAACTTATGATAATTTTCTGTTATTATAAAAATGGTTAATATTAAGATTTATATCTATATGTATGTTTTATAAGCGACAAACGTTTTTACTGCATACAATTATATATTGTATCTGGACGAATATCTGTATTAACTTGTTCTGCGTCAGATTAGAAAAAGTATTTGTTCATTTTCCTAATATGTCTCATATGACTTTTAAAAATAAATTACATAGAGGTTATGAGTTCAATTCAATAATATTTAAAACAATAACCAAAAATATACCAATTTTTCAATGCAACTACTAAAAATATTGAATTTCATTTTTTTTACAGATGTTCCTGCTTTAACCCATTTACTGAATATTAATGGATCATGTCTTTCTTTAAACAATTTTAAATGGGAATACTATCAGCAAAATCTATTAGAATGTGTGGCGTTTAAAAATACATTTGTACATGACATAACAACCATAGCTGTAAGAAATATCACCGAGAGAATGAACACCAGATAAATGCTATAATCTTGTGAAGTATCTGGCATTTCCTTTTTCAAATGAAATTAGGTTGAACACCTGAAAATTAAAACTAAAAAGCAAGTATACAATAGCATATTCTTGTACTAAAAAATATGCAAGTACAGTGTGTAGAAAAGACACATTCTTGTGAAGTGTGTGGATATTCTTGTTCGCAGAAATATACATTAGTAATACATATGAGAACTCACACTGGGGAAAAGCCATATTCTTGTGAAGTGTGCGGATATTCTTGTTCACGAAAGTCACATTTAGTGTCACATGTGAGAACACATACTGGTGAAAAGCCACATTCCTGTAAAGTATGTGGATATTCTTGTTCTGAAAAATCATCATTAGTGACACATATAAGAACTCACACTGGCGAAAAGCCTCATTCTTGTGACGTTTGTGGATATTCTTGTTCTAAAAAATCAGCGTTAGTTAAGCATATAAAAATTCACACTGGCGAAAAGCCACATTCTTGTGAAGTGTGTGGATATTCTTGTTTACAAAAGTCACATTTAATGAGGCATATGAGAACTCATACTGGCGAAAAGCCACATGTTTGTGAAGTATGTGGATATTCGTGTTCTCAAAAATCATCGTTAGTGATGCATATGCGACGTCACACTGGCGAAAAGCCACATTCCTGTGAAGTATGTGGATATTCATGCTCTCAGAAATCAAATTTAGTGACACATATTAGAATGCACACTGGGGAAAAGCCATATTCCTGTGAAGTATGTGGATATTCTTGTTCTAAAAAATCAACGTTAGTGAGGCATATGAGAACTTACACTAACTTGAATGCCTATGGGAAAGAACTTAAATGCATATAGGGAGAAAACTTGAATGCCTACTAGACACTGTCCTCGAGTGTCTAAGGTCTTTCTGTACAGGTGTTTGTCAGAACAACCTGGTATGAGGATACTTTTTCCCTAGAAGCAAACCTTGGCCAAATATTCAAAATCACATTGTATTTGCTGCCAAAATAAGATCTCACTTTGGCTAACCCATATTAGCTTTTATGAGGAATGGTGCACCTTCCCCAAGTGATGTTACCTCAAGTAATAGCACGAAGCTGGATACTCTACCAGACTTGATAAATTCTTGTCCTGGAATCCAGTAAGACCAAGAGACCAAAACGAAAGATATACTACAAAGTATGAAAATGTTTAATTGGGGAAAGGAAAACTATTATCTCAATTTCTTTACTCAGTGTTTGAGAGATAAAGAACTTAAATGGAACATTGGAATATCTATGTATCTCATATAGTATTCAAGTGTTTGCCCCAGGTTGTGGGTCCCTTGACATCTGAGAGCTTCGACTGAAGTAAAATAAAGCAAAAAAGTGAAAAGCCACATTCTTGTGAAGTTTGTGGATACTCTTGTTCTATTAAATCAAATTTAAGAAAACATGTGGGAATAGCCTCATTCTTGTGAAGTGTGTAGACATTCTTGTTTAATTTAATCAAACTTAATGAAGCATATGATAACTCACAATCCATAAAGACTATTGTAATGAAATACAGATAGCAGCCATAAATATATAAGTGAAATGAAATATCAATAGGCTAGATACAAAAAAAAAGGAAACTGCTATCATTACATGAAATAATAATCCGAATCCAATGCATATAAATATACCTGCCACGAAAATAATCGAGCCACCATAGTTAGCTTGGGGCAATAGATGAAAAGTACAATAAATATGACAATTGAAATGGTAATGGATCACTAGGTACACCTGACCTAACAAATCTTAACTACAAACTAGATTCAAAATTTAGAGGCGCCATATTAAAGAATACTGACAAACGAGCAACACAAATTGCAAGAAAGAAAATGAAATACACAGAAATCGAGAAGAAACAAATTTTCTAGACGAACAAAACTAGGAATATTTAGACAAGAATACTTCACTCTAAATTTTCATTTGACGAGGAAATGCTCATTGTAGCCAGACAAAATCAGGAATGGCATCATCATCATCATCACGACAAACTCTATACTCGGACCAATGTGACTCTTCCTCTCCAGAGTTTCCTATCTTCCATCAGCGGCCTCAGATCTTCAGATTCATGGCGTCATCTGCTATTTGCTAGATATACATGGACCTAGGTCGTCTTTTGCTTGCGTGTCTGTGCCGTGGAGTCCATAGCAATACATCACTCACCAATTCAGGACTTACAAATGGATGAAAAAATGGTTAGCCTACAAACAAGTTGCCAATGCAAGTTTTGCCATTCAGCAATTGAGAGTTCGCGCCACCTAATGTCTTGATGCCCAATCTTATTGCCAAAGTGTCTTTACACTTTCCTCCCAACAAAGTATGTAAATATTTCCATTGGAAGATCTATGGAGAAATGGAACTTTACAGATAATAGAACATTTGCGAACATGTACCATGGCTGATAACATCAAAAGATAAGGTGACAGTTTTCTATGACAAAAAACATTGAGGGAAACAGATACAGAAAAACAAAGCCACCAAGAATGACATTTTAATGGGGACAAGATTGAATGAACTGCACTCATTATTAATATCACAGTCGACAACAGCTGTCAACTGAGACAGCTAAAGATGAAACATTGCAACAGCTACAACAGCAAATCATGGAAGGATGACCAGATCCAGATCATCGACACAACCTAAACAGTTGCCTCCACCCATATTTCAACTTCATGCATGAACTCACTTCCCAGGAAGGACTTCTATTAAAGGGCCAACAAATTATTGTCCCGACTAATATGCGAGCAGAAATGCGCAAAATTTTGCATCAGGCACACTTGGGAATTGAAAAAACTTAATCTAATGCCAGACAGACTCTATTCAGGCCAAATATGAACAAGGAAATAGAAGACATAAAAAAAAACTGTGATTCATGTCAACAGTACAACAACCGACAAAGTTCAAAGCCAGAGATACCACATGATATTCCTGACCAACCCTGGGATAAGGTTGGCACAGACCTCTTCAGACTGCGTGGGAAAGATTACGTCATGGTAGTGGATTACCACTCAAAATTTTTCGAATTTAGCTATCTCACTGACACAAGGACCTCTACAGTAATAACTCGAACAAAACGCATCTTCTCCAAGCATGGAATACCTAAACTGGTAATCTCCGACAATGGTCCTCAATTCACATCGCATGAATACAAAAAAATTGCCACTAAATGGGACTTCTCTCATGTAACAAGCAGCCCAGAATACCCACAATCCAACGGTTTAGTCGAGAGAACGATTCAAACAGTGAAGAAAACATTGTGCAAATGTTTCCAAACTGGGGATGATCCATATGTGGCTCTACTAACCTTGCGCACAACACCGGGCAAAAACAACTCTTCTTCACCAGCGGCAAAACTAATGAATCGCCAAATCAGAACACTCCTACCAGTCATGAGAAACCATGGTCATGAACCATGCATATTGCCCTCTAATGAGAGACAAAAGGCGAAACCGGACAACAGCAAACAGCAAAATCTCACCCCACTAAAGATAGGAGATCATGTCCGAGTGCACGATGGTAGAACTTGGTCCAGGAAAGGCAAGGTCACAAAACATTGCCACCAACCAAGGTCTTATTTGGTATTAATGGAAAATGGCATAACCATACACCGAAACCGCAAACATCTACTGCTAATAACTCGGTCAAAGATACCAGCAACACTATCTTATCCTGACACAATATTCAACTCACCCGAGCAAGATCATCGACCAAGAACAGAAGCAGCAAACCCAGCAACCCCAGAAGCAGGTCGTCGATCAAGATCAGGACGACTAATACATCAACCCAGATGGATGCAGGACTACACAAGTTAGAACCCGGCTTTCATCATCAAAGAACTGGGAAAGGGGGGATGTTATATATATATATATATATATATATATATATATATATATATATATATATATATATATATATATATATATATATATATATATATATATATATATATATATATATATATATATATATATATATATATATATATATATATATATATATATATATATATATATATATATATATATATATATATATATATATATATATATATATATATATATATATATATATATATATATATATATATATATATATATATATATATATATATATATATATAACAAGGGCATTTACTGCACGATTGTTTGAAGGACTTCCGTTTACTGCAGACCGAAAGAGGACTTCCTGTAATGGCGTCCTGGCGAAATAAACATGCTTGCTTTCTCAGATTTCTATCTCTTCGTGCCATCTCTTTCTCCAGTCATCCTGGTTTCTCCTTATGTGCCTCTATCAACTAAGCACCTATTCTTATGGTAAGACGCTTCATTTTATCTTCATCTAGCTTGTAACTTTAATATTAAGACACATTTACAACCACGTGTTTGAACAACATAACAGCTACTATCTCATAATGAGAACATTTGTTAGAATAAATTGGTTTGACTCTTTCGGAAATAAAGGATCATAATTATGCTCCTTGGTCGGAATTAAGGATTCGCCATATTGATTTCTCGAAAACACGTGCATACTTTTAAAGTTGATAAAACCTTTACGAAAGGCAATCCTGTTTACTCTTATTTTATCTCTACTTATCATTTCAATTTTATCAACTTAAAAAAAGGTAAGGAAACAAACAAAAAAAAAATGGACAAACTACTGCGGCCGAACAGATTCAACGTAGAACCAACAGCTCTGAATTCGAAAAATCTATAAACACTGGAAATTGACGTTCGAGTATTACTTACGCACTTTAAACAATGGGGAAATAGAAAATAATGCACAAAATCTCTTCACCCTGATTAATTCAGTCTCAGCGACAATATTCGAAATAATAAGCGATGCTACAGATTACAATGGCGCCATAGAAACGCTAGACGCTGTTTACATAAAACCGGCAAACGTTATATTCAACCGACATCACCTTCTGACGAATAAACAGAAACCGGCACAAACTATCGACGATTTCATGCAACAACTGGAAGTACTTTCCAAATCTTGCGAATTTCAAGCAGTAAGCGCTGAGGAGAAAAAAAAAATCCGTGATGCTTTTATTAGCGGCATTTCCTCCTCATCTATTCGTCAGAGCCTACTCGAAAAACCATTCTCAACTCTACAAGAGACTTTTACAATGGCTAGGTCTCTAGAACAAGCGGAGGGGCATATGATAAGCTTCAAAAACCACCCGAACGTAGCCGCTACCGTAATTAAACTAGAAGACACTCCCTTAGCCGCTATAAAAGAAAAATACCCTACCAAAAGGAATTTGTTTCTTCTGTGGGAACACACGACATTCACGGGCGATGCGCCCTGCGTGTAACGCCGAGTGTATGAAATGTAAGAAAAATGGCCATTGAGTGAAGGTATGTAAATCTTCCTCCTCCGCTTCTGCTGTGTTATACGACCAGGACTCCCCCCACCCCACCCAGTCTCTCCTGACTAGGAACGGGTGCCAAAGACATTACATACACGAAATGCAAAATAAATGGGCAAGTAGAGAACACTATGGTAGACTCCGGCAGCATGGGGATGTTTATCAGCAAAAATGCAGCAAGAAAGCTGAAACTTTTTATTATTCCCAAACAGAAAACCGTAGTATTGGCGGACCCTAATCAGCATGCTAAAATCATCGGCGAAACTATTGTTGACATCTTCCTAAACAGTAAAAACCACCACGCCATGACAGTGGAAGTTATTAAGGACCTGTTCATTGATATGATTATTGGAAAAGACCATCTAAAACAATATAAAACTGTGACCCTGAAATTCGACGGTCCCGGGGAAGGACTTGTTATCGGAGCAATGGGTAAGAGGGACAGTTTTCTATGTATCAAAATTTCTCCTCCTCCCCTTTTCTCTCATCTTTCTATACGGACGACCCCTTTTGCCATCAAATCTCGTCGTCACTCATTCACTGACAACATATTTATTAGAGGGGAAACTGCCAGAATGCTGAGGGAAGGCATAATAGAGCCTTTATATCTCCTTGGCGAGCCCAAGTTTTAGTGACCTCTAACGAGAATTAAAAAAAAGAATGGTGGTCGACTACAGCGACACCATAAATAGATTTACAGAACTGGATGCCTATCCCATGCCGAACATTAATGAAATGATTGATGACATAGCTCACTACAACGTTTTTACAACACTTGACCTAAAGTCTGCTTACCATCAAATCCCAATTAGTCACGCCGATCGGAAATACACAGCATTTGAAGTAAATGGAAAACTTTACCAATTTACTCGTATCCCTTTTGGCATCACTAACGGAGTAAGTGCCTTTCAAAGATGCATCGATTGCATTGTAGAAAGAGAAAAATTAACAGACACTTTTGTGTATGTAGACTATGTCACAATATGCGGAAAGAATCAAAAAGAGCATGACTACAACCTTCAAAGGTTTTATAATGTAATGAAAATATACAACATAACGCTCAACCAAAGTAAGAGCATCATTTCTGCTACTTTTATCACACTTTTTAGTTACACAATCCAGAACAACCAAATTGCTCCTGATTACCTGATACTAAAACCACTCTTTGAAATTCCACCGCCTCTAAATTTCCAGTCTCAACCCCGAAACGAATAATTGGTATGTTCTTTTACTATAGTAAATTCATTCGAAACTTTTCTGATAAGATACTGCCTCTCAACCATAACAAGGAGTTTCCACTGCCCCCGTCTATTCTAAATTCTTTTCAGACGCTGAAGACCGACTTAAGAAATGCTACCCTTATAACTGTTGACCCGGATAAAGAATTTGTAGTAGAAACTGATGCCAGTAATTACTGCATTGCTGCTACTTTAAACTAACATGGTAGACCTGTTGCATTCTTTTCTCGAACACTAAACCCGAATGAAATTAAACATCATGCTGTCGAAAAAGAAGCTGCTGCGATTGTCGAAGCTCTCCAAAAATGGCGACATTTCCTACTTGGGAGATATTTCAAAATTATTACAGATCAAAAGAGCATCAGTTTTATGTTTGATAATAAGAGAAAATCTAAAATTAAAAATGATAAGATATGTCGTTGGTGGATCGAACTGTTGTTGTGGGGGCAAGAAAAACTACCTTCCCCCACTCCACTGTTTTATAGCCGATAAAATAAGCATGTGTCATTTCTAGCATGAGCGACTGAAGAAAATAAAAGGACAGTGGACGAATAGCCACACCTAAAAGGCAAGGCCAGCTGACCTACTTATGTCTCCTTTCCCCCAACATCCTCGCTGTTAAAGGAAATATACATAAAAATTAATCTTTTATGATTAAAAGCTAAATGCTTGTCTTTTTGTTTCAGACGGAATGAATTAAAATACAATTCTCAAACTTCTAAACTAAGTTTGATTTGTAAAAATTTCGTCTGGAATTAATGACCTTCATTTATTCATTTTCCGAGAGCGACGTCACTCGTAACACCCTGTCTCCAAAAAAGTCAAGCCGGTAAGGGGGCTACGAGTCCCCGAATTTGGAGATCCACTCACTTGCCGAAGGATCTCATGCGGTAGCAGCAGCGGTCAGGAACCACTCCAGAACCAGAACCAGCGCCGATGCAGCAACAGCAGTAATTCAAAGAGCCCTTTTCAGGGCTAGGTCCCTACGAAAGACCTACCACTTTGATAACTCTGTTAGCACCTCCTGCCTGCAGCCTCAGCTTCCTGCACCTCCTGCCTACAGCCTCAGCTTCCTTGCACCTCTGGTCTGCTACCTTGCTTGCGCCTTGAACCTCTGGCCCGCTACCTTGCTTGAGCCTTGCACCTCTGGTCCACTACCTCGCTTGGGCCTTGCACCTCTGGTCCGCTACCTCACTCGCTTCTTGCACCTTTGGTCCGCTACCTCGCCTGTGCCTTGCACCTCTGGCCAGCTACATTGCTTGCGCCTTGCACATCTGGTCCACTACCTTGCTTGCACCTCTGGTCCACTACCTCGCTTGCGCCTTGCACCTCTGGCTCACTACCTCGCTTGCGCCTTGCACCTCTGGCTCGCTACCTCACTCGCATCTTGCACCTCTGGTCCGCTACCTCGCTTGTGCCTTGCACCTCTGGTCTGCTACCTCGCTTGCGCCTTGCACCTCTGGCCCGCTACCTCGCTTGCGCCTTGCACCTCTGGTCCGCTACCTCGCTTGCGCCTTGCACCTCTGGTCTGCTACCTCACTCGCATCTTGCACCTCTGGTCTGCTACCTTGCTTGTGCCTTGAACCTCTGGTCCGCTACCTTGCTTGCACCTTGAACCTCTGGCCCGCTACCTCACTTGCGCCTTGCACCTTTGGCCCACTACCTCGCTTGCGCCTTGCACCTCTGGCACGCTACCTCGCTTGCGCCTTGCACCTCTGGTCTGCTACCTCGCTTGCGCCTTGCACCTCTGGCCCGCTACCTCGCTTGCGGCTTGCACCTCTAGCCCGCTACCTTGCTTGCACCTTGCACCTCTGGTCAGCTACCTCGCTTGCCCCTGTCACCTCTGGTCTGCTACCTTGCTTGCGCCTTGCACCTCTGGTCCGCTACCTTGCTTGCGCCTTGCACATTTGGCCCGCTACCTCGCTTGCACCTTGCACCTCTGGCCCGCTACCCCGCTCGCGCCTTGCACCTCTGGTCCGCTACCTTTCTTGAGCCTTGCACCTCTGGTCCACTACCTCGCTTGCGCCTTGCACCTCTGGTCCGCTTCCTTGCTTGTGCCTTGCACCTCTTGCCCGCTACCTTGCTTGCGCCTTGCACCTCTGGCCCGCTACCTCGCTTGCGCCTTGCACCTTTGGCCCACTACCTCGCTTGCGCCTTGAACCTCTGGCCCGCTATCTCGCTTGCGCCTGTCACCTCTGGTCCGCTACCTTTCTTGCGCCTTGCACCTCTGGTCCGCTACATTTCTTGCGCCTTGCACCTCTGGTCCGCTACCTCGCTTGCACCTTGCACCTCTGGTCCGCTTTCTTGCTTGCTCCTTGCACCTCTGGCCCGCTACCTCGCTTGCGCCTTGCACCTCTGGCCCGCTACCTCGCTTGCCCCTTGCACCTCTGGTCCGCTACCTCGCTTGCGCCTTGCACCTCTGGCCCGCTACCTCACTTGCGCCTTGCACCTCTGGCCCGCTACCTCGCTTGCGCCTTGCACGTCTGGCCCGCTACCTTGCTTGCGCCTTGCACCTCTGGCACGCTACCTCACTTGCGCCTTGCACCTCTGGTCCGTACCTCGCTTGCGCCTTGCACCTCTGGCTTGTTACCTCGCTCGCACGTTGTTCCTCTGGTTCGCAATCTGGCTCCCTACCGGTCGTCCATTCCTTACACTGATCCCTCTGTTCTCAGTGTCGTTCATTCCTAACACTGATCCCTCCGTTCTCAGTGTCGTCCGTTCCTTAACATTAACCCCCCGAGCTCTCAATGTCCACCATTTGTTCCGGATCGCCCTGACGCCCAGCTGACCATTCCATACCCAGCGAGCACCCTCTGAACCACACTACATCCAGAGTACCAGTCCGGACCTCCAGACCTTGCCTCCAGTGACGTGCGATCTTCCAGGAAACCAGCACCCAGATTGAACGATTTTTACTTCCTCTATTCAAAATAAAAGGCGAACCACCGTCTTTAACCAAACAACCTGTGTCTGTCATTCTTCTTTGCCTTGCATGCTGTTTACCTTTTGCCTGTGTCTATTTTGTTAGTTGTTGGGTCGATTGTCTCCGGACGACCGGCCCCCACAACACTGTCACTATTCAAATTCAGTATTGTTGAAAAAGAAGCTGCTGCGATTGTAGAAGCTCTCCGAAAATGGCGACATTTCCTACTTAGGAGATATTTCAAAATTATTACAGATCAAAAGAGCATCAGTTTTATGTTTGATAATAAGAGAAAATCTAAAATTAAAAGTGATAAGATATGTCGTTGGCGGATCGAACTGTCACTATTCAAATTCAGTATTGTTTACCGTCCAGGAACGGAAAATACAGCTGCTGAAACATTTTCTCGTATCTCTGCATTAACGCACACTTTGCAAGATCTCTACGACTTGCATGTTACACTATGCCATCCTGGTGTCACGCGACCCAACCACTTCATTAGGACAAGAAACTGTTGTCCCGAAAAGCATTATATCGGGTGTTAGTGAGGGGATCCATAAGGGATGTTATTGGTGAGGGGCTCCCTTTGAAAAGGGGTAGCTACGCTCAATCTGGCCTTGGGCACCTGGGTCGGGATACCTCACTAACAACGAGGCATCCTTGACCTGGCTGGTAATTCGGGATGTTCTCTGGGTCGGTAAGAAACTTCACTCAGCTGACTTGGCAGATTCGCCTATTTGTAAACGATGCGGCGATGAGATCGATACTTTATGTCACGCCTTTGTTTATTGTCGCATCGTGGTGCCGCTGATTGAGTCTTTTACAGGTCTCATGGTCCGCATACTGAACACATCGTCATTAACTTTGGTTCCTATCAATGTATGTAGCAATTAGGCTCCGACAATGGATAGGCTTAGAAAAGAATTGTGTTTGACCTTGCTAGCAGTGATGAGAGGTATTATCTGGAACACACGCATGAGAGTTGTCTATGGATCTGAGTACTTCGCTCCCCTCGACCTTATACAAATCTTCTGTTACCATTTGAAGAGTTGTATCAAAGCCGAGAGAGTTAGACTCTCTTAGTCAGACTTTGTTGAAAGGTGGGTGTCAGTTGTGTGTGTGTGTCGGGTGAGAGAAGCAAGTCTTGACTGGTTCTTGAGTATTCCTTAGGAAAAGAATTTTGGGTAGCAGAAACGAACGTTAGCTTTGACCTGTTTTTAGTCCAGATTAGGTCACGGTTTAGGCAAGAGTAAGACCAGTTTTTGTAGGCTTTTGTGTTCATAACCTAGCTAGTGTGTGATACTGATCATTAGGCCCCGTTTTAAGTTTGTCCCGTTTTTAGGTGACAGATCTCTTGATTCGCTAGAGATGCGGGTTCCCTTTCGAAGTTTTCGTAAGAGGTGTTTTAAATAAAGCGTTCAGACCCGCATGACTGGCGAATCAGCGCACCTATCACAGTTTAGCAACGGGGGGGTCTTTTGTTACTAACATTGTAAATACTTCATTTTTATTTTGTATTATAAAATTTTTATATCCCAACCCCCCACTTTTTCTCATGGGTTTTAATTAGTTTATCAGGGTATGATGTTCTTATGGTGATTGACGAAGGATTTATATGCTGATGGATGTATAGTATGAATGTGGAATTTTGGTGGAAGTAGAGTGAAAGTAGGAACTAGTTAGGTTAGATTAGTTAGCATTAGACAGAGAAAACCGTCCTTTCCCCTCCCATCATGTTCGGCCTTGTGCCAAATTTTTCTGAAATTTTTATAATTTTCCGAAAATAAATATTACCCCATTATAAGACAAATATTGTAACACAGGATAAAAATGAAATGACTGAAAGGAAGTGCACACGCTGTGGATATTTTATCTCAAGCGATTCATGCAAAATTCAACAAGTGTAAAAAAAACTATGCATCGTATTGTAGAAGTAAATCTGTAAGAGGGTCGATATCTCATTGGGAAATATTCAAAACAGTGAAGAAGAAGGAAAAATTGACTGGCAAGCTAACATAAAAGTCACCATCACAATTTGCAGCAAAATAGTCAGGTTTGATGCAGGCGCAGATGTGACCATAGTACCAGAGACCGGTTCTTTAGAAAAAATTCTCCTATAATAAAGCGGACGGATAAAAGATTATATGGACCAAGTCAGAGCAAAATAAAGGTAAAGCAGATTTGCTACACTCTGTTATGGAGAAAAAAATTTACACAAGAGCTGTATATTGTTAAAGACTTTAGGGAACCATTGTTGAATGGACCATCAATTAAAGCTGACATTTGTTTTTTTTTTACACAGTGATCCTCATTTATCAAGGCCCGGAAGCCACTCAGGGATAAGGGTTATTGCAAGTACATTACGTTAGTGTGGAGATTTGATGAAGTGTTTAATTAAGGGGGCGGTTCATTAGGAATTTGTTAACATTGGACTTGAAGACATCCAAGTTGTAGTCCGGAGGGAAGCAGGCAGACGGAACAGAGTTCCACAGGCCTGCAGTTCTAAGAAAGAAGCTTTGTTCATGGAATCCGCGTTTTGATTTAGGCACAGATATAGAGTGGGGAAAATTTTTCACAGTGGATTCAGCTATACAGGTGTTTTTCGTGAAAGATTGGCGAGGGGGGACGAGAGATTGGAGTTCAGACGAGCACCTGCCATGGAAATAACGATAAAACAAGGATAGGCTCGCAACGTCTCTTCTGTGGGAGAGAGGTTGCAGGGAAGAGAAAAGGGCATCCCCCACTAAGCCACGAAGTCTATCTTGTACTCTGTCAAGGCAGGATAGGCTGTTTTTAGCAGCTCCTGCCTAGATATGGCAACAGTATTCCATCCTTGGACGTACTTGGCTTTTATATAGATAGAGAATTGCATCAGTAGTGAGATATCTTCTGGAGCGGTAGAAGGATCCCACCATCTTTCCAGCGACCTTGGCAACAGACTTGATGTGAGTGTTCCATTTCAGATCAGGAGTAAAGGTCAAACCCAGAAGCTTGTCAAAACACGGGGCCTCACCCAGACAAGAGCCATCTATCACAATTGATGCCAGATGGGGATCAGAGCGTTGATGATGTAAGGATAGGAGTTTGGTTTTAGATGCATTCCAGGTAACAAGCCACATCTTCCCCCACTCAACCACGCGCTCGAGATCAGAGGAGAGAGAATCAGAGAGAACTTTGTCATTTACAGCCTTTGATGTGTTGCCGTAGATGGTCGTGTCATCAGCATAGATGTCAACGAATGATTTAAGTATGTGTTTAGGGAGGTCATTGATGTAGATCAGGAAGAGAGTTGGGCCCAAGATTGAATCCTGAGGGACTCCAGCATTTATATTGCAGGCCTTCGACTTTTGTCCATCTACCACTACTCTTATGAGCCTATCGCAAAATCAACTCTATAGAAAGCAGAGATCATCGATACAAACAAAAATTTCCAAAAGTATTTACAGAAATAGGAAAACTGGATCATGTTATAAAATACATTTGGATGAGACTGCTCAACCTTTTTCATTGGTTGAAAATGTATCCAATAGTAAAAGAGGAATTAGAGCCTTTTTATTTTAATGGCAGGTCCGGGATCACAGCAGATAACCGTGCTAGTTAGAAAGAGAGATGGCAGGTCGCCAATGTTTTCAAAGTTGAAAATATGAAACAATATTGCTGTAAGGATTTGGAGATATCTAGCAAATCATTAATGCTAGAAATTTGACTCAGAGTCAAGGATTGGGTGCATCAGGACCTGAGAAATTCATCAATGAGAACTCTTGGTCTGTGGAAAGTTTCCTGATTGGGATGTGTAGAAGAGGTAGCTGATTATCCAATCAGGATGATCCAAGGTGTAATGGATTGGACAATAATTTGTTGGCTGTAACACACTAATCCAGTTTGGAGTCTAAAGTCAGGAGTCTGGAGTAAAGTTGACTTAAGTTTGGGAATCTGTTGACCTATAGGGAAACTGTCCACCGCCCCCACACCCCAGTAAGTTCAAGAAAGAACTAGTCCTTTGACCGATTAAGAGCAAGGATTATGTTGTTGTAAACAAGACTAAGGCCTGTTCATTGACTATTGTAACTACCAGAAAAAGAAACTTGAAATCGATATATTATTTCTTTTATTTTGTATTCTTCTGTGAAAAACTGTACATAGTTTTATTTTTTCGTTAATAATTAATTTCATACCAAAACTACAAGAGTTGACGCCGTTTATTGTTGTTATTACTTGCAAGTAAATAATCAATTTGAATGATCTTTATTTTCAGCGGCAGAACCAGGATAGAATAAATCATCAACTGCTGTATCCAACGTTATATCAACCCTGTCTTCATGAAAGCGACTGACTCTACATCACAAGACTTTGGAGGATGTTTGAGCTGAACCACCTAGGAAATCGCTCGTAGCCATGTAAATACTACGGTCTTTTTATGTTGCATCTTATCCAAAGGAGGCCGGGTCGTCACCAAACATTATAGTGATATGAAGATGGATCTTAATTTTTTGTTACATATAAATCAACATGATGGTAAGTTTTTAAGCAGAATTTATTCTAAACGATTGACATTGTATAATATGGAATTTGACTTGCAGATGAATAAAATCACAAACGACAATGTTGAAAATGCAACAATTCAAAGCAATTTATTTACATACGTTTACTAGAGATTTGAATTATGCAAATTTAATATATTTTGTTAATGAGTCACTGGAGTTAGATCAGCATCTTAAATGTCTGCCTGGTGTTAAGCGTCAAATGAATTTTGATATTTTATTTACATTTAAAAAAGTCTTTTATGTATGATACTGTATTCATGTTTTCCTCTTTTGTTTTCAAAAATTTCTAATAATTAACTAAATAACAGAATTTTACAAAATGGTCGGCGCGAGTGAAAGGAAATTATTATATAAAGCCAGAAAACCTATTCATTTAGAATGCCATGGAAATAATATATTATTTTTCCACAAATTTTTCTTTATTTGGATGATTGAATATACATTTTATAAAGTACGATTTTCATTCTAAGATTTCCTGTTTCATTATGAAAAATGGTCGAAATGCATGAAACACACACACACACGCACACACATATATATATACATACATATATATATATAATCAATACGGCAAAAAAGTGTCCATTATTTTTTACATTAAGTAGTTTACCAGTTGAAAAATTTATTAAAGTAATTATCACATTTAATTTTCTATTACAGTTTACAACATTCTATTGTAGTTGTTGTTGTTGGCCAGAATAATTAGAGTTGATTCAATTTAATGCTATGAATGAACACAATATAAATCTTCACATCTTCTAACATTAACACAATTTAACTTACGGATTGTTTTAAAATATTCATGGCTTAGTATTAAAGTTTACGAAAATATGAATATTGTATAACTTGCTAAGCTATAACAACAATACAAACTTGTTTATATTTTTTCTTTTGTCATATCCTATTAAGTCCTTTTAATCATATAACAGTATTTTTATTGGAAATATAAAAAATGTATAATCCAGTTAATACAACAGCAACCACATATAATAGTACTTTTTAGTAACACTGCAAATTTTTAATTTTACTCATATTTTTAATAAAGATCAAATGTACTTGCATATAATGCAACAATTTTGACTTGCACTTGAAACAACATATTTATAAAGATTGTTTGTTTCCGCTTTTTTGTTTTCTTATTTTGTTTTTGTTTAGAATGATGATGATGATCATCATTGTGATGATGATCATTATCATTATGATGATGGTCAATTTTTAAGAAACTCGTACTTCATCCTACTTTTACTCTGGGCAAATAAACTCCCGGGAGACACTATTTTCTATATGGTATTCTGTAGAGTGTAAAAATCTTTCTTGTTTTAGTGTCAAATTTGTTAGAGTATTTTTCAAACCAGTCAACAACGTCAATCTATATAATATTACTGACATGTTGATAGTTGATTGCTTGCAGCATGCTTTAGAATGTGTTTGCTCCATATCGCTAAGCTGAGCTAAGAATATAGGACCTTCCAGGCAGCCAACAACACAGCCCTCACCATCTGGTGTACGCATGCTGAGGAGATCAGGCCGCACTAAAACTACACCGAAATCATTCTAGGACTATGTCCTAACAATTAAATTACTCCAAGGATGGAGTACTGCTGCCATATCTGGGCAGAAGCTACTAAAAACAGCCTATCCTGCCTTGACAGAGTACAAAATAGACTTCGTGGCTTAGTGGGGGATGCCATTTTCTCTTCCCTGCAATCTGTCTGTTAATATCATGCAAAATACCTTAGAATTTAGTCTGTTACTCTTTACGTTATGATCAGACACCCATCATAGGGACACTAACTTTTTTTACAAGGTGGTCACCACTTATTAAGGCCCGGAAGCCACTCAGGGATAAGGGTTATTGCATGTACAGTACGTTAGTGTGGAGATTTAATAAAAGTGTCTACTTAAGGGGTCAGTTCACCAAGAATTTATTTATGTTGGACTTGAATACATCAAGGTTGTAGTCAGATGGGAAGCAGGCAGACGGAACAGAGTTCCACAGGCGTTCATTTCTAAGAAAGAAGCCTTATTCATGGAATCTGCGTTTTGATTTAGGCACAGATAAAGAGTGGGGAAAATTACCGAGAGTGGTTTCAGCTAAACGGGTGTTTTTCGTGAAAGATTTGTAGGGGGGGACCAGAGATTAGACCTCGGATGAGCACTTGCCATGGAAACAACGATAAAACAAAGATAGGCCCGCAACGTCTGTTCTGTAGGAGATAGATTGCAGGGAAGAGAAAAGGTCATCCCTCACTAAGCCACGAAGTCTATTTTGTATTATGTCAATTCAGGATAGGCTGTTTTTAGCAGCTCCTACCCAGATATGGCAGCAGTATTCCATCCTTGGGCGTACTTGGCTTTTATATAAATAGAGAATTGCATCAGTAGTGAGATATCTTCTGGAGCGGTAGAAGGTTGGCAATCTCTGTCTTATTCTATATACTTATGTTAGATTTGACAGCAGCACTTTTAAGGTAGGTGGCTGAAAGGATTATATGGTCGTAATGTATAGCGTATTCTTTATTTCCAACAGTTCTGTCAGGTTGATATTTTCAGCACTTGCTGCTACATTCTATGTTTAGCTTTTACAGATGGTCCAGTTGAAGTACTTTCACACACCATCATGTATCGCGATGTAGAAGCCGTCACCTATAAGAACCATTAAACTTAGGTAGCTCATACTTTATGTGCTTGCATATGTATCGATGTATCTTACTTCCGTGTAAAAAAGACCACATACTTCACAATAATGATTTTTTTCTGCATTCTTTGTAAAAAACACATACTTAACTAGAACGTGTTTTTCTGGCATGTTCCTGCATATACTGCAAAAAACTGGCTTTCTGTATAAAAGAACCATATACTTCATATGAATATGGTTTCTCTTTTTTTTGTTTTATTTTACTTCAGTCGAAGTTCTCAGAAATCAAGGGGCCCACGACCTGGGGCTAACACTTGAAGTCTATATGAGATACATAGATATTCGAATGTTCCATTTAAGTTCTTTATCTCTCAAGCACGGAGTTAGTAAAGAAATTGAGAACATAATTTTCCTCTCCCCAATTAATCATTTTTATACGTTGTAGTATATCTTTCATGTTGGTCTCATGATCTTACTGGATTCCAGGACAAGAATTTATCTAGTCTGGTGGAGTATCCAGCTTCGTGCTATTACTTGAGGTAATATCACTTAGAGAAGGTGCACCATTCCTCGGAAAAGCTGTGGGGTAGCCGTAGTGAGGAGATCTTATTTGGGCTGCGAATACTATGTGATTTTGAATATTTGGTCAGGGTTTATTTCTATGGAAAAAGTATCCTTATGCCAGATTTTTCTGACAAACCCCTGTACAGAGAAACCTTAGACGCTCGAGGATAGTGGTATTTGTTCGCATATGCTACACCAAATTTTACTTTAGTGTAAAAACTGAAGTACATACTTTACAAGAATATTACTTTTCTCCAGTATGTATTTGCATATGTTGTAACAATTGTTGCTTCCATGTAAAAGTAGTATCACATACTTCACAAAAATGTCATTCTTCCCATTGTGTCTGCATATGCTGCAACAATCTTGGTTTTTCTGTTAAAAAAGAACCACAAAATGTAGCTTTTCTCAAGTATGTGTTTGCATATGTTGCAACAAAACTTCCTCCTATGTCAAAAAAGAACGACATACTTCACAAGAATGTGGCTTTTCTTTTATTTATTGTTTTATTTTACTTTCTATGTGTTCCCATATGTCTGAATAAATGTTGCTTCTGTGTAAAAGATGCACCACATACTTCACAACAATGTGGCTTTTCTCCAGTATGTATTCGCATATGCCGCACCAAATTTGACTTTAGTGTAAAAGAGGAATCACAAACTTTACATGAATGTGGTTTTTCTCCAGTATGTTTCAGTATATGATGCGACAAACTTAAATTATGTGTAAAAGAAGACCCACATATTTTACAAGAAAATGGTTTTTCTCCAGTATGTTTTCGCATATGCTGGGACAAACTTCCCTTCTGTGTAAAAGAAGAACTACACACTTCACAAGAATATGGCTTTTCTCCAGTATGTATTCGCATATGTTTCAACAAATGTTCCTTCTGTTTAAAAGACGAACCACATACTTTACAAGGATATGGTTTTTCTCCAGTATGTGTTCGCATATGTTGCAGCAATTGTTGCTTCTGTGCAAAAGAAGAACTACATAGTTCACAAGAATATGGTTTTTCTCCAGTATGTGTTCGTATATGTTGCAGCAATTGTTGCTTCTGTGCAAAAGAAGAACTACATAGTTCACAAGAATGTGATTTTTCTCCAGTGTGTGTTCGTATATGCTGCAGCAAAGTTGCACGCTGTGTAAAAGAAGAACTACATACTTCACAAGAATATGGTTTTTCTCCAGTATGTGTTCGCATATGCTGTAACAAAATTTCCTTCCATGTAAAAGAGGAACCACATACTTCACAAGAATGTGGCTTTTCTCCAGTATGTGTTCGCATATGTTGCAACAAAACTTCCTTCTGTGTAAAAGAAGAACCACATACTTCACAATGATGTGGTTTTTCGCCAGTATGTGTTCGTATATGTCGCAATAAATTTTGCTTCTGTGTAAAAGAAGAACCACATACTTCACAAGAATATGGCTTTTCTCCAGTATGTGTTCGCATATGCTGTGACAAACTTATCTTCTTTGTAAACGAAAAACCACATACTTCGCAAGAATGCTTTTTTTCTCTAGTATGTGTTTGCACATGACGGATCAAATCTGGCTTCTTTGTAAAAGCAGATCCATTTACTTCAGAAGAATGTGTTTTGTCTTGTGCATGTGTCTGCATATGCCGAAAATAATTTGACTTCTGTGTAAAACATGAACCACATACTCCACAAGAATGTCGTTTGTCTGCCATATCTACTTGCATTTAAACAATGGACTTTTGTATAAAAGAAGAACTAGATACTCGTCTATGATTTTGCCTTGTGTATGTGTTCGAGTGCAAAAAAAACAAAATCACTTTTCAGTAAAAGATAAACCGCATATATCACAAGAGTGTCGTTTTCTGTTTCTATTTCTATTTGTTCTTCACTTTTTGTTTTAGAAACAGAAGAATATTCATCACAGTAATTTGTCCTTTCTTGAGCTTCAGATTTTATGTGTTCATTTTAGTTTGAAATGTAAGATACTTTTAGTATAAACATAATTCTGACAATAAAATTGTTGATATTTACATCTGATTTCAGGTTTAACAATTAGTCAGATGTTTTTCTTATATAAAATTCAACCAAATGCTCCGTTTTTTTGCATTTAGTAATATGTTTGTGTATTTTGGAGAATTCTGCAAATGTTATATTTAAAAAATGAGCAGAGCAAACAAAAACGATACAAGGAAAATTTTTAATCAAATTTGATTAAAAAAGAGTCACATGTTTTTTAAGAATTCAGAAGATTTTTGTAAATGTTTTAGACGTTCTTATTCACAAATGGAATGAAGATGCAGTCAAATTCAAATTTGGATGTTTTCCCTCAAAGCAGACTCTGCAATTATAAAATAAATTTTAAAAATTCAATTATTATGTAAATTCTTATTTAAAAAGTTCACAAATTTGTTATTGATAAATTTAAAATATAAGTACATGTTTGTGCAATATTGGTCTGTTAACAAAATGAATTTGTTCTTTTCAGATTTGAAAAATTAATCAATAACATAAGTGATCATTATTTGTATGTAATATAAAAGAAATACTTTAACAGATGTATTTGTAAAAATGCACATATTTTTTATCGTTAAAACAGTTATAATTAGCACATTTGATTTGCTAGTTTTATTATTGTTTCACAAAATATATAATTAATCAGATAAATATTTTCTATTCCTTATTTTAACTTATTACTTAAAATGTTCAGGCGGCAAAATTAAAGCAGACAAAGAGATCAGATAAGATACATTTAGACATTGGAATAGACAAACACATCTGACTTGCTTGGTTTGGTGCAAAACATAATTTTATGTTTATTTGAAGATATTAGGAAAAGTGTTGGTTGTTGTAAGCGTCTTTTCATGATGCTTCACCATATTTCCTATCATAAGGATCGTGCTGACAATAAATAAGTTTTAAATCTTTTCTAGTAAAATAGTTTATCCTAATTTTTTCAATGTTTTATCGTTTCTAATGATAGACTTTACTCTCACATGATAAGCTACTTGAATAGTTATTTCTATTGTAGTCCAGTATCTTTATCATAATTCTTGTAATCGAAATGCTTGCTTAAGATTCCAAGTAATGTCATTTCAAATATAAACTATAATGATTGCCTTTTATTTCTTATCTATAGTCACATATGCAACTTTTTAGATTATAGCGGTGAGCTACACTATGTCATTAAAGCTAGTAAACAATTCAGTTGTTTTGAGCGTCGTTTATTGAATCTAACATCGTTTTCTGCTGCTCTATCTACTAGCAGAAATTTTAAACTTAAACTAAACAATTCCATCTGGGTGGGACAATACTAATACTTTTCCTTGTATACAATATCGTAAAAAAGAGCTGTAAAGTTCTTGATCCCAGGCAGAAAAAGTAAAAGAAAAATGATTGAAAAAATTGAATGTAAAAACTTAATGAAAAATGGATTAAAAATAACTGAAAATATGTGAATTAGAAATTACAACAACTAATGAATGAAGGAAAAAGTAATGAAAACAACTGAATTATGAAATAAATTTAGAAACAGGAATAAAACATGAATAATATCCATTCCAATTCTCTGCCAATTCTCGTTCACTTCTATCTTTCTCTTTTCTCACTTGACTGGCGCTGGGTCAATGGACTGACCTTCCTCTCATTTCTGTATGACCGTCTTAAAAGTTGCTTTTGTTATGGTTGGGCAACTTTTCCTGACAAAGTAGGTAGTGTGTCGTACCCCTGGATGTCCACTACCTTTGTGAATAGCCATGGTTTGACTCTCATCCAGCTAGTCTGTGTGAACTGCACCGAACACCGGGTCAAGCCTGTTTTTCTTTTTCATTGTCTCAAACCACCACTTCGTACTCGTATCGATCGGTCAGTGATGTTTTGTGCTGATGGAACCAGCGTCACGTCCACTGTCAGCTCATACTCTTTCATGAGCTCCTTGAGAGTGTTTGGTTGCCTTTTAATAAGCATCTCACTTGCTGCTTTGGTGTGTACTCGCGCCTTTCCAATTAGCATGTATGAGACCCAATGGTATACGCAGACAGAATCTGTCTTTATGTGTAGCACCTTGCTCTGCCACTGAAGGGCCAAATTGATGCCTTTCAATACGGTGTTCAGTTCAGCTATGTTGATGTGCAGAGAGTCATCTTCAGGTCACAGCCAACATGCATCTTCCAACGCAGTTTTACGCGTCTCCAAGGCTGCACCAATTACCAGGGAGCTAACATCGTGGTATTAAATCCATATAGATTTCGCAGACCTACTAGAGGATTGGTATTAGCTAATAGTGACGGACAGCTTCACAAAATGGCCAGAAATACTCAAATGGAAAAGATCGACTACAGGGAGGGTTAATTTCCTACATGAATTATTTACTTGGTTTGGAGTTGTTGACTGCTTAGTAAGTGATAATGGGACTCAATTTACATCTTAGGAATTTGGTGGGACGTTTTAAATTAATCATATCAAAACTCCCCAGTAAACCCATAATTTAACAGACAGGCAGCATGATTTATTGACATGTTAAAAAGTGCAGTAAAAACATGCAACATAACTACAGAAACGGCACTGCAACAGTTTATAAAATCACACATAATCCAAACACACCATTAGTATCATCCTACGTGGAGATTATGTTCCAATCGAAAATAAGACCCATATTTGAAAAACTGTTACCAAAGAAAACAAAATAACGGACCACTATCGTGCCTGTAAATTGACATGACACAGTTGAAAATTTTTCTACAAAACACACGTCTTTCTTGGTTTCTTAGTTTGAATTTACAACAACCGATTTCTTGTCTTTGATTGATCATTCAAATGATGAGTACTTCTCGAGCAATTGGGTTCGTAGTGGTGGACAGTTGTCTTGAGTTCAAACACAATCTAGAGCATACTGCAAACTCTGCACAACACACTGCAAACTGATTTTTCTTGGTCTGCACCGGCTTATGTATACCAGATTGGGTTGGTTCAAAACATGCCTGGATGTCCCAACTAACCAATCATTATCCAGTCTATCACACTTTGGTTCGTCCTGATAGGATAACCAGCTACCTCTTCCCCACATCCAAATCAAGTAATTCTCAATATAACAAGGGGTTCTCATCGTTGATCTCATGCACTGGGGAGCCTGTCCTAGAATCTCCTGGGTCAAATTCTAGTTTAAACAATCCGCTAGGTATCTTCAAATAATTACATTCCCAATTTATTGTTTCATTAATACAACTTTGTTTTTTCCGTTACAAGAAAAATGTATGTTGCATCGGCGATCATATCATTCCCGTTCCCAACTGGCACGGTTATCTGCAGTTTTCAGGAATCTGAGATTAATAAAAAGGCTCTAATTCCACTGTCGCCAGTCCCTTTTGGAGGCAATTTTCAACCACAGCTCTAATTTAGCTCTCCATAATAACTCTTTCTGGAGAAATCTCTTTTCACAGTGGCTGGTGTGGTCACAGTTCATTCGATGTCAAAATTATCACATATTATTTTAATAGTTTCTTCATGAACTCCAGAGTTTGCATCATCGAACAAACTCTTTCTCATCTGATTAATTATTATATTATATTGCTATTATTTTTTTACAGGGGCCTTAACACTTATTAAAGCCTGAAGTCTACTCAAAGATAAGGGCTAATGAGTGTTCAAACTAAGGCTCAATTCGTAATTGCCAGAGAAATAAACTTGAAATTGACATTTCATTTCTTTTATTATTTATTTTCTTCTGAAAAACTGTACATACTTATTGTATTTTCTCTTTTGTGAATAATTTCATAAGGAAACTACAACCAGGATCGACATTGTTTATTGCTGCTAATTCTTATAAGTTAAAAAGAAACAATCAAGTTTAATGATCTTTCCTTTCAGTGAAAGAAAGAGGAATCCAGGGAGGAGGAAAGGAGAGAAATGAGAAATTAATGCGATCGACTTGGGGGCTTGATTGAGATTGAATAGATTGAGGATGGATACTCAGGCGAGAACACAGGTTGCTGACAGTAGTCCAAGAGAGACGAATGAAAGGTCACAAGAGGTTAATAAAAGGCGGATTTGTTTGAGTGCATATGAAATAGTGGACAGTAAAAAAAAAATCACAGTATATCGAAAGAAGCTTTAGGGAGAATTCTCGATGGTCCTGGGAGCAACTATGTCATCACTAGCGAAAGAAGCCCCCAGTGAGGGAGCCAATTTAGATGCCATGAGAGAGTTATGTAGACTCGGACAGCAGGTTGGAAAGGAGTTGTCAGAACTGAAATGATGGCCTCTCCTAACGTTAGGAAGGTGTTCATAAACAGGACCATGAAAGCACAGGGCACTAAGGGCAGTCTACTGAAAGTGCAGGAGGCTCAACCAGGTGACTTGGCTCCAAAAAATGTTGTGAAGGGTTGCAAACATAGAAGGCCCGATCTCAAAGGGTCAATAAAATTCTGCTATGCACTCCATCGAAACCAGTAGAAAAGACCTGCGAGCCTAATTGTAATCTGTTCAAAGTTTGGCTATTTTACTCCAAAATTTGAGCAGTATACTGATGGCACAGATCACAGACTGGAGATTTGGGAAATGTGATGATGATCCTCCTAATAAAACTTGGAGATCCAATGTCGCACCGATCCAGAGAGGGAGACGTTGAAATAATATATGACATTTTTGACATTGAACCACCCCAAGCAGGTTCAAAACGCTACTGATCCATAAAGAAATAACTATCAATTCAAAAAGGAATAGGTATAAGTATCCTGTGCGAACTAGCAGCTGAGAGAACAGTTATATGGAAACTTAATCATTCATTCATAATTGACTCTTCTAAGCATTATACAAACCCAAAAGTTAATAATCTAGCGGAGAAATATCAAAACCCAAAGCAACATTAGGGACTATCTAAATAGCCGTCAAAAATATTGACAATCCTTCTTTGTATGCACTGTCTTATACAATATATTCTTCCAACCTAAATCTTTTATTCTGGTCTTTCTTTATAAAATTTTCCTAGTGACACCAAAAACCATTGAACAGAAAAGTTTTGTTTACCTGCTTCAATGTTGAAACATTTCAAAAGTAGAAAGCTAGTAGAGGGGAAATGAACACTGGTTTTACTTTTGCTAGCCCTATAACTCATGCTTGCCTGATTTTCTACTTTAGCTTTAAAAAAGTATATAATCGACGTATTGAAAGCCCATTAAAATTACTCTAGCCATCTCAGCTGCCACAGTTAATGTTCATCAAAATACAAAATATCTGATTGTAGTAGTAATTCTTCTAACACTCATTTCTCTGAGACAGAAAGTCTGTTCTGCTTACTGTTGATATGCAGGGGCTGGCAGAGCAAGAAGAAGACGAAGCAGTAGGCGTGTTTGGTTTTATTGGGAAAAAGACAAGACTAACCACAAGAATTTCCGAGAATTTAAAGAGATAAAAGACCAAATTCAGACGTATAGGCGGCTGTCCTTTTGCTGAAAACAGAAAACCGATGATAGAAGAGAAAAGTTCCTTTCAAAAGAGAGTTCTGGTGTGTGAGGCTGAAGGACACAGCAGTTTTCAAGCTATTTCAGCTTACAAACAGCAGGTAGAGCATTTGATATTCATCTGATTCCCGAATTTCATGGTGTCTCAGCTGATCACACAGTGTCCGAATGGCTGGAACAGGTGGAGCTCATGTGCAAGATGTGTGAGGTTGACAATGTTGAGCATGTTCTACCACTAAGATAAAGAAGTGGTGCGCTGTCCATATACTTGAGATTAACCTATGACCGGAGGGCGAATTTGAAGCATATGACTTGTAGCAAGCAGGTTATAACATGCAAAAAATAATTTAATTATTTCTATCGCCGAAGCTACAGAGCAAAATATAAAAAGCACTAAAAATAGACGAAAAAATGACAAACTCTTGGTGACAATCTTGGCATTTGAGATGGGCTAAACATGCCGACTCAATCAATTTAAAACGGGGACACAAATGCTAGCTTGCAGACTCAATACAAAAAGATTCAAAACATAAACAAACTATGTCACCGCTTAGTGACCATTCGGCATAGGAATATGTATCCTGTTGAGATGCTCTCCAGTTATATACGAACTACATACTTATATAAGGCCGTCAACACTACCTACGAGCAGTGTTTTATTCAAGTTTGCTAACTATTCGGCGCTTTGTCTCTGACAGGATCGTTTTCTCACGTGGATTATTGTTGTCATCTGCTTTTCCCAGAAAAAGCACCTTACAGCCACACACGGGGTGGCAGCGGAAAACATTCAAAAGAATCCAGCCTTCGACGATATGTTCTACAAACAAAAACAGTCGTACTCATTGACTAAGGATACGCAAAAGTTTTCCTGGAAATATTAAGTTAAAAGTACGAGGATTACGTCGGAAAGTGGAACTTTACCCTGAAAGAATTATGACAAATACCACATTGTAAGATTTCGAGTCGCTACAAAAACGACAAGAAGAGACGATATTCAAAAAATAACTGATAAGAAAAAAAAAAGTAATAAATGAACATCGTACTCCTACAAGTCGTTTCTAACTATGAGTGGAGACGGCTTAAGCCAGAAATAAACACGAGGGGTTTAAAACATTATACATACCTACAAGAAAAAAAGTACTAAATATATTATTCACTTATGCAAACCACACAGTAAAAAAAGTCACTTGCTTGCGAGAGCCATGCAGTAAGTTGCAAACAAACATTATATTCAAATCAGAAAACAATGTGAAAGTGTTGGATTGTCGTAACGAAGGAACAAACGATATAAAGTATTCGAATTATAGCCATCAATATCCCCAGAATAAAATGTAAATTAACTTTATTCTACTTAAAAAGGAAATCATTTGTTCCTTTTCTTGCTTATTTAGAAGTAAGAAACTGTATGCAGGTTTAAAACAACAGTTTCCTTTGAAAGTGACAATATAACCAGTTTTCTGAAGTCGCTTTACTGCGATACAGGGACATGACAATTTTATATTAGTACATTTATGTGTATTCTCGTATCTACGTGGAACACATTAGTTTGTTTTAATCTATTATTGAAATTAATGTGCTACTACAGAATCTGAACTGGACCAAATAGACCTTTACTGAAGTCAAAAAAAATTTTTTTTTTCATAAAAATACTTACGGGAACCACGCAGTAAGTGAAAACAAATACATCTTATAAGTTTTTCCTCCAAAACAATTAATCTATTTAACCAAACATGTCTACCTTCAGTACTAAACAGAGAATCCTCACTGAACAAGAATCGAAGCGTGGTGTGAACAATTAATCTATCATATTTCAAATGAAGATAAATTTGAACGTTATTTGAATGACCTCAAAACCTGGAGTAGTGTAGCAAGTGGCACACCGAATAGAGGCTTCATTGCTGATGAACAAGAAGGCAATGGAAAAAAATTCTCAGCAGAAAAAAAGGCCATCAACTTAAAAGTGCTACTTGGCTTTATAAGCATTCATGCTCCAGTTATTAGTAGTGCCTTCATTAAAGAAGAGGCACATAGTATAGACGAAATATTTGACAGACTCCGACAGTACTATGATTATCGCAAGTCCAGAACGAATATCATGAACACGTTCAGTTTTAAATGCGGCGCCACTGAAACAAGAGAGGCTCTCTGGGAAAGGTGCTACTCGTTCATGGCGGATAGTCTAATTATGAAAGCTTCAGCTATCAAACATTGCGGAGCAAAGCTAGAGAATGATGAACGCTTAACTTCAACTTTACAGAATATCACATTGATGATTTGGCTTGATGCAATCCACCAAGACCTACCCTCCATAGTTAAGCAAAGATTTGCCATCACCTTAAGAGATTCTACACTATATCCATCAGGACGGAAATGTTACAAGAAATAGGTGATAGAGAGGGCAACATATCATACTCGTTCCAGCTATAGAAGGAAAGGGCTGATGAAGCCAGGAAGAAGTCGGCTGGGAAACAGGCCTAAATGTTGCCTCCGCGATGCTGCCAATAGACCAGGAACAGAAACCCACTATTTCCAAAACTGCCCTTTTATGCCAACCTCAGACAGAAAATTCCTTCGGTCTAAAATTGGAGATATTGAAATCCTATCAGAAACTGAGGAAAATGACGAATGTTACATGATAAAGGTTGTCCCCTTTTCATGTAAGTATAAAACTGGAGAGATTACTTAAAATGAAAATTTTTTTTTTTACACAGTGATCACCACTTATCAAGGCCCGGAAGCCACTCAGGGATAAGGGTTATTGCAAGTACATTACGTTAGTGAGGAGATTTGCTGAAATGTTTACTTAAGGGGGCGGTTCATTAGGAATTTGTTAACATTGGACTTGAAGACAACCAAGTTGTAGTCCGGAGGGAAGCAGGCAGACGGAACAGAGTTCCACAGGCGTGCAGTTCTAAGAAATAAAATGAGAGAAAGCAGAAATCGAACCTTGGATACAAGTTTTAAAGAACAATAGGTTTAAATGGAATGTCCAGTAAATTGTTAATTCTGATGAAATAAATAATAAATTATTCAAGTGTTAGAAAGAATGTGGATAATAAAATATGGGTTAAATAAATTAGATATGTAGGTTGAATTCCTTTGTGAAAATAACAAAGGAAAAATAGGTTATTGGAAAATCAGAATGTTTGGGAAACGTGCGACTTGCGCATGTTGAAACACGTGAATTGTGATCACGTGGCCGGACATGCATGGATTTCTCAATATAGGAAGTGAGAGTTAGTTAGTTAGTTAGTTAGTCAGTGAGAAACTCAGAGAGAGTCTGGAGTTTGAAATTCGAACGTCTAGAAGCGAGACGATCACTTTTAAACTTAATATGTGAAGCTTTGAATTCTTGATGAGAAAACCACGGCCGGTCGTGAAGAAATAAATCCATCATGTGTTTTGATAAAGCTCGTCTTTGTGTTTGTGATTCTTACAAAAAGGTAAAGTGAATTGTTATTATATTTCTGTGTTATAAAATGTTGTGACATACACATCTCATTTCCACAATGTGAATCTACATCTCATATCTACACTAAGACTGTCTGAACACTATCTCCTCACTCTAAGAGCTTCCATAGCAACACTTCTAAGTAATGAACATTTAATAAATATGAATCGTCATAACACGAACATGGAACAAACAATCTCTCTCACAACATCCCTCTCTAGAACTCTTACACAACATCTCTCTCTCTAAGATACAACATCACTTGTAATAAGACTCTTTCTAAGCATCACTTATAATAGGACTCTCTCTGAATAAGACCCCTATATAACACGAAGACTTAGATTGTTATAGTTCTGATAATTCAAATCAAGACCCGAGAGTCCCAAAATCAACAGAGTAGACATCATATCATCACCGTGTATGGAGGTAGAAGTAAACAAAATGATGCGGACGTTACACTAGACACCGGTGCAGAAAGTAACCTAATTAGAAAGAGTGAAACATGACGTCTCAAACTGAATATCTTACCTACCACCCACAAAGCCAACATGGCAGATGGTGTCTCCCCTATGGAAATAACAGGTGAGGTTCACTTTAATGTTTCCAGAAAATGTCCAATCACAAAACAAACACACTCCTTTCATTTCGATGGGCTTGTGGTAAAAGATTTAAATTGTGTCATTTTGGGCGGTATGCCATCTATGGACAGAAATGATATTTATCTTCGTGCAAACACAAATTGTGTATACCTTGGAGATAGCTGCAATTTCAAATACATAAGCATAAAAAGATGCGCTAATGTTAGAGCAGCAACCATATTACACGTCCCACATCAAACCTGCTTATTACCTGGTTTAGATATAGCTTTAAAATTACCACTAGAATACCGAAGTGAAACAATTTCGGTGGAGGCCAGACACACTGATAACCATAATGACTGGATCCAATGTAAAATAGCCAAACCAGAATACAACAAAATAACCCTCACAAACAATTTAACCACACCTGTACTTATCAAGCGACATATACAAATATGCCAGATACGCTATACTACTCAGATACTACTCACACATGATACGTCAAAGCCACCTCCACTGATTCTGGCCTCTGAGCAATCGGACAGATCAACATTTTCATTCAATAATTACAAGAAACCCTCTCTACCACCCATAGCAATGGCCAACGACTCTTTATCTGAGAGTCCATCTTTCAAACTCCTTGGCCTAACGTTCACGGGAAACATGAGTTGGAACAATTACATTGAAGGCATTGCCAGGGCCGCTGCAAGAAAGGTAGGCTCTCTCTACCGTGCTAGAAAACTACTAACACCCAAAAGTATCCTGTACCTCTATAAGGCCACCATTCGCCCATGTATGGAGTATTGCTGCCACATCTGGGCTGGTGCATCTGCTACTAGTCTCTCGCTCCTTGACAAGGTTCAAAAGAGAGTCGCAAACCTGATAGGCCCTGAACTGGCATCTAAGCTTCAGCCTCTGTCCCATCGACGAAATGTTGCATCCCTCTGCCTTTTCTACAAGTATTTTAGTGGTGAATGCTCTGACGAACTGCAATCACTTGTGCCCCCACGACGCGAGCACCCTCGACAAACCCGACAGGCTACTAGATCCCACCCCCACACTGTAGAGGTCCCTAGATGTAAAAGATCTTTTTACTCCAATAGTTTCTTCCCCAGAACCGCAAGACTCTGGAATTCCATTCCAGGTCCCTGCTTCCCCAACAGTACTGACGTGCAGAAGTTCAAGTGTAACGTGAACCGACACCTTGCTGCCCAAATCCCTACATAGTACCCCAGTAGTTGTTGCCCCTGATAGTAGCCCCCTACACCAAAGTGGCAATTTGCCTTGTTTGGGGTGAAAATGTAATAAAAAAAAATTTAAAAAAAAAAAACATCCTCAAACATCGTCAATCAAGATGAAAAGTCCACCTTCCACGAGGCAAATGAAAAGTATAGCCAAGTGTTTTCACCATCACTAGCATGCTACAATAGAAAATCTGGTAAATTTCAACATCAATAAATATGAGTACATCACTGCCACCACAAAGAAAGATGCGTTTCTATGTATAACCGATCGAATCTAGAACTCCTCCAAACGAAAATTGATGAACTATATCAGCAAGGTATCTTCATGCGACCAGAAAACATAAACATTACCGCAGAATATGTAAGTCCTTCATTCCTCATTGTGAAATCTTCAGGAGGGCATCGACTAGTAACTGCGCTTACGGAATTGGGTCAATATATCAAACTGCAACCTGCTCTCATGCTTAAAGTTGACAATATCATCAAACATATTGCTCAGTTCAAATACATCATCAAAAGTAATTTGAAATAAGCATATTTTCAGATATCCTTGGCCAAATCATCAATGAAATATGTAGGTGTTTGCACACCATTCCGTGGAGTATATGTCTATACCAGAGCAGTAATGGATCTCCCAGGCTCCGAATCCACTTTAGAACAATTAATGTTCAAAGTATTCAGCGACTTGATGATTAAAGGATCGGTGGTAAAATTGGCTGATGACCTATATGTCGGCGCCGATACACCCATGGAGCTTAACAATGTATGGGAAGAAGTGTTACTAACTCTACATGAGAATAATTCAAGATTGTCCCCATAAAAAACTATTTACTGTCCGGCATCAACAGAAATCCTAGGTTGGCAATGAACCAGGGGAATGCTCAAAGCTACAAGCCATCGTCTGAATACTTTGGCTATCTGTGATCCCCCTAAAACCATCAAAAACATCATTTAAAGGATCCTACAAGTTCCTGAGTAAAGTCATACCTAAACATTCAGAGTTTTTAGCACCTCTTGATAAAGTCTGCACATGTTCATCAAATGACAGAATCCAACAGACGTCAATCTGGAGGAGGAATTCTTCAAAGCAAAGGAATATCTTAAGCAAGCAAAAATCCTGACCTTACCTAGAAGAGAGGACCAACTACAAATAATTACAGACACATCCACGACTTCTGCTGGCTTAGCAGCATCCCTTTTCGTCTTGAGAGGAGACAAAGCTCATCTCGCTGGTTTATTCAACGTTCATAAAACATCTAACTAAGCAAGTTGACTAGCCTGTGAGTTGGAAGCTCTAGAGATTGCTTCAGCTATCAAGCCATTTAGTCCATATATAATTCAATCGGAACACGTTTGCTCACAGATAGCCGCCCCTGTGTACAAGCATATGAGAAACTCCAACGTGGTGCATTCTCTGTGAGCTCTACAGTCACAACGTTCCTGAGTGTTATCTCTCGATATTTTATTAAATCATCCCATATACCAGGGAAAAATAATATATCAGATTATGCTAGCTGAAACGCTATTCATTGCAAGGAAAAATGCCAAATTTGTAAATTTATCAACGCCCTAGAAACATCAGTAATTAGAGAAATCACTGTAAAAGATATATTAGCTGGTCATTGTCCGATCCCATTCATGACTCGCAATGCATGGATCCAGGCTCAACAAGATTGTCCGGACTTACAAGTGTATAGACTATTACGCGATGGCAGAACTTCATCTAAGAAGAAGAAAGGTTTAACCTCTATTAAAAGGTATTTACAACATTGTAAACTCATCAACCCTGGCAGATGGGTTAATCAGTTACACAGGAGGAAGCCTTGCGCCCAGCTAGACAGAGAATCGTCATTCCCCAAGGAGTATTAGATGGACTTTTAGTTGTTCTACACTTACAACTTCACCATGCCAGTAAACACCAATTAAAACAGATTTTAATATGGGATTCTATGCACTGGATGTGGACAACGCCATCAGTCGTACCATAGATAGTTGCCACACCTGCATGTCACTACAGCAGATACCAAGCCAATTCAAGAAACAATCCTCAACAAAACCACCAGATAAAATTGGGAGCTGGTACACTGGTGATGTCGTAAAACACAAAGAAAAACTAGTATCATTGGTTCAAGAAAATGTTTCTGCCCTAACAGATGCAACATTACTATTATCAGAAAGCAGCCAATCTCTAAGAGATGGTTTAATCACAACTGTATTGAGGTTCCGTCCCCCATCGGGTGATGAAGTAAAGATCAGGGTCGATGGCGCTTCTGAATTTCAAGCCCTATTCACTGACAATTTATTGGGATCATTCCATATTAAAATAGAGATTGAAGAGATAAAGAACTGTAACAAAAATCCAATTAGTGAAAGCTCAGTATCAGAATTTCATACAGAATTATGCAAATTAAAACCAACCGGCGGTAAGATAATGGATACTGAGTTGGCCTCAATAGTATAGTATAGAATAGTAGAGTTAGAGAAAACGGCCACTCTTCTCTAGAAGTTTGGACAATGAGAGACCAAACCACTGGAGAGAAACTACCGATAGAAGACAAACACTTGATTAAAGAAAAATACCAAAATAGGTTAAAAAGTCACGAGGCATCAACTAAATATAAAGGCTGAGGCAAAACTACTGAGATAAAGATCGACGTCAAAGTTGGGAAGATTGTCTATCTATACCAAGATAGGGTGAAAACTAACGCCTGCAGTAAACATATGGTGATGGAAGTTGGAGATCATTATTGTACTGTGCAGAAGTTTAAGGATAGAAAGTTTATGGGGGAAAGATACAAAGTGAAGAAATGTGATATTATCAAAGTTTAACAACACCCTAACCATTCCACCACCAATCAAAACGGAAGTGAAAATGAAATAAATATCCCTAAATATATCAAACCCAATTCATCATTCAATGAACAATCGTATTCTACTAAACATAAAGACACACAAAGCATGCAAGATGACAGTACAAACTGTATGGACCCGATAGAAGAAAGTCCCCAGAGTATAGTTCCTGATGAAATTAGTGATCTGCGTCGTTCTTCACAAATCCAAAGACGGCCAAGATTTTTAGAAGAGAACTATGTGATGCATAGTAACTCTGATTAAGTTTTATTCAGAAATCATACCCACACAACTTGGGGGGGGGGAGAAAATGGAGAAAAAAGGACTCCGTCACTGCTTAGTGACCATTCGGCATAGGAATATGTATCGTGTTGAGATGCTCTCCGGTTACATACGAACTGCATACTTATATAAGGCCATCAACACTACCTACGAGCAGTGTTTTATTCAAGTCTGCTAACTATTTGGCGCTTTGTCTCTCAAAGGATCGTTTTCTCACATGTTATTGTCATCTGCTTTACCCAGAAAAAGCACCTTAAAGCCACACACACTAAATAAAATTTTATTCATATGACTGGTAATCTCGAGCCTGTCAAGCATCAAATAATATAAAACTTCTTGCTATCTTGTTGAGGAGACTGTGGTTGTCTATTTCCTTCCATGGCAATTGTAAGGAACGTTTGTTACTTTTAAAGAATTGAAATTACAGCAAAAACGTAATAAAATATAACTAAAAACAAAAAGCACATTTACATAAATATTTAAGAATGCAATAAAAGATAAGTACATTTACTCATAATAATGTAATAATGAAGAGAATTTGGGACAATGAAAACGTACACAAAATACGGGGTTCTTTAAAATTTATTTTGTCAAAAATAATTCTTTTATTTATTTTGAATATTTTTGCTTCCACTGTTAACGACTTTGTTTTGCTCTGAAAAAACATTCGGTCAATGTCAAGTTTTTTTCCAACTCCCCAAAAAACTTTAAAATGACGACTTTTATAAGTGTTCGGTGGTGGTGAAAACGAATATCACATTTTAATTTGGGGCAGATAAGTAGTTTTCATGATATGAAGAAATTACTTTTTCAAAAAATGGGGGATCTCTTTCCTATATAAATTTAACTAAAAATGAGCACCCACTTTCTGGTCACCTAGTAATTTCTTCATATCATAAAGCAAATTTAACTGTGATATTCGTTTTCAGCACCCCCTGAAAACCAGCGCTGTTTCTTACTAAGAGATTTCTTCATTTTTTCATCTCATGATTTAGGATACTAATGATGCTGTCAGTAAGCGGTTTACAAAAAACATTTGTTTTTCATTCTTTTTTCTTGTATAGTTTTTAACGGGTGCTTCTGTAGTTTAATGTTTCACAACAATTTTTGTTTAAATTAGGGGAGTACACAACACCCTCTTGACCCTCCACCACCTCCCCTAATGTAAACAAATCTCTTAAATGTAAACGAAAACATACATCCATTCACGGGGAAAAAGTACAAATTAACAAACAAAAAAAAAAGATATATGCCATAAAAACAAAAGTATGAAAACAGTATTAAAGAAAAAAAAAAGAGAAATTGCTGAATGTCTCGATTAAAAAAAAGAGAGAAAAGAAATATATGTCGAACTGGTTAGGAAAGAAAGAAGAAAAAGTAAACAGAAATTAAATGTAAACAAATCTCTTAGTAAAAAAACAGCGTCGGTTTTCGGGGGTGCTGAAAACGAATATCACAGTTAAAAAAAATTGGAAAAAAATTTAAATTTATTACTTTTTCCTTCTTTCAAAATTAAAATGTAAAAAGGTTTATATTGTTTGTTAAATATTTAAATTGATAAAGGTTCGTGAACAATATTTCTTTCAAAACTATAAAAAAAATCTACTTCTATTGTGTAAAATTAAAAGTTAAAAACTATGGCTACCACTTTTAACAAATAAATAAAAAATTATATTGCTCAATATTCATAAAACTACTTATTTGCGGAAAATTTAAATGCAATATTAGTTTTCAGCATATCAAAGTTGTAATTTTAAAGGAAAATGTTAAGATGGAAACGAAGTAAAAATTTACCATGTAAAATAAAAAGTTTAGTACTTATGTATTCATGGTACCGTACTATAATAGCAGTGTCAGGAATCGTCAGTAAAAATTTGTGGTAAACACTAAAATATTTAGACTTACTGTCTTTCTTGAAAAATGTAATTCAAACCCTATTTCTTTTTAATTAAAGGAGCAAAGAACAAAATTTAAAAAAATAACAGGTTTAATAGCAAATCATGCAATATTTGCTTCTTAAATCGGTTTTCTTTGAAAAAGATTTAAAGAAAATCAACGAAATTTTACTTACTCCGATTATAAAAAATATATATAAATTCCAAAAAATCACTTACCTATAAAAAATACTATTCAATGAGTACTTCCATGGTTCATTGTTAAGAATTTATCCATATTTATACTTATATTCCATGTCCTTTTTAAATAAAATAATTTTTTAAATAAGAAAAAAAACGTGAACTCAGATTTTTTTCACTGTTCAAATAATGTTCTTCAAGTTTATCTTCCGATGACTTCTAAGGGACATAATTAATGTCTCTTTCTATTGTGTGTTGTAAACCAAAATTAATATTTTGGGGCGTCCGTAGTGAAAAAAACGGACACATTCACTTATAAGTTTTTGCTGCTAAACAAAAACAGTCGACCAATTTTTTTTATTCTCTTAATAAAATACATGAGTTTTTGATTGATATGCTTTAAAACTCCTTTATCGAGTGAATTTTTTTTAATATCTAAAAAGAGAAAACATTGAATGAAATAGAAAAAACTGTTTTAAGTGTCTGACATTTACTTGACATTCTAAGCATAACATAAGCCTCCACTTAAAAGTGGTTTAAAAAAAAAAAAGGTTTTAGACTTTGGACTTTACAGGAAAATTTCCAAAAAACACTTCTTTTTTTGTTTTAAATTAGAATATTTTATTTATTGATCTTTTATCTTCAATTTGTGAACTTTGGTACATAAATTAGACATTTCAAAATGGGAGTGTGAATTTAAAAAAAAAACGCTTGTCTAAAATATTATATTTAGTTTATTGGAAAGAGCATAAAATTTTACATTGACCCTGAAAATATCGTAAAAATTTGACCAATAGAAAAATTTTTATAGATTTTTAAAGTTTAAAAATTGAAAAATATTAAACTTGTAAAATTCAATTGATTTCATTACGTAAAAAAAAATGTCTGCATGAAGGCAGCCTGGCACTTCGTAAACACTTATTTAAAACAAAAAAATAATATTCTATTATTTTTTAAACAAATTTAATAGTTTAATTCATGGGTTAATACCTCGCAAAAGAAATAAAAAAAACATTTTAGCCAATAAACATACAAAAAATGCTCCCTCTCCCAGGTGGCCAGAAAGTGGGTGCTCATTTTAAGTTTAATTTACATGGAAAAGTGATCACCCACTTTTCGAAAAAGTAATTTCTTCATATCTATCTTTTTGCGACGGAAACTGTTTTCAGATTCGCTTTTAGCACAGCGAAATCTACAAAAACATTTTTTTGTTATATACGGACGTGAGACGGGCCTTAAAGTAAAATAATACCAATATTAATGAATTCTTAAACTAAACAACTGTAATCGTGTAAAATTGCAGTCATTTTTTTAAAACTGAAACGGAAAATTACCTTCTTTTTTAACTCTCCTGTCTTACATGAGCAAATACGATCGTTTAATTGAAATTCTATTTTTCCCATGTTCTATATTCTGTTTTCAATAAATAATTTTCCACCTTATCGATTTTCGTAATTTTGGTGTATAATTATCTTTAAATTGCGCGGAAAACGTAAATACCATTGTTTTCATGTAAAATTCAGTTGTACGATTTCCGAAATTTCGTTCTGATAGTGTAGAAGCGTCAAAAAAGTTGTTTAAAATGAATAAAAAAAATGTTTATTCTTTTAAAATAATTGAAAATTTTTAAAAGTTCTGTATATATTGTAAAAAAAAAATAAGTGTTTATTCCTTTTTTTAAAAAGAGAAAAGAAAAAGAAGGTTATTTTCATAATGTTTATTTTTTAAAAATGAAATTCTGCTTATTTAAAACTAATAACTTCTGAAATACCGGTAGCATTGCTTTTATATTGTTGGCATAGTAACATGACGGTGATTAAGGAGTTTTGTTCCTTTTATGTCATAAAGGGTTCGTGATTATTTTTCTACCTAAACTCCAGTCTTGCCAATTTTTTTTATCAATTTTAAAAACAAAATAAAAAAACATTAAACACAATCGACAACTACAAATCTCAAAGAAAAAAGTTGTGTAGGTTTTGAGTATTTTCGTTATGATTATTCGTTTAGTAAATGTAATTATCTCCCTTACATTTTTAACGTATTCTGCAAATGCACAAAACAATAGATACTAAATTCATGAAGTAATACTTACTGTTTATTTTATAATCTGTTTTCGACTGACTTTAACTGCTTTTATAAAGAAAACAATTTTTCAAATGTGAATGACGACTTCAGAAAGCTGAAAGAAAAATTCAAGATGGCGAACGGAAGAACAAGTTCGCAGAAATCAATTAAAGCGGAAAATTAAAAATGAAATTATTTCAAAATAGAGGCGATATTGTTGGTGAATATCACGGATAAAAATTATATTGCTTTCTTTATCTGAACATTTTAATATTTACATAAAGGAAAAATATTACAGGTTTCGTCTCCATTAAATTGATATTAACTTACTGCAGAGGACATTGTTAGATTTAGTATTTGTTGCATTTGTTCAGTCTGGAGAAGACATGCTCCCAGGCATTAGCTCATATTTGAAAAGGGGTGACTTTTAAGGTATAATTAAATAACTCAAGTGTTATTTATTCTGCACCTCAAATAACCAATTTCTCTGTTAACTTCGACACTGTTGTCAAAATTTCCGACTTCCAAACTCAACGATCTTTCCAGCTGACTTTCAACACGTCTGCGGAAGTGACACGCCCCTCATCTCGCCTCATGCTCACTACACGCCCGGTTTTATAGCCCAGTCGGTAAGATAATTTGAATTACCTCCCTTTGACTCTTAAATCTTTTTTTGTCTTACTGAACTCTTTTTAGAAAAAAGGTAAAAAAAAAAAAAAAATAAAAAAAAGATACACCACTGAGATCCACGAGATCTGCAATAGTCAGTCAATAAATTGTTATTCATTTTATGGTGTCCGGAAAACTCGTCCCGGGAAAATTCGTCTCCGGAAAACCCGTACCCAGAAAACCCATACCCGCGGAAAACCCGTACCTGGAAAACTCGTACCCGGAAAAATCCCCCTTTTTTGCTAGGTAGGAAAACTGACCCCTTAATGAATAAATATCGATTGAAAACACATTTTATTACCGTTCTTGAGGGAGATATTGTTTTTAAAAGAGCTGTGCATGTGCACCCCCATAACATTTTTTTAAATTATTTTTAACTCTTGCTTAAAAAAATAGAATAAACTTGATTACGGAGTCAAGATACGAAAAACGAAATCAAATATTTATTTAAAAAAATACTCTAGTTTTAACACTTTTTGTGTCATTACGAAACAAAAATGAATAAAGAAAACGCGTATTATCAAAGAAAGCAATTATTTTATTTAGAAGAATTAATTCAGTTTAAATAATTCTTGTGCTATTAGAAAGCAACAAAAAAGAAAACACGGTCTTATGTAATTTTGGTACCGCGCTGAAATAATAACGTTAATGTTTCGAAAGCCATTCTAAATATGGGGAGGGGAGGGGAAGGGATCGTTTAAAAGTCATTTCCGGGGCAGGGCACTTGTGCACAAATTTATTTTCTTTTGGAGGTGGGGAAGGCTCGTTTTAAAACTATATCTACCTCAGTATTTTCTTTAATTTTCGGACATTTTTTTGTTCAAAATTATTAACTAAGTAATGTCGAGTGCGACATTATTTGTTATTTCTTTTTAACTAAATAAACTCTTTAAAATAAGTTTAAACACCAAAAACTTAGAAAGCAAGGTAGAAAACGAAAACTTAGAAAAATCAATTTAATTTTTTTTAAACAATAAACATGTAAAAATACGTTAAAAAATATTATGGGCTGTGCATTATTACCTAAAAATATATAAATTTATTTTCTTTTTTTTTTAAAACTATATCTACCTCTTTAATTTTCTATCTTTGAGAAATTATCGAGACTCCTAAGACGTGATCCTTTTATATCGGACATTTTTTTGTTCATAAGTAACACTCGACATTACTTTTTTTTTTTAACTACATAAACTCTTTAAAATAAGTTGAAACACCAAAAGCTAGGTAGAAAACGAAAACTTAGAAAAATTAATTTAATTTTTTTAAAACAACAGTAAACAAGTAAAAATATTTTTAAAAAATATTATGGGATGTGTATTCTCTTTTAAAGACAATATCTTCTTCAAGAACGGTCATAAAATGTGTTTTCAATCGATATTTATTTAATAAGGAACCAGTTTTCCTACCTAGCGAATGGGGACGAGTTTTCCGGGGTCGAGTTTTCCGGGTATGAGTTTTCCATAGACGATTTTTCCGAGGACGAGTTTTCCGGGGACGAGTTTTCCTAAATTCTCATTTTATATTTCCCCTTTAGTCTGTTTTTATTATAACAAATCCTTCAAAACATTACACAGTCTCATTTGCATAAACATTCACAGTCACATTATTATTCACCATAAAACAAACTGTCTTGCCATATTAGTTTTTCCTTTCTTTCTCTTTCATTTCGTTCCACGACCGACCCTTTGAATTATGCACACGTGCTACTCAAGTAAGTCACATGTTCCCCTGCATAAGGGAAGTGGGTTCTCATTCTAAACTGATCTTTAGAGAAAATCATAATTTACCCATGTTATAGTGCCGCACAAAATATTCACCTCTTCTCGCTGAGGCCTGAATATAAACATTACCAGCCTCGGTCTCATTTTTACTAAAGCTACTAAAAACATGCTCTGCAGTCCAGCTCTATTCTTCACATTAACTACCAACAGGTATCGTAGCATGGTTGTTGTATACATACATCATTATGTATGTGATTTATATAAGCAAAGTTTATCTATTTGTGAGTGTGACAATGAAATAAGTTTGTCTTACCGTGCAGATACTTATTTAATATCATTATGAGTGAGTAGAGATCAGGATGTCCTGTGGAAGAGATATGAGGAAAGAGATTGACTTCGAGTAGTTTAAAACACCTTTTATTTCCAGAACGCCATCTTACCGGAAGCCCCAACATCCGCATTTATATCATATTGTTTAGATGTATGACCGTCGAGGACAACTTGGATTTTTCTCTTACTTAAGAATGATTTAATTACATTATGTATTCTTTCAGTGATATCATATGATCTAGTTTTCCTTAGAAGACCATCGTGCCATACCCTGCCAAAAGCCTTAGATATATCGAGCATAGTCGGGATGAGATCGGGCCCACTTGCTTTTGATGCGCCTACGTTTTTTATGATACCATATACCTGAGAAGGAGTGATTTTCAAATTATCTAGTGTGGTGTCTGTCGGTAAAGGAAAGTCGTGGAAGAAGTGGCGTACCGCGTCTAGTGTGGAGTTTGAGGCAAACCAACTGGCTAGCAGGTTAGCCTCTTCGGTTGCCGTTCAAGCAACCTCATGATTGTTTGATAGTGGGGGAATCGTTGACTGTTCATTATTTACTACACTGTTGTGGATTTTCCAAAAAATCACGGGTTCCTAATTTCTGTGCTTTGATGCGTTTTCTGGTGGTTCCAGTGTATGCTGTCGCTATTTCTCTCTTACAATTACTTCTAGAGTCTATATACTTCTGTCTGTTTGAACTGGACTTTCGTCGGTTGAATCCACGGTACACATGCTGCCTTTGAGCAAGGGCAGCTGCACAAATAGAAGTAAACCATTGGGATGAACTGCCCACGGAAAATGCAAGCTTGCAACAAGACCTTTATGTTATAGAAAACCTGAACGAACCTCTACTGAGTGGACCAGCAATCAAAGCCCTCAATCTGCTGAGAGCAGTTAATAGTGTGACAAGTGAAGGGCACCAGTATAAAAAAGAATTCCTAGAACTGTTTACCAGTCTTGGGAAGCTGGAGCATGTGTATGACGCTTAAATGCAAGAGCTCAGCCCTTTTCTGTCGGTACACCTAGAAGATTGCCTTTGCCTATGAAACAGAAAGTGCTTGGAAGACCTGAAACGTCTGAAGAAATAGGAAAAAATCCGTCCAGTAAAATCACCAATTGAATTGTGTGCCCCAATAGTCGCCATCCAAAAAGCTAACGGCAAAGTTAGGTTATGCGTCGACTTTACCAAGCTAAACAAAAGCGTAAAACAGGAGAAATTACCTTTGCCCACCAAAGACCAATTACTGGCTGAGCTTGACGAAGTCAAAGTATTTAACAAACTTGACTGCAACAATGGATTCTATCAAATTGTCCTACATTAAAATTCCAGGAAACAAGTAGTTCTAAAATATGAAAAAATGCACCCACTTTATGCCATCTTTTTAGGGCGTGGGCGGTTTGTTTTTCATTCTTTTTTTGGAAGGGGGATATTCAATGCCAGAACTTGTATAGTTTTTTAACAGGTGCTTCTGCAGTTTAATTAACCATTTTAACGTAAGTAACGTGCTGACATTAACCGAGCAGAAGAACCATTTAATATTTCACAAAATTTATGTTTACATTTAGTGGGAGGCGGTGGAGGAGCGGGGAGTGTTGTGGTGTGGTGAAATATTAAACGGTTCTTCTGCACAGTTACTTTTTTTACAAAGGAGTCACCACTTATCAAGGCCAGAAGCAACTTGAGGATAAGGGTTATTATGTCAACAGTGGTCAATGCGACAATGTCGTAGTAATTGTTAGTAGTGGAAATTTGGTACATTTGATTACTTAAGGGGAACGGCTCATCAAGAACTTGTTTACGTTGGACTTGAAGATGACCATATTGTAGTCAGCCAGAAAACAGGCAAATGGAAGAGAATTCCACAGGTGTGCAGTTCTAAGAAAGAAACTTTGTTCATGGAATCTACGTTTAGGTTTAGGCACAGATAAAGAGTGGGGGAAAATGTTGATGGTTTTTTCACCTAAACGAGTATTTCTCAGGTAAGTCTGGTGTGGGGGGACCATAGATTGGAGCTCAGACGAGCATTTACCATGAAAATAACGATAAAGCAGAGACAGGCTCGCAGCGGCTCTTCTGTGAGAAAGAGGTTGCAGGGAAGAGAAAAGGGCACCCCCTACTAGGCTATGAAGTCTATTTTGAACTCTTTGCCCAGATGTAGCAACAGTATTCCATCCTTGGACGTACCTGACTCTTATATAGGTAGAGAATTGCATCAGCAGTGAAATATCTACTGGATTGTTAGAAGGATCCCACCATTTTCCCAGCGACCTTTGCAACAGATTTGATGTACATGTTCCATTTCAGATCAGGAGTAATGGTCAAGCCCAGGAGCTTGTCAAAACATGGAGCCTCTCCAAGACGAGAGCCATTTATTTCAATTGATGCCAGATGGGGATCAGAGCGTTGGTGATGTAAAGATAGAAGCTTGATTTTAGATGCATTAAAAGTAAACAGCCATCTCTTTCCCCATTGTAACACATACTCAAGATCAGAGGAGAGAGAATCAGAGAGAACTTTGTCGTTATGTGCTGCCATAGATGGTAGTGTCGCCAGCATAAATGTCTACAAATGATCTAAGTATGTGGCTTACGGAAGCTGTTCTTCTGCTCGGTTAATGTTGGCACGTTAATTACGGAAAAACAGTTAATTAAACTGCAGAAGCGCCTGTTAAAAGCTATGCACCCCCTCAAAAAATAACAACAACAAAAAAAAAAAAACGAAAAACATAAACCGGCAGCCTCCCCACCAAAAAAAGGTGGCCATAAAGTAAGTGCATGCATTTCTTCATATTTTTTAAACTACTTGTTTCCTGGAATTTTAAACGTTTGTGGTAATTTTAAAGGATTTTCCTAGAGGGAAAGACCCCCCCCCCTTAAAAATCGTGGCCACAAAGTGGGTGCTCTTTTTACGTTGAATTATTATAGAAAAGTGATCCCCACTTTTTTGAAACTAACACTTCTTCATATCTTGGGAACTACTCGTTTGCCGTAATTTTAAACGTTATTTTCGTTTTCAGCAGTGGTAATTTTAAAGGAATTTTCGAGGGTTGAGTGATTCTTCATATTTACCATTTTTACGACGTGACCTATTGTTGACCCAGCGTCGTTTAACCCCTAAAAAAAAAAAAAATGAAGATCTACTTTTTTTTTTGCGTGCACAAAAACAATGTTTTATTTTATTTTTATTATTTTACTTTTTTTTCACATAATAATGATGATGATGGTGGTGGTGGTGGTGGACTGGTGGTGGTGATGATGATGATAAAGAGTAGCTTCGCATTATCTTGTAATTTCCTTATGTCGCCCCCCCCCCCCGTTTCTGCGTACTGCATAAACAAATATGGCCGCCACTTTATATTGTAGGCACCGCCAAAAATGGCCGCAAAATCAAGTTGTTGTTTTTTAAAACGAAATTACATTTATTAAAATCCATTATTTCTGAGTAACTTTTTTTTTCCAGAAAGATAAAACCCTGAATTTTATCATATAGAAAACAGAATAATGTAAAACTTTTTCTACTATTTTTAATTAAATTTTAAATGTTAAATTTTCCCAAAAAGTTAACAATTGACATTTTTAGTCTTGCACAAAAAACGTACATAAATATTTAAAAAAAAAAGGTTTTTGAAATAATAAATTTATTTATTTATTGTCTAACTAAGATTTAGGGTGATTTTCTAAGAGAATATTCAAAAATATTATAATATAAGTACCTGGATTTCAAACAATTCCACTTATTCATATAGGTAACCAGTTATTTCGCGTCGATCTAGAGTCTAGATCGACACTGTTTACGTTTGCGTTTGATAAGAAGAAAACTATGGAAGACCAAACAGGTCAAAAAAACTTATTTTTTCAGTGACGAAAATTTCAATGTATTATTAAGCTGATAAGTTTTAAGTTTTTAATGTGTATGTGTGTGGGGACCAGGCTCCCCAAAATGGGGGGGGGGCAATTTAAAGCAGAATAAAAAAAATTATTTCAGCGCGTTTGGTCCACCGTAGTCGAAAGGCGGCAAACGTTTTCAAACGGGATCGAAAAAAATGATGCTATTTTTAACACAAAGGGCACAATATTTATCGAATTTTTTTTTTGTATCGATTCTTCAAAGCATGCCCTGTTTAATAATGGTCATGCATTATTCGGCTCGCTAAAAAAAATTGTTAATTTATTTATCAAAAATTTTAAAATGGCTTTTTTCATATAAATATTAAAAAACATTTTTTTTTTGTTTTGCTTAACTTAAATTAATTATTTTACTTAACATATTCACCGAATTTCACACTTCAAAACTCAAAAGCGGGATAATTAAACACAATCGAAGTTCTGATATTCAGACGTCAAAATAAGGTATGCAAACAATTTTTTTTTTAAATCTATAATTCTGTCCCTTACAACAACACAATATCTTGTGTTCAGTTTCAGATGATTATTTTAAGCATATTTGTTCCCACTTCAAATCAAGGGGGGGGTTGTAAGCAATATATATATATATATATGTATATATATATATATATATATAAATATCGTTTATAAAAAATAAGTACACTGTTATAAAGTTCATTCTACTCTTAATAATCGCTGAAAATTTCGTATTGATCGGATAATTACCTGATTTTTGGTAGATTTTTAAAAAGACGGTCCGTCAAAAAGTACTGACCTGTCCCCCCCCCAGTTTTGGCGGTGCCTATTATATTGTGACATGAAACATATGGAAAAAGTATGATGCAATATCGCGAAAGCTAGTTGTCGGCCTCACTTTTAAATGCGATATTCGTTTTCAGCACACCCGAAAAAAATTTTAAAGGTCGGTTGAGTGTGGGTCTACCTGGCCATATTTACCAAAAATTAATTCAATTTATCGTGTTATTTTATGTTTTAAATTTAATTCTCCCTGACCGCACGGCGCACGCCCAAACAGCACTGATTAGAAGTTTTAAAGTCAATAAAACCACTAAAAACTTTTCTAGATAGGTAGAAGAGTAACTTATCGGTAAAATCCATTGAAAGCGGTCGGTGGTTCTATGAGAAAATAAAGCTGTGTACGCATTATAAATGTTTCTTTTCTGTGTCTTATGTTATACATTAGTACATTAGGGGTTATTTCGCGTTAAAAGTTTATTTACTGCACTCATCTGGACTAGAGAAAATCATGATTTAAATGTGTATGTCTCGTCTAAATAACTAACGATGAATATCTAATATGGCCGACCAGACGGGTGATCAAAAAGTCAGATCGAGCGTGCCGTACCGCGTACCGGAAAACGAAATGAGACTAACGAAATGAGACCTCATTTGATCTCATTTCGGTTTCCGGTACGCTCGATCTGACTTTTTGATCACCCGTCTGGTCGGCCATATTAGATATTCATCGTTAGTTATTTAGACGAGACATACACATTTAAATCATGATTTTCTCTAGTCCAGATGAGTGCAGTAAATAAACTTTTAACTCGAAATGACCCCTAATGTACTAATGTATAACATAAGACACAGAAAAGAAACATTTATAATGCGTACACAGCTTTATTTTCTCATAGAACCACCGGCCGCTTTCAATCGATTTTACCAACTTATCTTGCCTTTGATAATATTTATTTGATATATATTTGTTTTTGACAACTTTTTCGAATCTGTGTGTATAATAAAACAAACTCCTTAAACTTTATATGATAACAATTCAACACAATGGCCAGGCATTTTTACAGGAGGAACAAAATAAAGATTACACTGTTTACGATGATCTTGATTCTATGTTCTTTAGCAGTTGATTTTCTCTTTAAATATTTTCTCGTTTAAATCGTGTTTTTCATCTTTTAATTTTGATGCTTTTATATTTTCATATATTTTATTTCTTAATGAATTGGACCCACAAAACAAAAGTTGTAACAATTTACTAAAAAAAAACCAAAATGTTCTGTTTTGAACACACACAAAAAAAACAAAAAAAAAAACCAAGTCTTCCACCATTTTTTTTTCGTATTTGAATGGAATGATAGGTTAGTTTTGTTTCGTTTCTCTTTTTTTTTACACTAAAAAAAAAAAAAAAAGAGAGTGCTACTTACTGATCCGCGCAATTTTTTAAATCGTATTTCTAAGTTTGATTAAAGTTTTATATGTTTTTTTTTTCAATTGTAAGGTTAAAGTACAGAAAAGTACAAAACACCCTCCCCTCCCCATGTTAAGAATGGCCTTTGAAATAATAACGTTACAGCACGGATCAATAAGTGCACTAGTACCAAAAATTGGTTAAATAATTTAAAAAATAATCTTAGACATTTAAATTGTGGTAAATTTTACTTACCGGAACTCGATGTGGAGGGGGAAGCAATGGAATTTTCTGTGGGAGTTGTTCAAGCAAAAGGTTTGAAAATGCTTTTTATATATGATTTTATAATCGTGTTACGTTTCGTAGTTACTTTTACAAGGACGATCTGTCGTTGTAAGCAACAAGGCAATTCGTTACAACTCCAGTTAAGCGAGAAAAGTTGTGAAGGAGGATTCACCACGCAAGGTAAGAGTTTCATTGTTTTTTTCCTTCTACGTCGAGTTCAGGTTTAACACGTTGAGTTGCAGAAACGTCTGCCTCCCTCCTCCCACTTTAGTCGGTTAAAAATCCAACATTTTGCAAGAAATTGCAAAAAATAAATAAATAAAAAATGGACGACCCTGTTACTCGGAGGGAACTAGAGAGAAGACTAGCCCTTCAAAGAAAAATAAGGATGACTGTGGTGAGTATGGAAGAGGAACCTCTGTCATTGAATGTGTTTTTATCCTTCAAAAAGGATATAGAAGGATGGCTAGAAGAGCTAGAGGGTGTGGCATGGAGTATGGAGGAACAACTGGCTACCGAATAGGAAGCTGAATCCTTAGCTGAACTATTTTAAGCTTCTTTTAGATTTAAGAGAGAGGTGTGATGCCGACTGGGGGTTGTACAGTCAGTGAAGGAAATACTTCAGAGGTCCCTATAGAAGATAGGAGGTCCCCCAACATCGAACCAACCTTTAACCTTCATAGTCAGGAAGCCACTAGTAACTCAGAACCAACCAAGTCCTTCAACCCAACAGCACATTCTTCCTTTTCAGTAAAACCTTTTAAAATTACTGAAAGGGCCACATTTCAGTGGAAAAGATTTTGAAAAAAGAAGTTTTAAGGAATTTTATCACCAAGTTTGAGAATTGTGCTATGTCAATACCATCAGCAATGGGAAAGCTGTATTTTTTTAGGTGTTCTCCTGAGGGTAGAGCCTTTCAACTAATTGATCAACTTTCAGTCTTTGAAGACAGCTATCCAGTGGCTCTAAAATTGTTCAAGGAACAATATTTGGATGAGGAAGAAATACATGGCAAAATAATCCAAGGTATATTAGATTTTCGCTTGGAGAATGCAAAAGATTTGGTGGGGTTATAGGACTTCATGGTGAGAACGCAGGCAGATGTATGAGAACTTAGAGCATCATACAACTGTGATTGATATGATGATATGTCGGCAGGTGCAATAATTATTTCTCAGGTATTGTCTGGAAAATTACCATCCAACATAAAAAATGAACTGATCAGGATTTCTGGAAAGACCAACATTGACAGTAATCCTATTGGAGACACCAGAAATTATTAAGCGGTTTTTGATTGTTTGGAAACTTTAACAGCACCCTGTGGCTAAGCTGAGGCCCCCAGCAAGACTTACGAAAGAAAATGAAGATTAATCACATTCCTCCCTGGAGGCTTTCAATGCCGAAGTGGAATCAAAACCACAAAAATGCGAGTTTTGTAAGAAGCATGAACATTCTTCGGAAAGTTGTCTCTACTACATCTCCCATGAAGCCCGGATTAAAAGGTGCAAGGAAATTTGACGGTGCTTTAGATGCCTAAAAAAATTAACATAGGGGAGCAATGTGCCCTTTAAGAACAGCTAGAAATAGTAGCTGTAGCAGCTGCACTGTTAAGAGCCATGTGACAGCAATGTGCCCAGACAAGAGAGGCAAAGTGCGCACAGACACCTATTTACACATGAATGATTACAGTTACAGTTTCATGTCTCCAGTAATCAGCATGGTGGTAGGAAAGTGGAATAGTTAGTTGGAAATAAATTGTCTCCTGGACACCAGAACCCAAAGGACCTACTTTGATATCTCTGTTCTAGAAAGACTGAATTGCTTTTCTACAGCAAAAGAAAGTAGGTTGGAAGTGAAAACCTTTTTGGGCTCGGAAACAAGACGTTTTAAAAAGCCCTCTGTGTAATTAAGACTTATCCCTGGGAAAGTTCACACTCTTCAAATTCTTTCCAGTGAATTTAGTTTTTCACATGAATTACTGGAGCTTCCGCATATAGTTAAAAACCTGTAACGACATCAATTGGCAACCAAGTACAATTCCAGGGACAGTTATATTAAAATTGAGGGGATATTGGGAATTGATGCCATTCAATTCATAGAACCGTTTCAAATCGTCCCCTGCATGTATGGAGCTGCTTTTTTCACTCCGATAGGACTTTGGTAACAGCCGTTGCTTCATGTATGAAAATTAACTAAAAACAAGACAAAGTAAAGAGAGAGACAAAAATTAATTATACCTCCTTGTTGGCAAAGACCTCTCCACTTCCAGAGTACAAAATTAATTTTGTGCTGAATCCAGAAGAAAAATGCCTAGACCCCTTAAAAGATTGGTTTGGGGAAGGAAACATCCAGAGAGGACTAGAAAGAATGTTTAGTATGGAGTCGCTGGGATAACCTATCACAGAGGAATTCTCCACCGGGGATGAGGAAAAAGTACAAAAGTTTATGAACTCTATATTCTACAGAGATGGTCGATACCATGTACAACTGCCATGGTATGAAGATAAAGTTAAGTCTGTGCCTTGTAACCATAATGCCGCTCTTAGAATACTAGAAAGAGTAGTTAAAAATACCTGGATAAGAAAGGTCTCTATGATCAATACTTGGAGGTCTTTTGATAACAAGAAGATGAAGTAATTATAGAGGAAATAACTCCAGAAAACTTTCAAAATTACATATGGATTCCGTACAGACCGGTACTCAAACTGGTAGATCAGATGACCACAAAACCTGTATTCAATTGTTCCTACAAGAGGGCAAATTCAATATCTCTGACTGAGGCATCCTATCCAGGAGTCAACCCAATGGGAGACATGTTGGAATGGTTGATTCACTTTAGGGCCAACAAATATGTATTATTGGCCGACATAAGTAAAGCATTCCTCATGATTCGTCTAGACGTGGAAAAGTACCACAATCGTTCATATTTCTTTTTAAAGAAAGGCGACAACTTGCATTGTTACAGATACTCTACCATCTTATTCAGTTTCAATGCAAGCCCATTTATATTAAATTATGTCTTGAAGTATCATGCAGAAAAATTTCCTTCAGATGAATATTCTCAGGTACTCAAGTTGAACTTTTATGTGGACAATTTGGTGAAAACAGGAAATGACGTAAATACTCTATCTACGTTAAACACAACGGTGAAGAAGCGACTACAAGAGGGTAACTTTGAGATACAATCCAGAAACTCCAACAGTGCAGTGTTACAAAACAAGATGGCAGATGGAACTCTGTAAGGGTTTGATGCTGGTATGGAGAAATTTGTAGGGTATATGTACAGTTTCCAACATGATACTATGAAGGTTTGTTCACACCAGTGCGATGTAACCACATCAACAAAAAGGAAAATGCTCTCAGAAGCTCGAAAAATGTCTGTTTCTTCCCCATATACTGACGATAGAAAAGCAAAGTACTTTGTTAAAAAAACGCCAGCCCTGTTGTATGACTAAGGCAGTTGTGTATACGCTATTTGTGAAGTTGAAAGCAATAATCATTCTATGTTAAGAAAAGCCAGTTAAGTGTTGACTTCTTTTCTTTGTTTGAAAACGCTGTTGTCGAGTGCAGTCTATTTTTCAGATGGCCTAGTTGACAGTTTGGAAGCCAGGTCAAAGGTGAAACCAGTGAGCACACCACGGCGGTGGGACCAAACTCGACCACTAGACGAGAACACAGGTAATGCCACAGGGATCGGCATCGGTTACATCTCACACCCAAGCCTGTGCATATGAGCTGCCCTGTAGGGGTTACACCTTTACCTTCCGGTAATGGTGAGGAGCAGAATGCTGATAGAACTTTGGAGGCAAAAACTGGATTGGGATGATGAAGTTCCAGAGGAGTCAAAAAGAACATGAAAAGCTCTGGTGATGAACTTGATGCAATTGGGCTCTGTATCATTTCCAAGGAGAGTCCTAGATGAAAATCAGCCAATAAAATTGTTCCTATTTTGTGATGCCTCCAAACTTGCATGCAACTTTTCAACATATGCCGTACAAGATAGACAGTCTGCACTGGTGTTTGCTAAAGCAAAAGTAGCACCCTTACAAGGTAAATCTCTCCCCACTTTGGAGCTTTTGTCAATATTCTTGGCATTAAAATGTTTTCTCTTTATAAAGGAAACCTTATAGAACTCACTGATAGATAAAGTATATGTTCTTACGGACACTCAAGTAGTATTGGCTTGGATACTGGCCAAATCGATAATCACAAAAAACATCTTTTTGCGCAACAGGCTGCAAGCTATAACACAAATGTCTGCAATGATCAGGTTGGAGATGAGGTTGGAGTTGAGTTTCCAATATGTGCCAACTAAGGAGAATCCAGCTGACTACATCACAAGAGAGCTAACCTTTAAAAAATTTAAGGAAAATCTGTCCTATTGGTATGAAGGCCCTGCATGGATAAAGCAAGAAGAGATTCGGTGGAACACGATCGAGTTAGGTTGCCTCTCGGAAGAACAAAAGGAATGCATTCCTCTTGCAATAAATTTGTTTATGAGAAATACAAACGAAAGTCCGCCTATAATCTCTGTAGGAAGATTCTCCAACTTCAACAGATTAATGTAATGTAACTACTTTGGTTTTTAAGTTTGCCAACAAAACGTTGAAGAGGAGTGAGGACAATCGCTTTCTGGCAAAAATTTATTTGATAAAATTAATGCAAAGAGAATCTTTTTATCAGAGTTAGATTTTTTGTTGGATCCTGAAGGTAAGAGTCAGCCAAAACTAGTGAAAAACCTAGAAAATGTGGATTAGGAAATTCTTTATGATGAGGATGTGACAGACCAAAATCTATCTTCCCGACCTGATGAGGATGTGCCAGACCAAAATCTACCTTCCAGATCTGATGAAAGTGTTAGAATCTGGATTTAATCTGCATGTAATAAACCGGAAGATTTCAGACCAACGGCGGCTTGTGATCAGTGTAATGACTGGTTCCACTTTGGTTATGTGGGCCTAGTAGATGCACCCCCTAAAGATGAAGAATGGTATTGTCCAACTTGCAGGCCCAGTTTGTTAGAGATCTAAAAGGAACCAAAGATTTCTGGTGCAGGTCTTAGGCAAGACCTTAAAAACTGCGACTAAAAAATGAATTCCCTTCTCTTTTCCCCTATCTCACATCCTGTAAAAGACTTTTTTCTTTTTTTTCGTTTTTCTTTTTTTTCTATGGGAATGTGTGGTAATTTTTAGCGGAACTCAACGTGGAGGGGTGAAGCAATGGAATTCTATGTGGAAGTCGTTCAAGGTAAAAGGTTTGAAAAGGCTTGGTCGACTGATTTTATAATAGTGTCGGTCTTTTTATGTAGTCCAGTTATCTTTCGTAGTTACTTTTACAAGGACGATCTGTCGTTGTAAGCAATGAAGCAATTCGTTGTAATTCCAGTAAACCAAAAAAAGCCGTGAAGGATTCACCATGCAAGGTAAGAGTTTCATTGTTTTTTTCCTTCTACACCAAGTTCAGGGTTAATACGCTGAGTTGCAGAAACGTTTGCCTCCCCCTCTCTTCCCACTTTAGTCGGTTAAAAATCCGACAAAATAATTTTTTCTATTGCAATCCAATAAATATTGCGGTAATTTTTACTTACCGGAACTTGCTGTGAGGGAGGGGGGTGTAGCGATGAAATTCTGTGTGGCAGTCGTTCACGCAAGAAGTTTGCAAATGCTTGATCGATTGATTTTATTATGTTGGGTTTGTTGTCCACTCACATTGATTGAATGTGACACCAATTTGCATAGAATCGACTAGCAGGTCATATATTACTAGCAGGTCATATATTAACCAAAAAACAAAACAAAAAACGCTCCTATCGTCTATCTGTGTCATTGGTCTTTTTGTTTAGCCCATTGTACTTTTCTTTGTTTCTAGTATAAAAACGAGCTGTTGTTGCAACTCCTATTTACCTAGAAAATTCGCTGCAATTCCTGTTTACCCAGAAAAGTCATGAAGGATTCACTACACAAGGTAAGAGTTTCACTGTTTTTTCCTTTTGCGTCGAGTTCAGGGTTAATATTTTGAGTTGCTTAAATGTCTGCCCCCCTTCTTCCCTCACTTTGGTCAGTTAAAAATCCAACAATATGCGTTATAACAAACGTGATTAAAAAAGCTTAAATCTCCGATTAAAAAAATTTCCTAAAAATGTATTTTCCAATCTAACATTTAGATTTTTGTCAAAAATGTGTATTTATTGAAGTAAAACATAGTTTTTTTTTTAAAGAAAAGAATAATTTTTACAATAAAAACAAAATAATTTCATTTGAAATTGATCGAATTGTTAGACTGCTTTTCCAGTATTTAATTGTTTTAACTTTTTTTTTGTCTACTTATTATGTCGCTGGAGATTTCTTTTCATTTTACTTTTGATATTTTATCCAGTAGTTTAAATTTTAGAATGGGGATCACTTTCTTTTATAAAGTTTACATGAAATGTGCACCTATTTATTGATTATCACCAATTAACAGAATAAAAATATTGGTAAATCTTTACTATCCAACCCAACATAGTTTACCCCTTAAAAAAATGTAAAAATCTACTCTTTGGTTCTACTATGTTTCAACAGACTTTTAAAATTATCCGCAAAGAAGTAATTAAAAATATAAAAAAATATTTAGGATATTAGAGAGAAGGACCACTTTCCTATATAAATTTAATGTACAATGAGCACCCACTTCACGGCCAGTTAAATGTCAACAAGATGTGATTGTTTTCTGTTTTCAATTTTTGTGGCAGAGAAGAGGGGTCATATCCGTTTTCTCTTTCTCATGTTTTTTTTTTGGGGGGGGAGATAGAGCTTATGTGTTATTAACTATTCTGTACTTTCACCTAACAACTTACTTAACAAAAGATGCCATAAAATTATGTTGGCCATAAAAAACTTGGTGTTCATGCACTATTTGACTCGTGCTATTTTAGAAATGGTATTTTCAAGTTTACTGATATCTTTTTTATTAAATTGTAAAATGGCAGTCCAGAATAGTTGCAAAACACCCTCCCCTCCCATGTTAAAAATGGCTTTATAAATGATAACAGTATTATTTCAGTGCACAGGTCAAATATTGCATAACTACCAGAACTATTTTAAAAATTGTCACCGTAACATATATTTAGTTGTTTTCTACCAGTATTTTTTATTTTTGAGCAGTTATCAGGACTTCCCAGATGAGTCTCTCAATTCAAGTATTTTGGTCTTGTTCTAACATAATCTTAGGCAGCATTATTTTGTCAAAGTAAATAAATACTTCAAAATAAATTAAAACATAAAAGAAAATCCAGGTATGTAGAAGACTTACTTTTCTTGCCTTTGGTAACATTAATTTTTTTTCTATCTTTGTTTTTTTACCACTTTTTCATTTTTGCATTTCTCTCCTGAAGTGTTGAAATTAAATTTTTCCTTTGAACTGGTATGAGTAAAAAAGAAGAATGTTCTCCCAATGAAATAAATACCAGCATTTTATTTATTCAAATTCGACCATCTCTTAATTTGCATACGGCACCTTTTCATTACCTATTGCTCATATTTCGAGTTCGAGTGTTGGTGACTTTTACAATACATATGCCATCCTTGGACGCTTGTTTTCATGATCATTGTCACACCCCTCCCTGATTGGATGATCACACAGGCAGCATCCTGTCTTTGGTTTGTTGGGTGCTTTTTCATCATCGGTTATGAGACTTTCTAATCCACTTTCGGAAGATCTTATGCTGTCAGGATTTTCTTCTGATGAGAATACACCATATTAGGGGTGCAGGTCCTTCATGTGTCAGGGCATCCCGTTCACCAAAACTGATCGTAGACTTGGATACCAGATCTTGCCAAATCGCATGGTACAATGGCTCTCTGATTAAATCACTGATACATAGTCTCCAATTTGATAAGGACTATACTCAGGGCTACTTGGAGCATAACATGGATTCCTTTCATCCCGAGCACCATAAATAGAATTGGCTATGGTATGGATCAGTGCATTCTAACCACGATCCATTTCACAGTGTGATGGCATCGCTCTACTATGCCATTCTCGGCCGGGTCATATGCACAGGGGAATCTCCAGTTCATGCCCCATTCATCTGGGAACGTCCTGAATTCTTTTGTGCGGAAGGCTCTTTTGTTATGCATCAGTAGTTTGCAAGGTGGGCCATGTTCAGGAAAGACTACTTCCAGTATGTGAATTATAGTTGCTGAGTTCTGCTGTGCTGCCTCCACATTGAAAACCACGATGGGCTACAATCCATGATAGTAAATGCTAAGCACTGTAGTTTGTAATGTTCATTCCATTAAAAAAGATGAGAACAGTGAATCCAAATAGTATGAGCATTTCCATTCTCTCATGATGGTCACAGTGTCTCGTGAACTGGTACTTGAAGATATGCTCTGAAGAGGTCAAGCAATAACACATTTGCCTTTGTAGACATCTTAGCAGTGCTGACATTTGCATTCGCTATGGATTCATCTACATGATTTGCACTAGTCTATCACAGACTGCACCTTCACCTTATTCCACAGCATCACAGCCATCAAGATAACTCCTTGAGAGTCTTTTTTTCTGGGTATGGCACAAGCCAACCCTTATCCATCCATGCCCTGATCATAATCTGGTCAAAGTTCCATAGTCACTTGATAGTCTGGCTCTGAATTACGCATTTCTTCACATGGGTGGTTATCTGCCAATTCCATGCAGCAATCCATGCTCGTTTCCAATCATCAAAGTTCGGTTTACTGATAGACATAGCTACACACGTGGAGGCTTTCCCAACACTGATCCGGATTAAACCTTTCATTGCATCGATTCTTGCCAACAGATAAAATTCCAGCGGTTAATCATGCATTACTTGAGCATCGATCCTAACATAGTCACTGTTAATTGTTAAAATAGTGACTACTCCTCTTCCCCAGCATGGACGGGCTGCCCCTCCAATAGTCAGGATGTCCATTTTTGTTGTCTTACAGAATTGACATTAATTGGCATCTGTTGTAGAACCAATAGTAATAAGCCCATCCAGTCTTCCTCCCACTCCTCTCCCATAACCCTACTTCCGGTTTCGGGCTCACTGCCAAGCAGTTCCGGTTTGTAAGACTAGAAAATAAACGCGTTTCATTCCAGTCTCTCAGCATTCTAGTTATCACTAATCATCAGCACATGTAAATAATACAACAGCATCTATTATTGTATGGAAGCATACTATGTCAATAATTGCCAAATTCCACATTCCATCAACATAGACAACAATCTTCGTGAGCACCATATTTTGGTTGCTTGAAGGGTTGAAATGAAAGTTGACCTTTGAAATGCTGAATACCGTTTAATGTTGAAGTTAAATGTTCATGAAAAGTTTTTATTGTTTACAATGTTCTCTGCGCATGCAAAAACAGCAATCTCTTTTCTTTTTCCTGTTTTGACGTTTGTAGAAAATCTGTATTTCTTTCTTCCTACTGACATGTGAATTAACCGTACGTTCAAATGACTGCAAGTCAAAAAGAAGACTATTCGATCCAACGGAAGAAATACCAGCTTTTTATTTGCTCAAATATGACTGCATCATAATTTGCATATCTCAGCTTTTTTTCCTATCAGTTGGGTTTCAAGTTTAAGTGTTGGTGACTTTTTCAATACGCACAGACAGGACATCGTCAGACCCTTCTTTCCATTACCGTTTGCCACATGTCAATACTTCCAAATGCTGCTTTGTTTATTAAATTGTTATGTGAAAGTACAAATTAGTTACATGGACCCCTTTTTCCATATTAAGAATGGCTTTCTAAATAAGAACGTTATTATAAATGGTATGCGACTTTTATTTGAATCAGGGCGAAACAAAATGGATAAGTAAAAAAGTCTCAAATCTAAAATTGAAAAATAGTAATCCCCCTTAATTTATACAAAAAATATGAAAAAGATGAAATCTAATTCTAAGCATCTGTCCATCAGGTCAGCCAAATCCGTTTTAAAAGCTAATTGGTTTGGCAGTTGAGTTTCTACTCTTTATATATTAAATAATTCATCCAAGATACTGGTCTATCCTCTGAACAAATAGTACTCTACTGATAATATTATGATATCGTACCATAATATCATAATATTATGACGTCATACTATATTATGACGACATACCATAATATCATAATATTATAACATCATACCATATCCTAATATTATGATGTCGCCCATAATATCATAATATTATGATGATATACCATAATATAATATTATGATGACATACCATAATATAATATTATGACGACATACCATAATATAATATTATGACGACATGACCTGTACTTGCTGAACTACATGCAGAATGTATAAAATTATTGTTGTGGGGTACAAATCACCCCTATTTGAGAACTAAGCAGAATCAACTAGTCCTATGAATACCATTGGCTTCAGAGACTAAAGGGAGACATTCATACCATGTTTAATCACATGTGATGAACACGTTCCTCTCATACAACTTTAGTGGCTCCTGTATTCTTTATGATAAATTCATATTATATTTTATATATTTTATACTATTTGTTTTGTTTTTTTTTGTTTTTTTTTTTATTCAATTTTCACCCCAAACAAGGCACAGTGCCATTTTGAAGCAGGGGGCAACTATCAGAGACTTAATTAGCGGGGTCATTATGAAGGGAGATGAGTAGAAAGATGTTTGTTAACATTACACTTGAACTTCTGCATATCAGTGCAGTTGGGAAAGCAGAATCCCGGAAAGGAGTTCCAAAGACCCGCAGTTCTGGGGAAGAAACTATTGGAGTAAAAGGCTTTCTTTCACCTAGGGATCTCTACTGTAAAGGGATGAGACTTAGTAGCTTGTCGGGTTTGTTGGGGGTAGTTACGTCGGGGAGGTACAAGTGTTTGCAGTTCGTCAGAGCATTCACCATTAAAGTATTTGTAGAACAGGCAGAGGGATGCAACATCTCGTCGATGGGATAGAGGCTGAAGCCTATATGACAGTTCAGGACCTATCAGGTTGGTGACTCTCTTTTGACCCCTGTCCAGGAGTGAGAGACAAGCAGCAGATGCACCAGCCCAGATGTGACAACAGTACTCCATACATGGGCGAATGGTGGCCTTATAGAGGTATAGGATATTGTCAGGCGTAAGTAGTTTTCTAGCACGGTAGAGGGAGCCAACCTTCCTTGCAGCAGCCTTGGCAATGCTCTCAATGTATCTATTCCAGTTCATATTGCCTGTAAATGTTAGGCCGAGGAGTTTAAAAGAAGTGCTTTCAGGCAATGTGTTCTTGACAATTGCTATTGGTGGTAGAGAAGGTTTCTTGTAGTTATTGAAAGAAACAAGCTTAGTCTTAGCAGTATTGAATGTGACCAACCATTTTTGTCCCCATTCCACTACAGATTGGAGGTCATCCTCTAGTGTTTCTGCCATTTCCTTGGATATGTGTTCATTTGTTTTCCCCTCATATAGAGTTTTTACATTTGAAGGAGATATAGGACGAAAACAATGTTTACTCACGGTTTGCAATATGGTGTGACACATTGGTGTGTTCTGTTCTGGCAACGGAATTGGTAAAAGACTTTGAACCAAACCTGCAAGCTTGATTTGTTTAGATACTTTTTACAGCAGCCAGGTTAGGCACAAGGTCAGTTTGGAGTGGGTACCCATTTCCTTTTAAAATATGAGCTAATGCCTGAGAACCTGGTTTCTCCAGACTGAACAAATCTCACGAATATCAGATCTTGAACTGAAAGTAAAAGAACGCCTAGTTGTCGTCTGCTTTATAATATCGTTTTTATGAAAATTAAGCTTGACATCTTTTTCTAATTTAATATTTACTCATGTAAATATTAAAAAGTTGCGATTAATAAAATAATACTAATTTTATCCGTGATATTAAGTAAAGAGATCGGGTTCATTTCGAAATTATTTAATTTTTAATTTTCCTTTTAAATTTATTTCTGCGAACTTGCTCTTCCGTTCGCCATCTTGAATTTTAATTTCAGCTTGCGAAATCATTTGAAAAATCGTTTCTTTTATAAAAGGCCATTAAAGTCAGTCGAAATCAGATTATAAAACAAAAAGTAAGTATTACAACATGAATTTAGTATCGATTTATTGTGTATTTGTAGAATATGTTAAAAATGTAAGGGAGATAATTACATAATTATGATGAAAATACTGAAAACCTACACAAGTGATTTTTTTTTTAGTTGTAGATTGCGTTTTATTGTTTTTGTTATTTTATTTAAAAACACACTAACTCAAAACTTAGGAAAACAACAACTTCGTTATTGTTTATGTTGAAAATGTATAAAATTATTTAAATATTAAATTAGGTAAATAGATTTCGGTAATGTTGACTCAGTTGTTACCCAGTTCGGATATGTAAAATAGTTCGTCTTAAAGTTGTGTGCATGACCGGAAGTTGAGTCCCGAACAAAAACATGGAATAATTCACTAAGGGTATGAAACGAAACTTCATTTTTTATTTATTTATTCTTTCTTTTATTAATCACCGTTTTTTAATTTTTTTTTATAATAATTGCGTTGCAAAATGTGATAAACATTTACATTAGGTCCAATACCACAATTTTCTTTAAAATGATCACGTTTCTAGGTTTTCGACTATGTTTAATATGACCTTCACCTTCACCGAGGTGAACGATTTATATGACCTTCACTGAGGTGCGCGACTTGACACACAAAAATAAACCGCCTCTTAATCACCTGCTAACGCATGCGTCACTGTAACGTCCAATGACAACAACAACCCCAACCTTCTCACTCGACCTGCCTTTACACCACTATCTCAATCCCTTCTCTTGCGCATGCGCCTGTAGATTCCTGACAACCTCGAGACTTCTGCTTATAAAAACCCAAGTTTTGTTGTCGCGCATGCCTATGCAAGGCACAAACACGAGGGCGTTTGTTGTGTTGGTAAGTACTACGCTCCCCCCTGATCTGATGATCACATAGAGTGCACTCTGGGGGTGGCCTCTTAGTTCGTTGGCTTCTGCGAAGGATGGTATTAACACTCTCGGATTCAGGTTCTGGTTCTGGTTCTGGTTCTGTGTGAGGTTCTGGTTCTGGTTCTGATCCTGCCTGATCAGACGAATTAAAACTACCACTTTCTTGCTCGGTGACCTCACTCATCAGCAGCTCATCATCTGATGATTCGTCGCTCTCTGTAGTTGTGGGATGTACTTCACTAGCTGGGCGAAGATCGCGCACATGGCGTGGGGTTCCATCAACAAGGACCAACTGCTGGCTGACCACTCCAGATATTCGTCCTCGCTCGAACTTGGTGGTGCACCGGTTTCCAGGGGGTCTAACCCAAACTGGATCCCCTACCTTGTATTTGTTATGACTCTCTTCGTCGATTGGTTGGACAGTGTCAATGCCCTTTATCCTAACACGGTATTTGTGTATGGCATTGGCCGGTGCTGTTGTTAGTGTCTTCCCATCCTTTGGTGTGACGTTATACCAATACGTGGCCTCCGTAATGGTGCATTGTTTTCTGGCAGCAATTCTCTTGATGCTGCGATGGCTCCTCTCAGCAATGCCATTCCCTGATGGCATATGGGCACATCGCAGTCGTAGTCGGACACCCCACTCATTCAACAACTGCCGAACTTGGTGGCTACAAAAAGCAGCATCGTTGTCCGTCAATATCTCTTCCGGCCCACCTCACTCAGAAAAGATAGATGACAGTTGGCGGACAACATTCACTGAGTCCTGCCTGGTCATTTGCCGCCACACCACAAAACGAGTGGGTCCACAGTTGATAAGGGTTAGAAAGGGCTTACCACTGTAATGGGTAATATCCATCGTTAATCGTTGCCACACATGCTCAACTTCCAATCGCCCCTTCTGCCATTGCTCAGGTGCAGGATCGATAGACTGGCATGCCTCACAGTGCCTGATGATCTGCCTGACATCCGCCCTTGTCACTGCCAGGTCTACACACCTCGCAAAATACAAAGTTCTTTTGATACCTGGATGTCCACTCTGCACATGAATTCTTTGTATTTGGCATGAGCTAATCGCGCCAACTGCGCAAGATCGAGCAGTGAACTCCACGCCTGTCTTCACAGCTTCATACCATTTGTGAGGCACACAGGTTAGTTGGTCTGCACGATTACAGTGTGATGCCATGAGCGTTACACTCACCGACAGGTCATATTCTGATACCAGACTCTTCAGGGTGTTTAGCCTCCGCCGGATTAACATCTCACTGGCTGCCTTAGTATGGACTCTTGTTCGTCCCGAGAGAGTGTCGGACACCCAGTGGTAGATGCAGAGAGAATCCGTGTACAAGTGTAACTTCTTCGACTGCCATTGCAGTGCCAGATTTAAACCCTTCACAACAGCATCCAGTTCCGCCAGGTTGATGTGTTGAGCATCATTCACGGGTCGCAGCCAGCATGCGTCTTCAATTACATTTCCACATTGCTCCAATAACACTCCCAATGCCAAAGAACTAGCGTCAACCCACACATTCACAGTGTCCCCATCGACACACCATTCTCCACGGGCAGGATCCTCCTTGTTAACTCTCTCTTGGGTTTCTGTCGTCATCAGAGTTAGAAGAGCATCATCAGATACATCATCCCAACCTGTAGTTACTAAACTTGCCCTGCGTTTGATGACGCCCACAGCTGCTCGGAGCCAGCCACACGCTGGTAAGTGACCAATAAGTTTCCCACACAAGGAAAAAATAGTCCGCCGCGTAATAACATCAGGGACGGTTGGAATCTCACTGCCACTCCTCCATCGTAAGGTACCGTCTTTCCCGCAAACGTCCAATCCTAATACCCGTGCTCCATCCCTCAGACGTTCGGGATCCTTGCACTCCAACCCGAATTGAGCTAACTTTTCTCTGACATGCGACGCAGATTGTACGTTTTCATTGACATACACATCATCAATATAGGCTGATGTTGCGTCCTCAGTAGTCTTTTCCTGGGACAACACTGCATTTACGATGGTCTTCATGATTTGCGGTGCCACATTCAGCCCAAAGCCAAGCCGAGTAAGGCAGTATCTCTGACCCCGGAACCACACTGTCTGGAACGGCCACAATGTCTCATCCACTCGCACCTGCAAATAAGCCTTCCGCAAGTCTACTATAGACACATTGGAGCCCTTCTGGCGCCATTCTTTCAGCTTGCTGGCGCACACGTCAGCATCGGCAGTGTACGTCTCAATGTATCTATTGAGTTCACGATAGTCCAGCACCGGACGAACTTTTGATTTGTTATGCTGGACTACAGCCATTAAGGGAATCAGACCCTTGGGTGGTCCCAGCTTGTTTAGGTAGGGGATCAGCCATCCATCCTGGATCCATGCCTCAAGTTCCTTCTCGTAATCATTACAGGCCTCGTTGGGTATCGAGTACTCTGCAATGCTATTCTTGAGTTCTGTTGGCGCCCTTCCTTCCGTCCACTTCCACGATGCAGTCCATGCTTTTTGGTGAGGGTCGTAGTCCACCTTAAAATCAGGCCGATCGATGTGAACTGCAGCACACACTGGGGTTTCCAAAAATCACACAGTCCCATCTCTTCCGATAACCACTCCCCCCAGTGCCTTAATAGCATCATATCCCAATAGTACATCGAATCCCAGCAAATCCCCTCGCATCACCAGCACATTAATGTTTGCGGCCACACCAGAGTCTGTGTGGACTTTGACAGTTCCGGCTCCACAGCAAGCTTGCGTATTGCCACCTATTGTGGTTACTTTGATGTTCTGCTTTGTCCAGTTTCGACACAACTTGGCACTCATGATGGTGTGTGAGCAACCGGAGTCGAGAAGAGCTGAAAAAAGCACTTGGTCCACGTACACATTTATTGTCGGTTGCGCCTCAATTAAATCTTGTCCGGGGAACAGGGCGGCGCTGACATCCTGCCCCCTGATGCATTTCCCGCACAATTTTGGGATAAATGTCCATAGCTACCACATTGGAAACAGCGCGGGTGCCCCCGCCCCTTGTTAGTACAATTTCTTGCGATATGGCCTCGCTGACCACAGCAGAAACATCTCCCATTGGTCGTGGGTCTCAAACTGGGACTCTTTTCAGCATTAGTCTTGGCTGCCTGCGCCATCATTACAACCGGTTCCCTCAGGTCCTCCTCATCTCTGATAATGGCTCAGGCGCATTCTAACAAATGTTCCATGGGCGTTACAGATATGCTGGTGGAAGCCCTCAACAGTTGCTTAACATGGGTGGGAAGGCCGGCCACAAACGCATACGCCAGTGTTTGCTCTGACACTCCATTGCCAAATAGAACTGCAAGTTTCTTCAGCTCCGCGAAGAAGACGTCCACGGTTTCTCCTGGCATGAGCTTCCTAGTGGCAAATGTTTCGTAGGCCGTACAGGGATCCATGGAAAATGCCTTGTATAAAGCATTTTTTATACAGGTAATATCAGCCTTCTCCACAGCACTCAGTTGCTGATATACACTTAGGGCGCCTCCAGCCAATCTTAGGGGAATCACGGTATGCACCCCCTTTACTTCACAGAGGTTGCAGGTCAGCTCAACCCTTTCGACCCAGTCGACAACAGAAGTGGATCCGTCGAATTCGGGTATCAGTTTTAAATCAAACTTTGCCCCAGCCATAGTTGTCCAGGAAAAGAGACAAAATGAAATAGCCGAAAATAGCTTATGACCTTCACCTTCACCGAGGTGAACGATTTATATTACCTTCACCGAGGTGCGCGACTTGACACACAAAAATAAACCGCCTCTTAATCAACTGCTAACGCATGCGTCACTGTAACGTCCAATGACAACAACAACCCCAACCTTCTCACTCGACCTGCCTTTATACCACTATCTCAATCCCTTCTCTTGCGCATGCGCCTGTAGATTCCTGACAACCTCGAGACTTCCGCTTATAAAAACCCAAGTTTTGTTGTCGCACATGCCTATACAAGGCACAAACACGAGGGCGTTTGTTGTGTTGGTAAGTACTGCATTTAATAAACAAATTTCATTTAGATCTTGCAGAGACAAGCAGTTTTAGATGTAAAGCTAGAACACTGTTCGCATTTCCTTTATTTAACATTGCAGTATTATGTCCTTTCTGCGTAATAAATTCTGCTGTCTTGGCTTCCGTATTCCTATTTCTTTTGTACCACATCTTTTGCTTTGTGGCATATGGCATAGTCAAAGAGGATCTTAATTGTCTACCCATTAAGGCAGATAGACTTTCTGGCCTGCCTGCATGTGGAATATTTCTATAACTTAGTAATAATCTTGGTAGGAAAGCATCGATTTTCTCTTTTTGTTGCAAGCATGCTTTTATGCCCTTCTTTTCCCTCTGCACCACCCTTTCCGCTATTTCATTATTTTCAGGGTGGTAGGGAGGGGTCTTGTAAGGTCTGCATCCTATTTTTCTTAACCATCCGCAAATTCTGGTGCATTAGCTGTCACCAATGTTCTTGGTATCCCATTTCTTGAAAATATTACTCTTAATATTTGTTTTACGGTGGTACATTTTTTATTGGATATTTTCACCACTTCAGGCCAACCTGAATATGCGTCTACTAATATTAATAATAGTCCTATCTCATTGACATAGACATAGATATAATCCATGTGTACTCTGCTCCATGGTTCTGCTTCTTGGGGCCACACATGTATTTGCTTTTGCTTGAAATTCCTGAGTTCTTTAATTATTTTAAGACCTTTATTATCCAATGTATTCAGTATTGTTTTCACTGGTCACCATGTTTTTTAGGGTGTGCAAAAATTGAATACACACACAATGAAAAACATGGTGACTAGTGAAAACAATAAAATGCAAAACCAAAAAGAAAAAAGCTAAATAACTTAAAAAGGGCTAAATTTCGCAGATTTGGCCTTAAAATTTTGTGTGGTTCGAATATAGGTGATCACTTTACTAGAACGTTGTAGTAGAGACTGTACACATCTTATTCATCATTAAATATTGATATTTTTCAATTATTTATAATCTGGTAAATTAGTATCCTATTCATAATATGCAAAATACCAGCCGTAGTGGAAGAGAAGGGAAAGAAAAAGAAAAAACGTGAGGACAGGAGACCAAATTTCATGCAGGAAGATGAACATTTTGCTTGTGGAGGCGAGAGACTTTAACTGACAACATAAACTAAAAAACTTTTTAAACGAGAGGCAATCTAGTAATCGTTGTTTACACATCGATGTACAAAATTAGAATGCATAAACACATTTGTGCATACGTCTACATATACATATATATCCCAAATAAAAAAATAATTATATTTTGGACCAAGAAGAAAACTTTCTGAATTTAGTTGAAATGATATTTTTGGCAGCCATTGCGAGCCCTTATAAAGCCAAATTTATTTTAATAAACCAGCTGAACCCAGTTGACCCAAGTCTACAGATTGATGTCACTGGCGGCCCCTCTTTTTGGTGCTTCCCTTCTTAACATTTATCCACCCACAAACTTTAACAAACACGTATATACACACAATTCATCGACATTATCATCTGTCAATCTGTATACACTTTATTCATTGAAATATTTAAATCTTACAGACTATCTTACTACAAAATCAAATGAAAATTGACTCATGTAAACAACTGACCTTTTTAAAATTTTAATTGACGTTTACATTTAATTTTTACCTTCAAATTTTTCATTTTTCGTTCACTTTTTCTTCAATTTTTCAGTTATTTTTACTTACCCATAATAAAGAACTTTATAGTTATTTTTTTATTATGTAGAATACAAGAAAAGAGTCATGAAAAAAATAATATAGAATTTCTACAGTTATAGGCAAGTGTTCAACCCAATAGATAGAGAAGGTAAATTTAAACTTTGTATTTTGCAGGGTAATGGACTTTACACTTATTCTTTAACGTTGTATGCCAAAAAATATTGAACTCATGAAAATAATACAATATTACTACTGTAAAATGGCCAATAGAATAGATATAGAAAATGTTTACAAACTGCAATGTTAGGGCTAAAAAACATTATAGTCGATTTTAATAAAAAAGTATTTGGTATTGCCTGGGAGCCATAATGTTAATACAATGTTACTACTGGTTAGTGTCCTTAAGAGAATGGGGTAAGTATGAATGTATAGGGAGCATCTGTTCTATTCGGTGTTGCCCAGGATCAAATGTTGTAAGATAATATTAATTCAGTTAACTGACATATATGTATACATATGCATATGTAGATATATTAATTCTTTTCAGAATATTGTCTTTAACATTGCTGTATATTTTCTCAATATTTTTTGATGGAGGGAAAAACATATTCGAAAATTATATGAATAAATGTTCTACATGGCGCTGTTAGCGATTAATAATCATTATCAATAAAATAGTTTGGCTTTAACCATACTTTTGTGAAGGGTTTCTTGCTAAAATTAGAGTAGCATATGTGAGAAGTGGGCGGAGGTGTAACAGTAACTTCAATTCTCTGGAAGCAACATAATATTTCTTTATACTTTTTAATAATATGTTTAGCAGTTGTGTCAAGGTCACCTTACTCTCATTAATTTAATTGATATGGTTGTAAAGGATAATAACCAAACACTTCTTGAACAATGGAATTTTTATTATCAACATCATTTATCTTCAAACATTTGTGATACTATAAAGTGGACCTGAAGTGGACTTGAGTCATTAATTACTGAGAGGGGGAGATAGACAAAGAAATAGGAAATATCCTACAATTAATTGATAGAAAGTAGCAAACAGTGAATCTGTAGGTATTTTTAGATCAAGCCTGCAGATTTAACAATGACAATACAAGCCTACAGATGACAAGGGAAGGGCAGCTTCCGGGTAGCTGGGGGGGTGGGGTGGAGGCGACTTCAGATACCAATGCAGAGGAGACAGTTGACAACTAGATGCTCTTCGCGGTTGATGAGAGTTGATTGCGACAGTGGTTGGACAGTTTTTAGAGTTGACTGCAAAACAGAAATAGAGACAAATCATGACTGACAGACAAATGTAACATCAATAGAACGGGGAGAAGACGCACACAAGTCCAACCGTCAAATATGTGTGAAACATAGCAAATACATGATAATACAAGCCTACAGATGACAAGGGAAGGGCAGCTTCCGGGTGGCTGGGGGGTGGAGGCGACTTCAGATACCAATGCAGAGGAGACAGTTTGTTATATTGTTGCTCTATAATAAAGGGTTGAATGTGTTTGTTGCGTCATCTCTAATAATGGATTAGAAGAGATGACGTGTTATATTATATATTTATGTTGTATCATAAAGGGAATCGTGTGTGAGTGACATGTATTTTCAGAACCTACCTCTGCTTCTTCGATGTTGGACCATCTGGAAATTTCTCATCCTGGAGGGAGACGTGATACCTGTTTTTGGATGAAGATTCAATCACTCCAAGACAAGGAATTAGTTCTATAGTTTTTATTTCACTTTCTCCAGATGTCCTGCAGAAGGTGGAAGTGAAATCGGCCTATGTGGGTTCTTCTTCTACACACGTCAGCGTTCGTCCCCCCCCCTAGTGGAGAGGAGGAGACAACGGGAAGTCGTCCGTTGTCTTCTATGTCCAAATCAAATCTCAACGATTTAGCTAACCTGATCACATGACTCACACGCAATCAAATCAGCTGATCTTTTACTTCCGGCCAACGTGTCTACACTATAACTCACCTCTTCCCCTCTCTCTCTCGCTCTCTCTTTCTCTGTCCCTCTCTCTATTCCTTAACAAGTTGACAACTAGATGCTCTTCGCGGTTGATGGGAGTTGATTGCGACAGTGGTTGGACAGTTTTTAGAGTTGACTGCGAAACAGAAATAGAGACAAATCATGACTGACAGACAAATGTAACATCAATAGAACGGGGAGAAGACGCTCACAAGTCCAACCATCAAATATATGTGAAACATTGGATTGTGTTTTTCATGTTTGTTTTATTCTAATATTTCTACTTTGTGAACCCATGTCTGTTCCCATCAACAGTCGCCAGCGAGAAAATGATGATCCGGCCATAAGAAGAATAGTTGAACAAAAAATCCACGACACATGACATTGGGAGTTGGTTATCTGTCAGGGATCACACACGTCTGGTCACACATTGATTTTAACTGATATTTTTATATTGCTTTGAAAGGCTCATTAATAACATTACAGTATTATATTTATTAACTGATAAGGAGAAACAGAAGAAACTATGATTCTAATCAGTGTTGTCTAATAGCAAATACATTATCATTATCAACGTCATATGTTACCTTATATAGTGATTCAATATATCCACAGGAACTTAATTTTTTAATTTATTTTATATTTGCAGAATCTGGATTAATGAAGGAAAACCTACTTTTGGATTTAAATGTAAATTCATTCAACATCTAAAAATATTTAGAAAAATCTTCTAAAGTCTTATGGAACTCATGATTTTTTTAGTAAAATGGTATCAAAATTTGTTCTTGTATGTTTTTTCTTTTCATTCTTTTAATATAACATAAGCCAGAATGTCGAAAATGCATATAAACTTTAATAATGTAAACATTTAGAACATCTTGAATGTGAGACAATAAAAACCTATTCAACATTTCAAAAGAATAAAAACATCTTGTTAATTAGTAAAACTGAATTCACAGCCAATTATGGCTGGTAACATTTGATGAATAATTATAAAAAACTGTTGGTATGTATATTTTATACGGAAAATAGCTTACATTTCAAATGAAAATGAGAACTTGAAATCTGATGCTAAGGAAACAGGAAAAATGTTTTCCTGATAAATCATTTTTGTACGTCCAGCACCTCCATGATAAATTCCAAATTTGTGGAAATTATCCTTTTCTATAGAGAGTCAAGAGTGTTGCATTATATACAACTAAAATGGAAAATAGACCACATTCTTGTGAAGTATGTGGTTCGTCTTTTACAGTGAAGTCAGCTTTGTCACAGCATATCCGAACACATACTGGAGAGAAACCATATTCATGTAAAGTATGTGGTTCTTCTTTTACAATGAAATCAGCTTTGTCCTGTCATATGCTAACACATACTGGAGAGAAACCACATTCATGTGAAGTATGTGGGTTTTGTGTTGCACTGAAATCACATTTGTCACAGCATATGCGAACACATACTGGAGAGAAACCCTATTCTTGTGAAGTATGTGGTTCTTCTTTTACACAAATGTCACATTTGTTGCGTCATATGCAAGCACATACAGGAGAGAGACCACATTCTTGTGAAATATGTGGTACCTCTTTTACACAGAAGTCCCACATGTTGGATCATATGCAAACACATACGGGAGAAAAACCTCATTCTTGTGAAGTATGTGGTTCTTCTTTTGCACTGAAATCATATTTGTTGCGTCATATGCAAACACATACTGGAGAGAAACCTCATTTTTGTGAAGTGTGTGGTTCTTCTTTTGCACGTAAGTTAACTTTGTTGCGTCATGTGCAAACACATACGGGAGAAAAACCACATTCATGTGAAGTATGTGCTTCTTCTTTTGCACGGAAATCAGCTTTGTTACGTCATATGCAAATACATAAAAGAGACAAAAGTATATGAAGTATTCAAATATTGTAACCAACTTTAGTTGAACATATGCGTATACATATCTCTGAAATGTTGTAGCGCCATGATCTCTTCAAACTAAGTGAAGTAAAATTGTTAAAAAAAAAATCTGTTAAACTTCCATGCAACCATACACGGGTGAAAATACATACTCTTGTGAAATCTGTAGTTATTTGTTTTTTGAGAAGTCAAGTCTAGTTTAACACATTTTAAAAAATTTGACATTGTTGACTGGCCACCGAGAGACATTAACAGGCTAGACACTAAAACAAGGAAAACGTTAACATTATACCGAGTAATATACAGAAACCAGTGTCTACCAAGACTGTATCTAATAAGAGGAGCAGGAGATATGGGTTAGTTACAGACTGACCATTAACCACGAGCCACTATTGTGAGCACTGGCCAATGTCTGATAAGATCACAAAATCCAAACCTTAAAATGATATATGAACACAAAGAAAAGAAAGCCAGTAGAAGTACCTCCATCACAAAACAGACCAAAAATTTTTCACAAGACTGTGTTACAAATAAGACAGAAACAGAAAGCAAGTCCGCAACAGAAATAGTCCAAAAGACTTGGCAAAAATACTAAGACCTTCCATTGCAGAAAACTGGCTAACCAACAGCGTGTCAAGTATCTCCAGGATGAACTATCACAGGAATATATAGATAAAGAAGGCTCTGTAGACTGGCTGAAAAAAAGGATTTATTTACTATGATCAGGAGAGAATGATAATTCTCGCTCAAGATAAAGGCTGATCTTTCAAAAAGATGAGTGGTCTCAGCAATAACAACAAATGCAGGTTCTGCCACACAGAAGCAGAGAGTGTGAGTCACCTGACAATCTAGTTGTATAGTCCAGTTGGGAGACGGCTTGTATACAGTGCAACACAATGGAACTGGCAAATCTGTAAAAACTTTAATATTCAATGTAGTAGCAAGTCTTGGGAACATGTATCAGAAAGAACTATGAAATTCCTACAGCTACATACCTAGAAAATGGAGCTATTAAGCCTGACATGGTGATATGGGACAGGAGGGAGAAAGTGGCAACCCCAGGTGAAGTAAACGTCCCTAATGATGCTGGCCTTAAGAGGGAGAAAACAATAAAATACCAAGGACTTATGTACGACATGAAACGAAACTGGAATCTTAAGAAGGTATCAATCATACCAGTTATAGGAGCAACCGGGCTAATGAAAGAGAATTTCCAAAACTATGTTGTGAATATACCCGGTGAACCAAGTGCAAGAGAAATACAAACAATTGCACTTAAAGGGATTGTTAGAATCTTAAAAAGATCTCTCGGTTGGAGTAATTAAACTCATGTGAGAATGCTTGGCATCTGGTAGAATCCTCCATCCCAAGCAAAATCAAAGTGATAAGAAATTTAACTAAGTGAAAATTTTAACTCACTTGCTATGTTAATCTTATTGCTTTAATCCTATTAAGTGGGCTAAAAAGTACACTAACTAGTTAGACACTAAAACCAAAAAACATTTTGACACTTTACAGAATACCGTACTAGAACCAGTACCTTCTGAAGTTGTATTTGACAGGAAGAAAAGGAGGACGAACTATGGGTGTCTCTGAAATTGACTATTTCCAACAAAAATAAAATGACCAGAAAACAATCGAGAGAAACAACTTCCTTGATGGGTGTGTCATTCTTGTTTCACATGGAAGACAAATATGTTGTATTATATGCAAAAGTGACAGGCACATTTTTCAAAGTATGTGGCTTTTTTACACAGAAGTCATAATGTTTTTCGCCATATGCCAACACATGCAGTTAACTCCTAGAGAAAATCTCAATCTGATTATTACGTTGTGTATTTTATCATTAGAAATACATTTATCAATCTTTGTTTCTGTATTGTTTGTAAATGAATATATATATATATTGATTTCATTTCATACATTTCCATAAATGAAACTGCAAATATTTTAATAAAAATAGATTATAAGTATTCATATTATTCTTAAAGTTTCAGAATCGGCTTTGAAGATTTCAAAATTATTCATAAGTTATATGTATTAATGTACATTCACTCATCCAAATTAGGAAGTCGATGGTAAAATAATTGACATATTATTTAAATTGGATAAAAATGAGTATTTTTTTCTTTTTTTACAGGAACACATATCAGTTGTTTTTCTTTTATAATTAAATTTCTTGATCTTCAACAAAGTTGATTAGAAAATATAACTTATGTTTGCAAAAAATATTTCCTGTTACTAATAAGGTAACATTTTTAGCATAAATTTTACATATAACATTTTTTTTTAATTTCCTTGCACGCATAAACATGTAAACATCAGCGTAAGAATTATTTTCTATAATCTTGCAAAGAAAAATTGTAAATATTGGATATCAGAAAATAACAGAAAAAAATAATTTGAAAATAATTTTAAAAAAATGGATAAAATTTCAAGCAGTTCATTTTATTGTGGCTGCACGGTGTTATAAAATGTACATTCAGTCATCCAAATTAGGAAGCACATCACAGTTTTTGACATCCACCGCATCCCATCTAAACCCGCCATCATTTTCAGATGTTTGCGACTGATTGAATCAATTCTAAAATTTATGTTCAGACATTCATAAAAAATAAATAAAATGTAAATCTGTATTTGTTTGGCGTTAGTGTGCATTTTTGTAATTGATAATAATTAAAATAAATAATTGAAACCCATGAAAATAAATTGTTCTTAATTGTTACATGTTCAACATCGATGTTTGCGATTTATTTTGTCTGCAGTTCAAATTCTGTATTATACAACAGTATGGACATTTACACAAATGGATAATAATAATAAAGTTCTGTTAGTGAGAATTTGTTATTGTTACGAATGTGATTGGAGGTATTTAACATGCATTCAAATACCATCATGTTTTACCACTACAGTACATGAGTGTACTGTCCCCAGGATGTGTTTGTTTAGAAACATACGATCCTTAAACAGTTAGCATAAACGCGTACTAGCAATCACAACACTGAAGACAGGAAATCCCATAAACAGGTTTATTGAAGGTAGATACAGTAAAAAACTGAAAGAAAAAAAAACAAAACAAAAGTAATGAATTTTTCGAACTCAATATTTTCCAATTTTTAAACTTTAAAAATCTATCAAAATTTTTCTATTGATTCTATTTTTACGATATTTTCAGGGTCAATGTGAAATTTTATGTTCTTTCCAATAAACCGAATATAATATTTTAGACAAACGTTTTTTTTAATTCACGCCCCCCCCCCCATTTTCAAGTGTCTATTAAAAAGTAAATAATTAATTTACTCACCGAAAAGTAAATAATTAATTTACTCACAAATTGAGGAGAAAAGGTCAATAAATAATATATTCCAATTTAAAACAAAAAAAAACGTAGTGTTTTTTAGAATTTTACCTGTAAAGTTTGAAGTTTAAAACCTTTTTTTTAACCACGTTATTTGTTTTTTTCTTTTTATTTTTAATGGAACCTTGGTCCTTGCTCCTTTAATTGAAAAAAAAATTAGGGCTTGAATTACAGTTTTCGAGGAGTTATAAGCTTGGAAAGACAGGGGGTCGAATAATTCACGCCCCCCCCCATTTTGAAATGTCTATTAAAAAGTAAATAATTAATTTATGTACCAAAGTCTTATATATCACAAATTGAAAAGGTCAATAAATAATATATTCAAATTTAAAACAAAACAAAAACTGTTTTTTAGAAATTTACCTGTAAAGTCCGAAGTTTAAAACCTTTTTTTTTAAAAAGCACGTTTTTTTTGTTTTGTTTTTTTTAATGAAACCTTGGTCCTTGCTCCTTTAATTGAAAAAAAAATTAGGGCTTGAATTACATTTTTCGAGGAGTTATAAGCTTGGAAAGATGGGGTGGAATTATTCACTATTTTCACGAAATTTCTGACACACCTAGTACTTCACTGTCCTAATCGTTTCACCTGGATTCAAGAAGCTGTAATGAATGAGATCATCCGCAGACCACCAAACAGTCACCATGAATTTTTTTGTGCAATTTTGGCTTCAGGAAGTGTTATGGGGCTTCTCCAGCATCCATTCACGGTGCCAATGTCGTCGGTTGTCATAGAGAATAGATTTCTCATCACACATTACAATCCGCTCAAGAAATGGTTTCTTTTTGTTGTACAGAAGGAGAATGACGATTTTTTGATGATCATTCAATTCATGCGACACCCATTTATCCAGCTGTTCTATGAAGCCATTCCCTTGTGGTCTCCGAGATGACGTGATCTCATGATGGAAGCCCCATTCTTTGGCAAATTCGCGGTAGAGATGGCTTGAAAAGTGTGGTCCGTTATCGCTGACTATCTTGGATGGTACGCCAAACTCTGAAAAGATTTAGCGTATGATGTTCACTATGACACTGCTTGGTGAATAATCAGGTAGGCGTTTGACTATAGGATACTTTGAGTAATAGTCAGCTATGATCAGCCATTGACTTCCGTGGAGATCAAACAGATTTGTGCAAACTATGTCCCATGGCTTTGTTATGATGTCATGTTGCATAAGTGGCTCTTGCATTTGGGAGGACTGATGCTGTTGACAGATACTGCATGACTTTGTGAACTGTTCAATGTCTTTGTTTATTTTCACCCAATGAACAGTGTCCTTGGCAAGGAGTTTTGTTTCTCTTGTCCTAAATAAGCAGCATGTAGTTGTTCTAATATGTCTTTTTGAAGCGTCTGGGGGATGACGATTGGTTGCCCTTTGAGGATAAGACCATCATCAATTGAGAGCTGATCTCTTAGGCCCCAGAACACTCTAATGTCAGTGGGCAGCTGCTTGATGTGCTTGATTGTCTCTGGCCATCCCGTGATGATGGTCTCTCTCAGCTGGTTAAGCAGAGGATCCGCTGTCGTACACTGTCTTATCTGTTCGATGTAATCAGTGGAAAAACGAACTGTATCAACCCGGACATCAAGTTCGATAGGATTCGCATTACAAGGTGGTGGTAGACGCGATAATCCATTAGCCAAGATGTTGTCAGATCCCTTGTTTTGGAGTTTTATTAGCATTCTTTGCAGATGTGCCGGGGCTGAGGTAAGCAGTTTGTCGATGATCATAGTGAGGTGTTTGTGGTCAGTGTTGACTTGGAAATGGTGGCCATAGAGGTATGTGTGGAACCTCTGTGTGCCAAATATGATGGCCAGTAGCTCACGTTCGATACATGCCCATCTCTGTTCTGTCTGTGTGAGGCTCTTGCTAGTATATGTGACAGGCGATAGATTGCCATCCTCATCTGGTTGTAGCAGAGCTGCACCGATTCCATGTAAACTCGCATCACAGTGCATGTATATCGGTTTTTTAGGGTCAAAATAGTGGAGCAGTGACGTTTCAGATACTTCACTTTTTAGCTTTTTGAAAGCTTCCTGATGGTGTGGTTCTCACTAGAAAGCAGAGTCCTTGCGTAATAGGTCACGCAACACTGCTGTCTTGGAAATGAAGTCCTTGACAAAACGAGACAGGTATGTCATCATACCCAAGAATTGTTGTAGTTCCGTCTTGTTATGTGGTTCAGGCATTTTCTGTAGGTCACGTACCTTCGTCGGGTCTGGTTTTAGTCCGGTGTGTGTGTACAGGTTTCCAAAAAAGGGTATTTCACGGCATTTGATCTTGCACTTCTCCGAGTTCAAGGTAAGGCCTTCTTTGGTAGCGGCCTCCATGAAACGTCTTAGGTTTGCGTCATGTTCCTGCTTTATCGACCCATATATGGTGATATTGTCAGCTATACCACAAGCACCAGTGCATTTCTCGAGTATTCTGTCCATCTCGAGTTGGTAGATGTCCTGACTGATACACAAACCGAATGGCAGTCGTTCAAAACAATACCTTCCAAATGGTGTTTGGAAAGTTGTTAGTGGCTGACTTTCAGGGTCGAGCTTTATAGATTAGTACCCAGACTTAGCGTCCAACTTGGAGAAGAATTTTCCTCCTGAAAATCGGTGGTTGGTCTCCTCGATAGTTGGAATTTGGTGCTATGGCCGTATGAGAGCTTTGTTTAGCGCTCGTGGGTCTAAGCAAACCCTAATTGTGTTGTCACGTTTGGTGACATAAGTGAGAGAGCTTACCCAGTTTGTGGGTTCGTTGATGCGGCGAATGACTCTTTGCCATTCCATCTTGTCGAGTTCCGATTTGATTTTTCTGCGCATGGCTATAGGTATCCTTCTCAGTGGGTCTCTGTGGCATGATACATTGGGGTTGACAACAAGCTTGTGAGTGTTCCGAAATTCACCAATACGGTCGAATCTCTCAGGGTATAGATGCATTAGGTCAGCTACACTATTGATGGGTTGGTGTTGGGATGAGATGGCACAGTTCATTGTCACTACTCTAGGAGCCACTGATGTTGGCATGCCCAATATGGCTGCTTCTGGTACATCAACCACATAGAATTGGGTATCCAGCCATGGGGAGTTTTTATACTTGCACCTAAAAGTTGTGGTGCCATAGCAGTTTATCCTGGTATTGTTGTAGGCTGTTAACAGACATTGTGTTGAGGTGAGTGGTCCGGGCATTAGGTTTCCAGCTTTGTCTATACTGCTAGGGTACAGTTGCGGAATATGCGGATAGGCAATGTATTTGCTTGTGCCCCTGTATCTACTTTCAGGTTGAAGGTATGAGTGTTTGGGTGGTCCTTTAGCTTGATGCTTAGATCAACAAATGCCTCATTTCGAGGATCTTTCATGTTTGCTGACTTTCCGCTGTTAGTTGTGATGGAGCTAAAGGTGAGGTTCTCCATTGCCGTGCCTATGTCAGTCATGGCTTGGTCATAGTGTTTGGCGACGCTGTTTATTTTCTTGCTAAACTCCCGTTGTTGGTTAGGACTGTTATGCCAGGGCCTTCCTTGTTGTCTCTTGGTTTTGTGCTTCCCTGAGTTTCACACTGTAGCCCAGTGACTGTTTTGACGGTGAAGTAAAGTTCCATTCGTTGTCAAAATAGTTTGAATGATTCGGCAATACATGTCGAGCTCCAATCAAAACTAGGGACTTGTAATGAAATTGTGGCCATTACGAAAGTGCGAAGAAAAAAGGTACCGACAATTTGTGTGCCGTGGGAGGTTAGGAAAAAATTCGTTCAGCGAGAGATTAGAACACTGTTTTTTTTTTTACTCGCTGTTTTACTTTTCTTTTATGTTTTTAATTGTCTGTGACGTTATAAGATTGTGTGTTGTGTGATAATATCGCTTGCCACCATGTCATGTTGTGTTGTGCATGGATGTGTAAGAATAAGATTGGAACACGTGTGTTTGGTTGGTAAGAAGGAAAGTGAATAATGGCGCCCCGCTTTATTGATTAATTGCTATGCGCATGCGTGATTGCATACAAAAGTTAGATCACGAAACCGGAATGAAAGAGTCTATATAAAAGTTACTGAACCGAAAGAGCAGCGCTATCATTACAAACGTAACATGGTAGCAGCGGTGTTCATGAAATTAATGACACACAAGGAGACCGATGAATCATAAAAGAACGTGTAAGCAGTATTACTTTTGATTTTTACTTCTGCTATGTTTTCTTTTTATCGGTCGGTCGCTCCAATTAATGGCTTCCCTTCGCCTCGTGGTCCCTGCTAATCTCTGCAATCTGTTATTATTATGATCGTTATTATTGATGTCGAGTTGCTGTCGCAAGTGATTCTTGCCAAAACGTTTTTTCTGCCTCTTTGCATTGATTAACTTTCAAAACAAAACACTTCTGCCTCACGGCGATGTCCGCTGAAGAGAACATGACTGCTGCAATTAATACCGTTTCATTTACTAACGATATGTCTGGCTTACACATAAGGCCACCATCACGACTCATATTAGTGGTAATAAGGCAGGCTCGTGGAAAATATTTCATAAACGATGGTCCAACTACTCGTTATTGACTGGTCTGGACCATAAACAACGAGAAATTCAGGTTGCCCTTCTGAAGAACTGTTTGGGCGATGACGCCATGAAAATATAGCAGGGCATGCAATTTGACACCCCGGAGACGGAGCGCACTGTAGAGGACATACTACAAGCACTGGAGGGGTATTCCGTGGGAATTCTCAACGAAACCTATGAGAGATTTGCGTTCCGTCGGAGGAAACAGGGTGAGGGAGAGGCTTTTGACAAGTTCTACAATGATTTAAGAGTACTGTCGAAGATGTGTAAATTTTTTGCCCGTTGACACCCCTAACACGAAACTGCGAATACAATATAAAAATCTCGTAATTTCTCTGTTAAAAGTGGGTTATTTATTTTCTTTATGGATTATACTTCCAAAATAAACTATTACAGTTGTTTTAAAAGTAATAAAAATATTTTTATTTTTTTTTAAAACAGTAATGAATTTTCCGAACTCAATATTTTTCAATTTTTAAACTCAATATTTTTAAATTTTAAAAATCTATCAATTTTTCTATTGATTCTATTTTTACGATATTTTCAGGGTCAATGTGAAATTTTATGTTCTTTCCAATAAACCGAATATAATATTTTAGACAAACGTTTTTTTTAAATTCACGCCCCCCCATTTTCACGCCCCCCCCCATTTTCACGCCCCCCCCATTTTCACGCCCCCCCATTTTCAACTTTCTCTTAAAAAGTAAATAATTAATTTATGTTTAATAGTTTTATATATCACAAATTGAAGAGAAAAGGTCAATAAATAATATATTCAAATTTAAAACAAAAAAAAAATCAGTTTTTTAGAAATTTACCTGTAAAGTCCGAAGTTTAAAACCTTATTTTATAAGAACACATTTTTTCTTTTTGTCTTTTTTTTTTTTTTTTAATGAAACCTTGGTCCTTGCTCCTTTAATTGAAAAAAAAATTAGGGCTTGAATTACATTTTTCGAGGAGTTATAAGCTTAGAAAGATAGGGGGTCGAATAATTTACGCCTCTCATTTTGAAATGTCTATTAAAAAGTAAATAATTAATTTATGTTTAATAGTTTTATATATCACAAATTGAAGAGAAAAGGTCAATAAATAATATATTCAAATTTAAAACAAAAAAAAAATCAGTTTTTTAGAAATTTACCTGTAAAGTCCGAAGTTTAAAACCTTTTAAAAAAAAAAAACATTGTTTTGTTTTGTTTTTTTTTTTTAAATAAAACCTTGGTCCTTACTCCTTTAATTGAAAAAAAGAATTAGGGCTTGAATTACATTTTTCGAGGAGTTATAAGCTTGGAAAGATGGGGTGGAATTATTCACTATTTTCACGAAATTTCTGACACTGCTACCGATGCAGTGACACTTCTGCGGGACCAGATTGTAGAAGGTGCCCGTGACCAATTAACCAAATAGGAGCTACTGAAGATACAGCACCTTACCCTACAGAAGAGTGTTGACATATGCAGAACGGCTGAAATGGCCTCAACCCACGGTCAAGGAATGGGACTGGATACAGCCCAGGTGATGAGGGTACGTGAAACCAGTCAAATGAAGGAACTCGTCTCCAAAAGCTAGAGATACGTGCCAAAGTGCAACAGATGCCCAGCCCATGACAAATTGTGCCATGCATGTAATGAGAAGGGACATTTCGAATCCAAGTGTCCCAACAAAGACAGAATGACGCGAAAACAGAGACAGAGCACACGAATGTATGGAAGCAAGAAATGCATTGCACTCCACCACGAGTAAACCAACTTGATATATCCTCAACAGAGGAGGATGAAGAATACACCCACTGGGTGAATGCGATGGAACACCCCGAAAAAAAGGCAAAAGAAGCCAAGTGCCTTATGCTTCTGAACAAAAAAGAAGTTGTTTTCCAGATTGACACAGGGGTATCCATTAATACTCTCCCTGAAATGTTTGCAAAGAGGATGCAACCATACAAAGTTGAATGGGTTTTGATGAAGCCGCTTGGTGTATGCTGAAGAAAGATAAGAAACCCCAAAACGCAGCAAACCTACTCAGTGGAATTTGTAGTTTTTAGGGATGGAGATGATTGCCAACCACTGCTTGGCCTGCGGGCGAACGTACAAATGGGCTTTGTAGAGATAAAGCAGATCTTCCACCATGTCGCAGCAGTCAACATAGAGGAAAGCTACAAGGAAGTGTTTGATGATCAACTGGGCAAGCTGCCGGGTGTTGCCACTTTCCAGCTAAAGCCAGACGCTATACCAACTATAATACCCAATCGGAGAGTACCTATAGCTATACGCTCTGAACTGAAGAAAGAGTTAAGCCGACTAACCACATTAGGAGTGATCAGACCAGTAGATAAACCCACTTCGTGGGTTAGCCAACTTGTCATAACAAGAAAGAAAACAGGACAATGAGAATATACTTTGATCCTCATGAGCTCAACAAAGCATATTGAATATGGATATTGGCACGTTGAGCTCGATGATGCATCCAGTGACTTGACCACCTTTCAGACATACTTTGGCCGATATTGTTTGCGTCGGTTACCATTTGGCCTGAACTCCTCAGCAGAGATATTCTAAAAAAAGCTGAATGAACAATTCCAAGACATGTCTGGAGTTGTTATCATTGTATATGACTTGGTAATCTATGGGAAAGACCAAGAAGAACATGACAGACTGCTCTCCAAACGACTCCAGAAATGCCAAACAATACGAGTTAAACTCAACCCAGAAAAACCGGAGACTGGACTAGACGCGATCACTTTCATGGGGCATTGCATCACTAAATCGGCATTGGAGTCGACCCAGAAAAAGTAAGGGCTATCACTGACATGCCAGCACCAGGAAACATTGGGGCTCTCCACAAATTCTTAGGTATGGTGAACTATATAGGGAAATTTATTCCAAATCTTGCAACAGTGACAAAACCCCTCCAGAGCCACACTAAAAAGGATGCCCCGTAGTCATGGTCAGATTCTCAACAAGCAGCTTTCAACACTATCAAAGAAGCAATCGTGAACATACCCGTCCTTAAATACTACGACCCCCCACAAGGAGCTGATTCTCGAGAATGATGCATGTGAGTACGGGTTAGGAACAGCGCTAATACAGGTTGACAAACCAATTGCATTTGCAAGTAGATCCCTATCAGGTGCCGAACAAAGATATGCGCAAATTGAGAAGGAGATGCTGGCAGTTGTATACGGCCTATAGAAATTTTACCATTACACACATGGAAGAGAAGTAGTAGTTTTGTCTGACCACAAGCCGCTTGTCTCAATCAGCAAAAAGCCCTTATCGAAGGCACCAAAATGGCTACAGAACTTCCTGATACGGACCCAGCAATACAACTACACACTACGATATAAACCAGGGAAAGATATGCCATTAGCAGATACTCTGTCACGAGCACCAACAAGCAAGCCAGAGTTGGAAGAAATAATGTCAGTGAATAATCTGACAATGCAGCCGATATAAGACCACAGGCTCACAGAGATTCACCAAAAGACAGTTGAGGTCTCCAACATGAGAGCACTGGCAGAAGTAATCGCTAAAGGGTGGCCGCATAATAAGGAAAGCTTACCCAACTCTATCAAACTGTTCTTTGATTAGAGAGATGAACTCACGGTACAAAATGGGCGTATACTGCGAAGAGTGAGAATAGTCATACCACATGTTATGCGGAGTGAGATGAAACAAAAAGCACATGCCGGCCACTCCGGCATAAATACATGTCTGCGAAGAGCGAGACACCTAATATTTTGACCAGGAATGTCTAAAGAGATTAGACAATACATCGAAGCCTGTGGCACATGTGCAACCTATGCAGACCGCCAGCCAGCAGAAGCAGAGATCATAGCACCAGTACCGGAAAGACCTTGGGAACAAGTCACAGCAGACCTCACATCAACTATCTCATCACAGTAGACAGACATAGCAGTTTCTTTGAAATTGACAAACTGTTTACGCCCACATCAGAAGCCATGATTGAATACATAAAAGGCGCATTTCGTGCGCCATGGAATTCCAGAGGTACTGACATCCGACAATAGTCCTCAATTTTCGTCTTACGCATTCAGAAAATTTGCAAGGAAATGGCTATTCATACACGAGACGATATCACCAGGCAACAGCCAAGCAAATGGTGCTGCCAAAGCAGCAGTAAAAATCGCCAAACGCCTCTTCCGGAAATGCAAAGCGTCAGAAGATCCATTGCTGGGACTGTTAAACTTACGCAACACACCCACTGAAGGACTTAGCACCGGCCCAGCACAAAGACTCTTTGGTAGAAGGACAAGATCAACGGTACCAGCTGTCGAATTAAAGCTCAAGCCCCGTTACCCACATTAAACTGATGAAGCATGGAGGAAACCGGAGAGGAGGATCAGGCACCATAAGACGGGAAAAGAGCTAAAAGGCCTCAACGTGAGTAATAATGTTCGAGTCCAGCCACCCAATCCTTACACAAAAGAGTGCAGGGAAGCAACTGTCCGAAAATGAATAACGGGTAGGTCCTATGAAGTGGAAGCAAGAGACGGACAACGATACCGCCGAAACAGGCGATTCCTGCGCAAAGCGCCCGAGTCAAAATATTCCTCCCAGGACACCATCAAACAACACACACAGCTGATGATCACCCTCAGTCCCAAATACAGCCTGACAATCCCATCTTACAAAAAGAAAGAATTACACAGGAAAATGAACCGGCTGAAGAAAACATTTGTGAAAGGAATCACAGCCAACTGCTGACCACGCGCTCAGGACGCATTATTTGAAAACCTGCACGCTACAAGGAATGAACAATTCACTCTCCCCCATGATTCCATTCAAAACTATATCCCTGTCCCTTCCCCCTTAGAAGAAAACATGGCGTGGGGAGATGTTGCGTATAGTTAAACCCCCACCACTGCCCTCTCTTGCCCTCCTAAAAAGGAGGAGGACTATGTCTTGTAACATGGCCGCTCAATAAAGCTGCTATTATATTTTAACTTCTGTGTCGTCTTCACTTTGATACTAACCCGTGAACGTAACACACTCTTCCTCACATGAAGAGAATGGTAAATAAGATTGCAACTTATCAAGGGTTTGGCACTCTTAACCTAACTAGTGTTTATCATCAAGTTGCCATCAAACTGCCAGAACGAATATGCACAGTTACTGAAGCTTCCGGATCCCTTTACTAGTTTCGTTGTATTGCATTTGGAGTGACCAATGAAATAGCAAGCTTCCAATGAGTCATCGATGATATCATTAAACAAAAAGACCCCCGAGGAGCTTTCAGTTACATCGACAATGCCAGTGTAGAAAATCAGGCTAAGCTTGATACAAATTTCAAAAGTATGAGCTAAAACTGAATGAAAGAAAGTGACTCTCCTCTGTTGCTTTTGTAGACTTCTTGGGTATGCTATAAGCAAACGTTCGATAAAATTAGACTCTGATAGGCTCAAGAGATTGATGGACTTGTTTGTCCCTCAAAGGCTTCCTTCTCTCCGACGAGCTATGGGAATGTTTTTACACTGTATGCACTGAAAAAAAAATGAGAAATTGTATCCCCTTACAAAAATTACTAAGGAAACACGGATGCATTTAAGCACCTTAGGGAAGAAATTGCTAAATCATCCCTAGTACTCATTAACACTTCCCTTAATCCTGAGATTGAAATTGATGCGGCCAAGCACTCCATCACTGCCTTTCGTACCGAGATATCTCGGTCAGTGGGTTTTTAAGAACTTGAATCTCCGCCGAGCAGAAGCACTCTACGGTTTAAAAGGTGGTCTATTTAATTGTAGAGGCGATCCAAAAAGGGTAACATTTACTGCTCGGGAAGCATTTTTAGTTGATCACTGATCTAAAATCTCTTATTTATGGTTAATTCCAAATGAAAGAGCAAAAAAAAAATGAGAATATTACGAGACGGAAGCTAGAACTTGCCTGTTTTAGCTATGATATTGCCTATCACCCAGGGAAACAAAAGGTTGCTGCAGACACCTAATCTCGAATTTGTTTTACCGTCTCCGCTGACGTATTACACTCCTTACACACATACTTATGCTATCCGGGCGTAACAAGGATGCTATATTACGTTAGAGCCAAACAAATTCTATATTCTGTGGAAGATGTTAGAGCAGTTACGAAGGCCTGCTGGGACTGTTCTGAAGTAAAGCCGAGGTTCTTAAGGTGGCACCTCAGATTCTCTTAAAAGCCAGTCAGCCATTTGAAAGAATCAGGATGGACTTCAAGGACCATTACCGTCAAATTCTCGCAATCAATACATATTGATAGTCGTTGACAGATACTCTCATTCAACTTTCACTTTTCCCTGTGCCGATGTTTCAAATGCAACTGTCCGAAAACACCTAATTAGCTTATTCTCCATATTTGGAAATCCTTTTTTGTACATTCTGATCATAGAACAGCTTTGATGTCGGGTTACTAACGGAATTATTGCTTTCCGAGGCATTCCTAGTAGTCGAAAGACTGCTTTCAATCCTCAGGGTAATGGACAAGGGGAAATATGTAATGGTCGCATCTGGAAAAAGACGAGCCTATCTCCACGATCGAGAAACCGCCACATTACAAATTCAGATAAATATAGTTTTCTACAGCATTTACTCACTACATTAATTTTACTCTACTTGAATCAATCCTAATTATGTTCATATTCGCATCAATAATAGACGACAGCAGTGTCATTACACCACTTATATCCTTTGGATCATAGGACGGGCAGTTTGGAGACAGAACTAGATCATGTACCTGAGAACCAACAGCTAAAGAATACACCTATGCAGTCCAACAATTCAGATTCTTCGCCAAGCGTGCTTGAAAACTACATCCCTGAGAACTTTACTCTTGCTCCTTCCAACTCAGATGATCGATAGATCATCAGAGGAAGATGAGCTGCTGAATCTCCATATTTAGCTAAAAACTATCAGCTTTGACCTTTGTTTCCTTTTTGGCAGTTTTAACAGAGACCCGCTCCTCTGAATTCACATATTTTTATGTAGCAAGACAATCATACAGCTTCGAACTTCACTGAGTGGTAGAAAATCAGCGGATAATGTGCTGAAAAGAAAAACATTTTTAACTTCCAGTTATGCTCTCCGGACGTAACTTACCTTAAGCTTTTTTTCTTTCTTTAAATCAAATGTAGTACTTGTAGCAGATCGTACCCGCATAGTTCTCAATAAAATAAAGCTTCTTTTAAGTGTGGAAATTGAAAATGCAACGAAAAAGTTTTTTCTCCTTTTTATTTTGAAATTGTGTTTTTTGGTTTCGTTTTTTTCTTTCTTTTTTTAGTATATTTCGCTGATTATTTTACGATATAACGGTATGTTTCATTGCGACAGTGATAACGTTTTAAATGTCTTGGGAAATGAAGATTGTTCAGCGTTCGTTAGTTCACCATTTGAAGAAAAATATCACGTCGGGGTAACCAATCTGTTGGGGACAGGATGGTCTGTTGTGTGATAGACGACCCCGTCCCCATGTGCGAGTAATGGTGGATGTATTTAATGGTAGAGGAACTGAAAAGGCAAAAGGTCGCGTAATGAAGGCGAAAATATACCGTTATATATCAGCGAAAGAAATGCAATTTATTTACATAAATATACATGAAGAAGCGATAGAAAGAATGAGAGTTCGTTAGAATAAGAGTTCGTTACTTGCGATCGGTAGCTGCGAAAGGCTGACTGGCTAGTCAGGGCGATGTGGTGGCTCATGCCACCCGGAACGGTGTTTGTTACATCTTGACTGCTTGAAGGTCCAGCGCAAAAAAAAGAAAGATGGGAAAAAAGAAGTGACGTAGCTAGGTCGCTCATCTGAGTTAAAGGGCGATAATCGAGTTAGGCTGGGAGTTTTCAACTCCCACATAAGCATCGTCAAACTTGGGTTTTTTCATTGCAATTTATTAAATACAAAATGTTGTGAAATAAAACAACATAATTTATCATTGCAACCGGACTATCTTGTTTATATTGCAAATACAATTTTTTCCTTGCCATATGAATAAAATTGGACGTAAGGGGCTACCATTTGGGACCATGTCTACAAAAGATTAACAAGATGTTGGCTTACGTTACATTTGGACTTGTGCATATCTGTTCAATCAGGGATACAGGAAGAGAATTCAAAAGTCTAGCTGTTCCAGGAAAGAAACTATTAGAGAAGAAAGGTTTCTGGCATTTAGGGACCTCAACAGTGAAGGAGTGTGATTTATACGTCGAAGAGGCAGAAGTGCAATGAGTTCATAAGAACACATTCCCTTAAAATACTTTAAAACATGCACAGGGATGCAACATTGCGGCGACAGAATAAAGTTTGAGTTCAGTTGACAAATAGGCACCTATTAGATTAAAGATCCTTTTTGGGCGCTATCTAAGAGGGAGAGACCAATTGTAGATGCATTAACCCAGATGTTGCAACAATACTCTATATATTGCAGTGATCTTGTTTTTGTTTGTATGTTCTGTTTTACCAATTTTCCTTATATTTTCTGCCAATTATTTCTCTTATCTTCGCATGCTAAATTGGATCATTTTCTTCTATGCCGGGGCATTAATATTTCATGTTGTTCTAGATCCTTTGTTAGTATCTTCATCAAGCTGTTTTCATGTGTTCACATATGTTGCAATATATCTTGTTTCTGTGTAAAAAAAATCTAAATTTTACAAAAGATATTGTTTTTTCTCTTTTGTTCCATATTCTTTCACTCGAAGTCTTCCAAAATCTATCTTAGGGCTAACACTTGAGTTCTATATGAGATACTTATGTATTCGAATGTTTCATTAACGTTCTTTATCTTTCAAACACTTAGTAAAGAAGTTAAGAATATCAATTACCTCTCCCCAATTATCATTTTAATATGTTTTAGCATATATTTAATCTTTTGGTTTTTCTGAATTCAAGAACAGGAATTAATCTAGTATGGTAAAGTATCTATCTTATAGTCGCTACCTCGGGTAACATCACTTGTAGAAAACGCACTATTCTTCATAAAAACTAGTGTTGGTTAGCCATACGAATATCTTATTTTTGCTGCAAATACTATGTGGTTTGATTATTTACTCAGTGTTTAATTTTAGGAAAAATACTCTCATGCCACGTTGTATTTACATATTTTGTACAGAGAATCATTAGACACGCGATGGTTGTTTCTACTAGGCATTTAAGTTCTCTCCAGAATGCGTTTGAATATGTTTCAACATACTTTGTTTCGTTGTGAAAGAAAAACCGCATATTTTACAAGAATATGGTTTCTCTCCGGTATGTGTACGCATATGTAACAATAAATTGTGTTTCCTTGCAAAAGAAGAGCCACATACTTCACAAGAATATGGTTTATCTCCAGTGTGTGTTCGCATATGTAACAATAAATGGTGTTTCTGTGTAAAACAAGAACCACATATTTCACAGGAATAGGGTTTCTCTCCAGTATGTATTCGCATATGTATCAACATACTTTGTTTCTTTGTAAACGAAGAGCCACATACTTCACAAGAATACGGTTTCTGTGCAGTATGTGTTCGCATATGTAACAAGAAATTTTGTTTCTTTGTAAAAGAAGAGTCACATACTTCACAAGAATATGGTTTCTCTCCAGTATGTGTTCGCATATGTAACAATAAATGGTGTTTCCTTGTAAAAGAAAAGCCACATACTTCACAAGAATATGGTTTCTCTCCAGTATGTGTTCGCATGTGTAATAACAAATATCGTTTCCTTGAAAAAGAAGAGCCACATACTTCACAAGAATATGGTTTCTCTCCAGTATGTGTTCGCATATGTAACAACAAATTGTGTTTCCTTGAAAAAGAAGAACCACATACTTCACAGGAATATGGTTCCTCTCCATTATGTGTTCGCATATGTCGCAACATACTTTGTCTTAGTGTAAAAGAAGAACTACATACTTTACAAGAATATGGTTTCTCTCCAGTATGTGTTCGCATATGTCTCAACATACTTTGTCTAATTGTAAAAGAAGAGCCACACACTTCACAAGAGTATGGGTTCTCTCCAGTATGTGTTTGCATATGTCTAAACATACTTTGTTTTAATGTAAAAGAAGAACTACATATTTCACAAGAATATGGTTTCTCTCCAGTATGTGTTTGCATATGTCTCAACATACTTTGTCTTAATGAAAAAGAAGAATTACATACTTCACAAGAATATGGTTTCTCTCCAGTATGTGTTCGCATATGTCTCAACATGCTTTGTCTTAGTGTAAAAGAAGAACCGCATACTTCACAAGAATATGGTCTGTCTTCAGTGTGTGTTTGCATATGGATAAGCAAATTGTGCTTTTCTTAAAATAGAACCACAACCTTCACAGGAATATGAATCCTTTCTGGTATCAGATTTATAGTTTATTGTTGAAATTGAAATATCTTAGGAGTGTTATTATAGTTGGTTTCTTTTATACTTTTATGTGAGAAACTGAATTGTGTATCAATTAACTGTTTTAAATTTTTATGGATGAGAAATTTAGTCATAGAAATAAATTGCTGTGTAAATTATTTGTATGTAAACACATGTCTGTTTGCAACAAACATTCGTGCCAATGTTCTGATAAGATTAGAGATGAAATACATAGAGTTGACAAGAAAACTTTTTGTTCAATATATTATCATAACATTTGATTTTAAAAAAAAGAGATTCACCATGGCATTTCCTCAGTTTTAAGCAATTGACACATAAAATCGATGAATATTGAAAATATACAGCCATATTTCAAATTTGCAAAGGAATATAGATCCATTCGAATCCAATGATACTTGTTTTTCTCATAATATTCTGCAAAATTAAAGAAGAAAAAAATTAACTGTTTATACATATTTTGCAAAATTATAACAATTAAAATATATTGTAAATGGCCCGTCATATTTAATAAGAAGTAAATATTTAAGCATATGGTTTAAATATATAAGAAGCTTTGTTTACAAGATTATATGTGCCATTTACTGGAAGGCAAAGGCAGTTCTCACAAATGTGTTCGTCTAAGTAAATACGTTTGGGAAGAGTTGAAATGCATCAATTCATTTTGAGTGCTTCAACACAAGATTTAATGAGGGAAGATGCTGGATAGTAGTCGTCATGTAGAACAAATCAAATCTGTGGCAACAACTAGGACATCGACATTCTTATATAACTCGTATAACATTTACATACTAACCCAGTAACATTAACTATCCACGCCGGGTCACAGAAATACCTGGATTAGGACTCAGGTGTGGGGCAAACCCTCTTGGTGCTGATAGACCCGAAGATCTTCCCAGGCCATCCGTCTAGGAGAGGGAAAACTCTGAAGCTAAACCTAAGGGGAGGGAGGCCCCTCCAGTCTCGGATGGGTTGAGGGTACCGGATTGACATCCTTCCTAGACCTGGTGACTCAAACAAATTACAGGTCTGCAAACCTAAACTGCTTAAGGAGTAGATATGCACTGTCTATTGCCCGGCTACCATACTCCATCTTTGCCTATTAGCCAGGCATAGAGGTCGAAGCACAGGGATTCGACAAAATCTCAGTGGTCGATCTTTCCTGACTAGGGCAATGAACGGGATTTTCTCCTCTCCCGACACATCTCCTCCCTCTAAACTTGGCACTTGGGTGTGCTTGAATGCAATAATGCCAGTACAAGTAGATTGGGTTGACCATCGTCTGATGGGTTGAGGGTACCGGATTGACAGTTCCTGGTTGCTGTTTCCGACTGGTAGTACAGATGCCCTAACTCTTTGGTAGCGCTTAGAGAGGCTGCTTCATCAACAGTTGAATAATATCAGCATGTTTGTAGTGCCATGTCGCGCATGGAAAGAGACCCTGTACTCATCCCCAGTGGGCTTTCCTGAGGTCACAGTCCTAGTAGATGGAAGGACAACTGATGGTCTACTTGTGTTGCATGCCTGATATTATGCATAACCACGTGTTCAGCACCCCTTACCTAAACTGAAACTCTTTAAAAAATGACAGTACAACTTAAAATTACGTTTAAACCAGGACAAAACACAAAGTCAAATTATCTCCTCCCCTGAGGCTTGTATTTATGAACATCCGTGGACTTGTATTTACGAACATCCGTGGGCTTAGAACTAATTTAAATGATGTTAAAGCATTTCTCCTAACAAACACCCAGATACTTTAGCACTAAGTGAGACTAACCTACACTCCTCCATCCTCTCTAACTACTTTAATATGCCCAGATATATCCCACGCTGCTATAAGGACTCTGACAGACATATGCATGGGCTTAGAGTCTATATTCGAAACACCCTTCCCTTGACTAGAGAAATAAAACTAGAATTGGACGATCAAGCCTTTATGTGCTTTAGACTTAACATGCAACATAACATGTTACTTTTATTTTCTCTACCGCTCTCCCTCGACCCACGACTGTACCCTAATAAACAAAGTCTCTGACAGCATAGATACAGCACTTTCCCCTCGACATTAGCGCACAAGTGCATGTATTTGGAGACTTCAATGTCCACCACAACAACTGGCTTGGATGTTCTACTTACACAGACGCAGCTGGTAGCACAATGCAGATTTTCTCTATAACTCATTCCCTATCAGAGATGGTTACGTTTCCAACCCGTTTCCCTGACCAGCAAGAACACCACGCATCACTTTTAGATCTGTTTCTGACCACAGTTCCTGATGATTGTGCTACGAACGCCCACAGCCCACTTAGGAATGCTGATTATGTAGTGATAAAAGTTGAAATCGCCCTAAACTCTAGAGCCAAAACGGAAGAGCCATTGCTCAAAACAACGAGATATTATAAAAAGGCTGACTGGGAAGCAATCAGGGACCTCATCAGAGACGCCCCATGGCGAAATATCTTTTCACTTCCTGCTAAATACTGCGCAAATGAGAATACTGAATGGTTCAAAACAGAAAGTGAAGCACATGTTCCCACGCAGAAATTTTATAGCAAGCCCCAATCTCCCCAATGGTTTACATCCACATGTGCAGCTGCTATCACGCAAAGGCAGCATGTGTACTGCAGATTTAACCAACATAAGTCCAGTTCAAACAGACAGAAGTATATAGAAGCCAGAAGTAACTGTAAGAAAGAAAGAGATAGCTAAGAGAGAATTTACTGACACCACCAAAAAACGCAGTAATGCACAGAAATTAGGAACCCGTGACTTCTGAAAAATCTACAGCAGTGTAGTAAATAATGGGTAATTAATAATTCTCCCACTATCCAACAATCATGAGATTGTTCGCTCAGCAACCAAGAAGGCTAACATGCTTGCCAGTCGGTTTGCCTCCAACTCCACACTGGACCCTGCTAACCACCCTTTCCCCGATCTGAAAATCACCCCTTCTCAGGTGTATGCTATCATAAAAATCTTGACGCATGCGGACCTGATCTCATCCCGGCTGTGCTATTAAAAAAATGCTCCCCTGAAGTAGCTCCAATCCTCTCCAAATTTTACAATAAATGGCTTAATGAATCTTGCTTTCCTGCCTGCTGGAAAACTGCTTGTGTGGTACAAGTTTTCAATAATTCTGGCGAAAAAACCGACCCAGTAAATTACCGGCCTATTAGCGTTCTCCCACTTTTTGCCAAAATATTTGAGTTCATAAGTAACCAAGCTCTAGTCCATCACCTTACAGATGCTAAACTTCCGACTGACCAACAATATGGATTTATGCAAGCCCGTTCCACAGCAGACATTCTAACTGTAATCTCCGAGTGTATATACCATTCACTTGACAAAGCAGGGGAGGGTAGAGCGGTAGCTCTAGATATATCTAAGGCTTTTGATAGGGTATGGCATGAACGTCTCCTCAGGAAAATCAGATCTCATGGTATCACTGGAAGAATACTAAACATAATTAAATCATTCTTAGATAAGAGAAAAATCCAGGTTGTCCTCGATGGTTGTACATTTAAACAATATGATATAAATGCGGGAGTGCATCAGGGGTCTATTCTTGGACCTCGATTATTCCTAATAGTCATAAATGACCTCCCCGACAAAATCGTCTGTGAGATCCATACATATGCTGATGACACCACGCTCTATAACAGACACGACAGGAAAACAAATGAACACATATCTAAAGAAATGGCAGAAACACTAGAAGATGACCTCCGTTCTGTAGTGGAATGGGGACAAAAATGGATGGTCACATTCAATGCTGCCAAGACTAAACTTCTTTCCTTCAATAACTACAAGAATCCTTCTCTACCACCAATAGCAATGGCCAATGACTCTTTATCTGAAAGTACATCTTTTAAACTCCTCGGCTTAATGTTCACAGGAAACATGAGTTGGAACCATTACATTGAGAGCATTGCCAGGACCGCTGCGAAAAAGGTATGTTCTCTCTACCATGCTAAAAAGCTACTAACGCCCAAAAGTATCTTGTACCTCTATAAGGCCACCATTCGTCTATGTATGGAGTATTGTTGTCATATTTGGGCCGGTGCATCTGCTACTAGTCTCTCACTCCTAGACAAGGTTCAAAAGAGAGTCGCCAACCTGATACGTACTGAACTGTCATTTAAGCTTCAACCCCTGTCCCATCGACGAAATGTAGCATCCCTCTGCCTGTTCTACAAGTACTTTAACGGTGAATGCTCTGGTGAACTGCAAGCACTTGTACCCCTTCTATGTAAATACTCCCGACAAACCTGACAAGCAGTAAAATCCCACCCCTTCACAGTAGAGCTCCCTAGATGTAAGAAAACCTTCTACTTCAGTAGTTTCTTCCCCAGAACTGGTAAACTTTGGAATTCCCTTCCGGGTTCCTACTTCCTCAACTGTACTGACATGAAGAAGTTCAAGTGTAACGTGAACCGACGTCTTGCTGCTCAACTCCCACATAGTACCCCTGTAGCTTATGTCTCTAATAGTAGCCCCCTACATCAAAGTGGCAATGTACCTTGTTTGGGGCGAAAATGTAATACAAAATAAAAAATAAAAAAGTTCTTGTTAATGCATATTATGCTAGTTATAATTTCACGTCAGAAAATTAAGAGAAGGTATATTATAAGGATGAAAAAGTCTTACAATTCGTTATTAGTAAATACATGGGACAATTGTGCACAATAGCAGTGGGTATCTATCATTGCATTTGATCTGCATGGTATTTTGCACTGATGTCACTTAATACCCATATTCACATATGTCAACATATATGAATCGACCACTTGTCACACTTTCGATTATTTGAATATATTGAGAATCTGGGAATTCAATTGTTTCCTTATTTTAAAACGGGCTACTTGACGTTCAAAATATCATTACCAAAGTAAGGTGTTTTTCTCATGAAAACTCAGTGTACATCACCTCCTCCAAGTATTCATCATCATAAGAAAGGAACAAGCGCATTGTCAGGAGGGAAGACTGATTAGAGGTCAGCAACAGGGTAGAACAAGAAAATAGCGAGTAGGCTTATAGAAATTTCTTGCAGCTAATTAGGAATGAGGCAGAGCCAGTGTTGTAGATATATGTCAGTCGCACTATGAACTAGACTGTAAAGGACAAGAAACTTCACAAAAAATATAAATGGATTTTAAATCTACAATTGCATTTTATTGATTTTGTATGTCTGTTTATCCTGGGCAGAATTGATGGAAAAATAAGAAACTAAATTCCTCAAAAAAGTGGCAAAATTTGGTATTGGTGTTAATAAATATGGGAATGCTCACTACGTCACCCTCGTCGATTTTGAAACAAGGTTTCCTCTGTGGTGAGTCTCATAGCGAGAGGATCTTTCTGCATTCATTAAGTGTTCAGATTCTATATTATAACAGAGAAGCATGTAACTACAAGAATCTTTACAATAGTAACAGTATTTAACCACGAGCGCTTCATAAAGTTTGAGAGGAGTTGAGGTGTCTGATCGCATATGTATTTTGCATATAAACTCTCAACGAAGGAACTGTTGAGCCATTCACAGACTATAAACATTTAATTCTCACAAAGAAATGATTAATCGCTTTTTATTTATTAGCAAACGGTCATAACTTATTTTGTTTCCACATCATAACTGCAATAGCTGATGCATTTTAATTATATTTACTCACACTAATTGATAAAAATAGGGATCTCCTCTGTAAAATTTTTCAAATAATGAAATATCCAGCAATTAAAGAATATTTACACACCTTGAAGTATATTCTAAAGTTTAAAAATAAAACAAAACAAATATAAACATGACCAAAAGTATACAATTCTTGTCTTTCAAAATTTTTATGGGATAAACATTTGTGATTTCATGATTTTATATCATGGAATAAACGCTTACTATTTTTATATTTTAGGCCATTTATATCCTCAATTATTATATAGCCAATGTTTATCTATGTCAAAGCATAACTAAATTCTCTGTTTATAAAATAACATAAAATCTGTATATCTCCAGTGTGTATTTATTTATTGGATAAACATTAAATATGTAATGATTTTATATCTCGTAACAAAAATGAAATCATATTTTTATATAATTCAAGTCAGAAATTATTTATTTAGAAATTTAAAAATTAATTAGAAATATTTTGAAATTTGTAATTTTCCTTTGATATATCTTGCTGCAAAATTAAAGAAATTATATAATGTTAAGTTTTGGTTGAAAAATATTTATGTAATTATCAAAAGTAACCTTTGTGTTCTCCAAAATTCTATGGTAACTGAAATAATTGTGAGAACTATGTTAAATTAATCTGGAGAAAGAACTTATCTGCATCATTATAATCCATGAATTTCCTCCAAGGAGTTGCTAAATCATTTGAATAATCAAGTAATAGTTTACTACCTCGTTAATAGTTGTTTTTTATGAACAACAGCCCATTATATTTATGGTCCCATATTTAAGATGATTTTCTATTTGTGCACTGGTATACCCAAAATAATCTAAAAAAATTCCACTAAGCAGCCATTATTAATACAGATATCCTAATCCTGATCTCTATCTGACATGAAGGTCATCTCATGAAAATTAATTTGTACAGTATTACTACATATTTTATTCAGGTCCTTTTTAGACAAAAGAAAGATCCAAGTTATCTTTGCTGATTATATATCTAAGCATGGCATTAATGCAGGTGAGCCATAGGAGTCTATTATTGGCCTTTATTATTTCTGCTTCCCATAAAAAACACATAAGAGTCTATTATTTATGCTGTGACAAAGCGTTTTTCCTTAAACAGTTAAAAGAAACTTTTTTAATCAACGATTGACATGGCTACATTAGTTCATTATTTCAATTCATCTATCTAACATTCACAACCTTGATAATCTATCCTGTCTGCTGATGGGATCAGGGAAGAAAAAGAAAAGAAAAATTTGTTTTTTTAGATGACTTATTTTTATATATGACATACGAGATGAGTAGGGGCTATTTGAAAGACGGGTTGGAGAAGACAAGTTAAGTGTTCGACAACCAAGAAACAGAGAACCGATGTTGGAAAAACTTTTTAAACCAACGATTGGTATTGGTAAAAAGTATTCTATATACGAGTCCATTATTCCAATTCCTCTGCTTAACATTTACCGACATGTGGCGAACGTAATGAAAGATACGCCTTTGAGGAAGCTAGTTCCGTACAATAAACAAACAGAACTTTGATAAATCGAATTTAAAGGAATCTACAATTAAAAAGAAAAGAATTTATTGTAGCGGTTTTTGATGTATGCATTTCAGATTTTCTGGAATAAAACTGTAAAATAAGAAATTAATTAATTAGGGTTTGATTTCTTATTAACATAATATCAGATACAATTATTTAATTTGAAAAATCTAATCTCTTGCATTTTTACTTGAATGTACATATGGATCTAAACTAAAATAATAATATTCCTTGAATATACGGTACTTGTGCATAATTTGAATGTAACTCAACAGCTGATCGGCTTTGCTTGGAACATGACGTCATGCACTCAAGTTTAATTGTAATCTGACATAAGACGCTGATGAGCCAATCAATGCACTTCAAATTTTTAACTCAAGGTTTGATCCCAAATAATAAATGTTAAGGGGTCATAATAGGGGTCAAACTTTAAAAAATTGACCTTTTTTTGCTCAGCATACACCTCCAAACACTCGAGCAACGCCGGGCACCCATGCTAGTATATCTATAAAAGTGAACGTGTCTGTGTATCTGTCTATGTGTCTGGGTACATTTCCCTACACTATAACTCTGTCAATTTTTAGTCTACAGACTAGAAATTTGATATACAGGGTACTGAGATTTGAGAAAATCTATGTGATCGGTTTTCGGCCAGAAATTTGGCTGTTAAGGGATCAAAGTTCAACGATTTGACCTTTGAGAACTCTACCAAACTCCTTCGACAATTTTGGGTCTAAACACTTGAAAATTTATATATAGGTTCCTTGTACATGAATCTAACTTAATAACTTGATTAAAGCCCTAAACAATAAATATAAAGGGGTCATAATAGGAGTCAAAGTAAAAAATAAATTGACCGTTTTTGTTGTTTTGTTTTTGCTCAGCATACACCTCACACCCGGGTATATATATATATATATATATATATATATATATATATATATATATATATATATATATATATATATATATGCATCCCAATATTTACTAGTCGATGAATAGCCAACACACACAATTATAATCAGTATGAATTATAGTAATACTTCCTTTAGATTTAGAGATTACTTGACTTAGGGTTTGAATCTCTTAGTGGGAGCCAAACCGACAAGGCACTGTGGCTTTACTCAAGCAATATGGTTATAAGTGTTTTCAAGATCCTTAGATTATCAAGGTTTCTAACTGAAGCAAGAATGTTCCAATAGGTATCGTTGCATGAGGTGTTGTTTTTGTTGGAAGAAATATTATTTGATGCATAGGTGTAAATGTTAGCTGGCGTTACCTATGTAAGAGTTTCTACACTTGCCACATTGTAGGTTACAGACGCTATTGTAACTGGGAAAGATTGACATTTTAGCATGACCCGTCACTTGTTTGAATGTTATAATTTTCATATCCTTAACAGTGACTAATACTTGTCACTCTCATTTAGGGTTATACACTTCTTATCTACAAAAATAAAACATGCCATCAACAGCAGACTTGAACTTAAATTCTTTTTCCTTCTTTCATAACCTCTTTAATTTTTATTGTTATATACACATAATCATATATATATATATATATATATATATATATATATATATATATATATATATATATATATATACACGCCATTAAGCCCCTCTTTAACGTACACTATAGCTATAGCCTTCCCGTCACTAAACTCCATTTTAATATAGTTACACCATATCTGCTTTCTGTTAAAACTCATTATATATTTATGCTTCATCCCAATATATTTCGTATTTAAAATTTAATCTTATACATTTTTAAAGTCATCCATGATAGCTAGAATATTAAATTTATATAGAATAAAATAAAATTTTATATATATATATATATATATATATATATATATATATATAACTACTTCATTTACTCACATAAAATTAATATACGAAAGTATAAATTTATGTGTAAACTTTAAGTATTTACTTCAAAAGTGCTCAATACATAGGTAGAGCTAGTTAATAAGTTATAAAATATATGTGGCGATTAAGCTACACTGAATATTCCACGTTTCATCCACTCTAGTTGTCCTAGAGTGGATGAAACGCAAAATATTCAGTGTAGCTTAATCGCCATATATATTTTATAACTTACTACTATATATATATATATATATATATATATATATATATATATATATATATACATACATATGCACAAGTAACAATTTATTTATGTACGATTGGCACAACACTACACTCTTTATTAAATTATATCAGGGGCGATCAAATATAAAAAATAATAAAATAAATCAAAATTAAAGTAAATAAAATAAAAAGATAAACGTATTAATACACTATAGAAAATGAATAAATTAATTCAATATAGTTAAAAATAAATAAGAATAAATAAAATGAAAGCAAAAAATATATAAACTCAGAACAATAATAGCATATGGTAATATTTAAAATGATTAATACGAAATATACTAAACGCGTTAAAATATATGAAATACATAAAAATACACTAGAATAAAACTACATAAATTAATATTATGTAACAATAAAAACAGAAAAGAATAACATAAAAAATAAATGAATAAAAATATGTATATAAAACATAAGCTTAATAAAAATATAATAAATCATTTTGCATGAATAAATTATATAAACACAATTTTTATTTCAGTAAATTATATAAATAAACGCACAAAATTATAGAATACAAAAGTAATTAAGCTTAAAAACTAGTCAAATTCTCTGCTTGAGAGCTAAACTAATGCCATTTCTGGTTCTATATTTTACGATATTTTCCATTTTTTATCTTCTTTTTCTTTCTTTTTGAAAAAGAGATAATTTCTCGAAATATAAAACTTCCACCATCCATTTTTTCTTTCAAATAGAAAGTCCATATTTACTGATTTTTATTTGTGAATGTGCATTGATGGGTAGAACTGTCAATGTGATGGTTGTAGGTTTGATTTGAGGAAAGGTGCTTGTCTAGCCGTACTGGTGAGTTGTGATACAATGAAACAGGACGGTATTATTTAACTATATTATATATATATATATATATATATACATATATATATATATATATATATGATTGATATGTAGTTTGCTTGAAGCATTGTGTGGGATAGGTATGTAAAAGAGATTTAGAAGGCTGTCACAATGCGAGGAATGAATTATAGTCGCTGTTGGTAAGAGGAGACGAGAACAAGTGGCGATTTACAAATGAATAAGTACATATATATATGTTTTATTATTATTATTATTTTTTTTTTAATATATATATTTATTCAGTTGTATGGTAAAATGTCTTACTTGTTTTCATGCGACGTGTTCCATAATAATTTCGGAAAAATTTTCCCTTTTCAAAATTTTTTTTAATTACTACAATACTTAGTTTTAATTATTTTATTCTGTATTTTTACCGCTCTGGGGGGTAATACTTGCTGCTAGAATAACAACAAAAATAAAATAGAAAAATATTTTGTAATAAAATAATTACTGCATTCAAAATAATTAAAAATAACAATTCATCGTTTTGGGGAATTCTGTTAGAAGCCAACAAACAAAAAAGTTACAAAGGCAAAGTAAGTTACTCTTCTACCTACCCGAATAAGTTTTCTGTTTTTAATATATTTTAATGCTTTTATTTGGTAAGAAAAACAAGTAGTTCCCATGGTCACAATAACCATTTTTTTGACGAAAACATGGAATCTTTCTCTAAGGAAATTAAACGAAACTTTTATTTTTTTTAATTGCCGTTTTTTAATGGAGCATAAACCTGAAGAACCCTAGAATGGATGAAACCCGGAATATTCAGTGCAGCTTAATCGCCATGTATATTTTATAACTTACTAACTAGCTCTACATACGTATTGAGCACTGTTGAAGTAAATACTTAAAGTTTACGCATAAATTTATACTTTTGTATATTAATTTATGTGAGTAAATGAAGTAGTTATATATATATATATATATATATATATATATATATATATATATATATATATATATATATATATACACACCGTCCCTTTGTTTATAGTGGCTTTTTATAACACATTTAATGTAAATATTAAAGTGATCCCCATCCTAAAATATAAAATATTGAATAAAACATAAAAAAAAATCAAACGGAATTCTCTAGCGATATAATCAATAGACAAAAAAAAAAATTAATTTTAAAAACAATTAAATATCAATAAAGCAGTTTTTATGATCAGTTGTCTTACAATTTGATCCCTTTCGAAATAAATGTGTTTATGGTAAATATTATTATTTTCCAAGAAATCAAATAAGTTTTACTAACAATAAACACATTTTGGACAAAAATCTAAATGTCAGATTAAATAATATATTTTGCGGACATTTTTGGTACTTGTGCAGTTGTTCAGTTGTTCACTTATTGGTTCATGTTGAAATAAAAACGTTTTTATTTAGAAAGCCATTCTTAACATGGGAGAGGAGAGTGTTTTGTAACTATTCTATACTTTCACCTAACAATTTGCTAACAATTTAATAAAAAAAAAAAAGATATCGCAAAACTTTAATTTAGCTTGCAAATAGTATCCTTTAAAAAGTGCGGTTCAATAAGTGCATAAACACTACTACTCGGAGATTCAGCTTTTTTATTCACATCTTTTATAAAATATAGCGAAACCAATGTTTTTATTGAATTGCAATAAAAATAAACTTATTTCAACGGCGAAGATTATTTTGAAAGTTATTAAATCGAAATGTTCTTAAGTGTAAAAATAAATAAATAAAGCAAAAAAAAAACTTACCTTTTATTTAAAAAAAAAGAAAAGGTGGGGGTGAATCTGTTTTTTTTTTTCTTTTGTGGTCAAAACAGAAAATTTGTTTTGGTTGTTGGGATATTTTTAGTAAATTGATACAACTTTTGTATTGTGTGTCCTATTCGTTAAGAAATAAGATATATGAAAATATAAAAGAAACCAACATTAAAGATGAAAAACACGATTTAAACGTGAAATCATTTTAATAGAAAATCAATTGCTAAAGAAAGAATAATAGCGAATTAAAGTCATCGTAACACGGTGTAATCATTAATTTGTTTCTCGTGTAAAAATGTCCGTTTATTAGGAAAATGTGCCAAATTATTTACCCATCAAGTTTAGATTTTATTTGTCAAGACTTTCGTGATTTGCATATTCGATTATGCTGTCTTGGTGTACCAGTGTACCACGTTGATGGGTGTCAGCAGACCCCCATGGCTGTCCTCCCTAGTCCTTCCCCTTTCCAGATAACTTTCTTACGAAAGGAGGAAGTCTCACTTAATGTACCTATTTACTATGCTTCTGCTTCCCCACGTACAGAGTTAGACACCAGGGTCATTTTTTAACGTGGAGAAAAGGTACAAACATTAAACTTGTCTCAGTCGTGAAGGATTTCTCCTCCACCGAAAGAGAACAAGAAATAGAAGTGCAGCATCTGAAGAACAGATGGTATTTATTTGCTCCCCCACTGAGCAAATTAGGCACAAGGCCGTTTTTAATGTGAGGTAAAAACCAGCTCCCCTAAAAGTAGGCAAAAAGGGGGCACTCTGGTTACCAAAACTAATAATTGTCCCAGTATAGAGGGTTTCCCCTCCATTGACTGGTACAAATTATCTTAAGTGCAGCACTGCAGCATCTGCCGGAACAGATACTACACTTGGATCCTGGCCCGAAGGCCAAATGGCCGCTTAATAAAGATTATGTTTAACTTAATTAATTCATTGCGTGAAAATTTTACAAATTTAATTGTTTCAATCAAAAATGAAAAAACAAATCAAACAATGTTCTGTCCATAGGTGGTGCGGGCAGAAATGGTGGAATAAAGATAGGGGCATAGTTTTAAGAACCGATTTATTATATTTTTATTTATTTTTATTTTTTTATTGGTCCACGACTACTTTTTGATTGTATTTGAAATATTAAAGACTAACGTTAATTTCCAAAAGGAAATATAGAAATATATATATATATATATATATATATATATATATATATATATATATATATATATATATATATATATATATATATATATATATATATATATATATATATATATATATATATATACTTCATTTACTCACACAAATTTAATATACGGAAGTATAGATTTATGCGTAAACTTTAAGTATTTACTTCAAAAGTGCTCAATACGTAGGTAGAGCTAGTTAGTAATTCGCATAAGCCTGACGAATCCTACAGTGGATGAAACGCAGAATATTCAGTGTAGCTTAATCGCCATATATATTTTATAAATATATATATATATATGTGTGTGTGTGTGTGTGTGTGTGTGTGTGTGTGTGTGTGTGTGTGTGTGTGTGTGTGTATACGTGAAAAATAAGTTATGAAAAATGTTTTCACAGCGATCTTACTAATTAAGCTTAAATAAATTCATTGTTAAAATCCTTTGAAAGATTAATATTAGTTTTCTGGGTCTATTTCAAAGAAAATTAATAAATACCTTGTTTGTTCAAAAATAGCTTAATTAGCTCCAAAAAGTGAGAAATTCTTGCTTCGTTCAACTGAAAGTAAGTCCTCATCATATGGATTATAAGGAACCCCAAAATTTCACAGTCGAAAAGCTGTCTGAAAAGACGCCAAGAAGTTAAAAGGAAGTAGGGGTAGGTGTGTCAGAAATTTCGTGAAAAATAGTGAATAATTCCACCCATCTTTCTACGCTTATAACTCATCGAAAAATGTAATTCAAGCCCTAATTTTTTTTCAATTAAAGGAGCAAGGACCAAGCTTTCATTAAAAGAAAACAAAACAAAACAAAAAAACAAAAACAAAAACAAACAACGTGTTTTTTTTTGTTGTTTTTTTAAAGGTTTTAAACTGCGGACTTTACAGGTAAATTTCTAAAAAACACTACTTTTTTTAAATTTGAATATATTATTTATTGACCTTTTCTCTTCAATTTGTGATATATAACACTTTGGTGAGTAAATTAATTATTTACTTTTTAATAGACATTTCAAAATGGGAGGCGTGAATTATTCGACCCCCTGTCTTTCCAAGCTTATAACTACTCGAAAAATGTAATTCAAGCCCTAATTATTTTTTCAATTAAAGGAGCAAGGAGCAAGGTTTCATTAAAAAAAGCAAAAGAAAAAACAAACAGCGTGGTTTAAAAAAAAAGGTTTTAAACTTCGAACTTTACAGGTAAATTTCTAAAAAACACTACGTTTTTTTGTTTTAAATTTGAATATATTATTTATTAACCTTTTCTCTTCAATTTGTGATATATAAAACTTTGGTGAGTAAATTAATTACTTACTTTTTAATAGACACTTGAAAATGGGGGGGGGGCGTGAATTAAAAAAAAACGTTTGTCTAAAATATTATATTCGGTGTATTGAAAAGAGCATAACATTTCACATTGACCTTGAAAATATCGTATAGATAGAATCAATAGAAAAATTTTGATAGATAAAAAAAGATAGATAAAATAGATAAAAAGTTTAAAAATTGAAAAATATTGAGTTCGTAAAATCCATTACTGTTTTAAAAAAATATTTCTATTACTTTTAAAACAACTTTAATAGTTTATTTTGGAAGTATAATCCATAAAGAAAATAAACAACCCACTTTAAAAAGAGAAATTACGAGTTTTTTCATATTTTATTCGCAGTTTCGTGTTAGGGGTGTCAAAAATTCATACAAAAATTCCTACAAAAATTCTGATACACATAAAGTAGGGGTACTGTTTTTCTTTTCTTTTTTTTTGTTTCTCATAGATGTACATTTCTATCGTGAACGTTTGTTTAATTTATTACCATTTTTTAATTTAATTATTTTTCTATGTTTCTACTTTTAAATTAAAAATGTTTTTTTTTCAAGATTATATAAAAAGTGTGTTACGCGGAAAGTTTCATATTTATGCAAGCAAGGAAAATATTAGAATTGTACGTATAAAAATTATGCGAAACCTGTAATTCAAAAACAAAAGTAGAATTTTTCGTTTCTTTTCAATTATAATTCTTTGTGTGAAAATATTAAATTAATAATGCTTAATACAATGATAATATTGGTAGTTCGAGAAATTAATTTTTATTCGAGTTATATCGAATTTGTTAATACGAACTTTAGGGGCTTTTTTTCGTAAAGTATCTGTAATTTTTTTATTTATTATTGTTACAATTTACGATGCTTTATTTTCATAAAAAAGCAACAAAAAATGCATTTTTTTACCATTGAAAACCATAACTTTAGTAAAGGTATTTTTTGTTTAAACAAAATGATACATTTCTACTAAGAGTCAAATAAAAATAATGAGTTCATTATATTTCGTGATCATTATTTGAAAAATACTGAAAATTTTATTAAAATTTGTTAATTTCCTGATATTTGGTGAATTTTTAAGTAAAGGGTGGGCTCAAAATGTTTAAACATTTTGAGCATCGGCATTCATTTTGCACGTACCTACAAACTAATGAACGTAACACGGTGGCAGCCTGTTTATGGAATTCGTACCATCCAAGAAGAATGACAGATGGTCAAATATCAGTAAGCAGTATTCCTTTATGTTTTAACTTCTGTTATGTTTTTATTTCCCCCGGTTGGTGCCTTGCGTAGGTTCAACAGTCCCAGGAACGGATCTTCTCCTGACGCTTTGCATTTCCGGAAGATGCGTTTGCCGATTTTTACTGCCACTTCGGCAGCACCATCTGCTTGGCTGTTGCCTGGTGATATCATCTCCTGCATGAATAGCCATTTCTTGCAAATTTTCTGAATGCGTAAGACGAAAATTGAGGACCATTGTCAGATGTCAGTACCTCTGGAATTCTATGGCGTACAAAATGAACTTTCATGCATTCAATCATGGCTTCTGATGTGGGCGTAAACAGTTTGTCGATTTCAAAGAAATTGCTATGTCTGGCTACTGTGATCAGATAGTTGTTCCCTCCCCATGGTAGGAGATCTGCTGCTACTTGTTGCCAAGGTCTTTCCGGCACTGGTGCTATGATCTGTGCTTCTGCTGGCTGGCGGTCTGCATAGGTTGCACAGGTGCCACAGGCTTCGATGTATTGTCTAATCTCTTTAAACATTCTTGGCCAAAATATGAGGTCCCTCGCTCTTTGCAGACATGTATTTATGCCGGGGTGGCCGGCATGTGCTTTTTGTTTCATCTCACTCCGCATAGCATGTGGTATGACTATTCTTTGTCCTCGCAGTACTAGCCCATCTTGTACCGTCATTTCATCTCTCTAATCAAAAAACAGTTTGACAGAGTTGGGTAAGCTTTCCTTATTATGCGGCCACCCCTTAGCGATTACTTCTGCCAGTGCTCTCATGTTGGAGTCCTCAACTGTCTTTTGGCGAATCTCTGCGAGCCTGTGATCTTGTATCGGCTGCGTTGTCAGATTATTCACTGACATTATTTCTTCCAACTCTGGCTTGCTTGCTTGTTGGTGCTCATGACAGCGTATCTGCTAATGGGATATCTTTCCCTGGCTTATATCGTAGTGTGTAGTTGTATTGCTGAGCCCGTAGCAGGAAGTTCTATAGCCGTTTTGGTGCCTTTGATAAGGGCTTTTTGCTGATTGAGACGAGCGGCTTGTGGTCAATCAAAACTACTACTTCTCTTCCATGTGTATAATAATGAAATTTCTATAGGCCGTATACAACTGCCAGCATCTCCTTCTAAATTTGTGCATATCTTTGTTCGGCACCTGATAGTATCTACTTGCAAATGCAATTGGTTTGTCAACCTGTATTAGCGCTGTTCCTAACCCGTACTCACATGCATCATTCTCGAGAATCAGCTTCTTGTGGGGGTCGTAGTATGTAAGGATGGGTATGTTCACGATTGCTTCTTTGATAGTGTCGAAAGATGCTTGTTGGGAATCTCACCATGACCACGGGACATTTTTTTAGTGAGGCTCTGGAGGGGTTTTGTCATGGTTGCAAGATTTGGAATAAATTTCCCTATGTAGTTCGCCATACCTAAGAATCTGCGGAGAGCCCCAATGTTTCCTGGTGCTGGCATGTCAGAGATAGCCCTTACTTTTCTGGGTCGACTCTAATGCCGTCTTTAGTGATGCGATGCCCCATGAAAGTGATTGCGTCTAGTCCGGTCTCCAGTTTTTCTGGGTTGAGTTTAACTCGTATTGTTTGGCATTTATGGAGTAGTTTGTGGAGCCGTCTGTCATATTCTTCTTGGTCTTTCCCATAGATTACCAAGTCATCTATAATGATAACAACTCCATGTTCATTCAGCTTTCTTTGGAATAGCTCTGTTGAGGAGTTCAGGCCAAATCGTAACCGACGCCAGCAATATCGGCCAAACCATGTTTGAAAGGTGGTCAAGTCACTGGATGCATCATCAAGCTCAACGTGCCAATATCCTGATGAGAGGTCCACTTTTGTAAATACTTTTGCATCTCTCATGCCATGAAGGACGTCCTCGAGAATTGGTATTGTGTAGTGCTCTCGCATAAGTGCTTTGTTGAGCTAATGAGGATCCAAGTATATTCTGAATGTCCCGTTCTTTTTCTTATTATGATAAGTTGGCTAACCTACGGAGTGGGTTTATCTACTGGTCTGATCACTCCTTATGTGGTTAGTCGACTTAACTCCTTCTTCAGTTCAGATCGTATAGCTATATGTACTCTCCGATTGGGCAATATAGTTGGTATTGCGTCTGGCTTGAACTGGAGAGAGGCGACAACCGGCACCTTGCCCAGTTGATCATCGAACACTTCCTTGTAGCTTTCCTCTATGTTGACTGCTGCGACATGGTGGAAGTTCTTCTGCTTTATCTCCACAAGGCCCATTTGTACGCTCGCCCGCAGGCCAAGCAGTTGTTGGCAATCATCTCCATCCCTAAACACTACAAATTCCACTGAGTACGTTTGCTGCGTTTTGAGGTTTCTTATCTTTCTTCAGCATACACCAAGTGGCTTCATCAAAGACCCATTCCACATTGACAAAACCCCTTTGTATGGTTGCATCCTCTTTGCAAACATTTCAGGGAGAGTATTAATGGATGCCCCTGTGTCAGTCTGGAAAACAACTTTTTTGTTCAGAAGCATAAGGCACTTGGCTTTTTTTTCCTGTTTTGTTTTTCGGGGTGTTCCATCGCATTCACCCAGTGGGTGTATTCTTCATCCTCTTCTGTTGAGGATGTATCAAGTTGGTTTACCCGTGGTAGGGGTGCAATACGTTTCTTGCTTCCATACATCCGTGTGCTCTGTCTCTGTTTTTGCGTCATTCTGTCTTTGTTGGGACACTTGGATTCGAAATGTCCCTTCTCATTGCATGCATGGCACAATTTGCCATGGGCTGGGCATCTGTTGCACTTTGGCACGTGTGTGTAGCCGCAGAATAGGCATTCTCTTTTGGAGACGGGTTCCTTCATTTGATTGGTTTCATGTACCCTCATCACCTGGGCTGTATCCAGTCCCATTCCTTGACTGTGGGTTGAGGCCATTTTAGCCGTTCTGCATATGTCAACACTCTTCTGTAGGATAAGGTACTGTATCTTCAGTAGCTCCTGTTTGGTTAATTGGTCACGGACACCTTCTACAATCTGGTCCCGCAGAAGTGAGTCACTGCATCGGGTACAAAAATTACACGTCTTCGACAGTACTCTTAAATCGTTGTAGAACTTGTCAAAAGCTTCTCCCTCACCCTGTTTCCTCTGACGGAACGCAAATCTCTCATAGGTTTCGTTGAGAATTCCGACGGAATACTCCTCCAGTGCTTGTAGTATGTCCTCTACAGTGCGCTCCGTCTCCGGGGTGTCACACTGTATGCCCTGCTATATTTTCATGGCGTCATCGCCCAAGCAGTTCTCCAGAAGGGCAACCTGAATTTCTTGTGGTTATGGTCCACACTAGTCAATAACGAGTAGTTGGACCATCGTTTATGAAATATTTCCCTGGTGTCTGCCCTATTCCGACTAAATATGAGTCGTTCTGGTGGCCTTATGTGTAAGCCGGACATATCATTGAAATGGTATTAGTTGCAGCAGTCATATTCTCTTTGGCGGACATCCCTGTGAGGCAGAAGTGTTTTGTTTTGAAAGTTAATCAATGCAAAGAGGCAGAAAAAAAAAGTTTTGGCAAGAATCACTTGCGACAGCAACTCGATATCAATAATAACGATCATAATAATAACAGATTGCAGAGATTAGCAGGGATCACGAGGCGAATGAAAGCCATTAATTGGCACCTGACAAATCCTGTAAACAACGTCGATAAATCAACCACGCGTATCCATGGATTTTTTAAAAGAAATAATGACACTGATATCTCAAACTTACCGACTATTTTTGCGAATAATCACTCAAAAATCGAAAATTAAACAACTCGATTTCCTACGAATCGAACGCCAATGACATTCAAGTAGCGCCAAAAAAACACCCATGGATCTCCTTAGGATTAACGGTCATGTAGCTAACATTTTGAGCAAACTGCAAAATTAACAGAATTTTACTTAGATTACTAAGAGTCTTATGTTCCTTGGAATACGTCGCCATCGACGTCATCAACAACACAGCAAATACTTCACTGTCATCACCATCAACAACATGGAACACCACTGGTCATCGCGGGTCAATCCCCAGCATCTTCACCAGAACACCACCGGTCATCGTGGGTCAATCCCCAGCATCTTCACCACAACACCACCAGTCATCACGGGTCAATCCCCAGCATCTTCACTACAACACCACCAGTCATCACGGGTCAATCCCAAGCATCTTCACAAGAATACCATTGGTCATCGCAGGTCAATCAACAGCATCTTCACCAGAACACAACTAGTCATCACGGATCAATCCCCAGCATCTTCACCAGAACACCACTGGTCATTACGTGTCTATCCCCAGCATCTTCACCAGAACACCACCGGTCAACGCAGGTCAATCCCCAAAATCTTCACCAGAACACCACCGGTCATCGCGAGACAATCTCCAGCATCTTCACCAGAACACCACCAGTCATTGCGGGTCCATCACCAGCATCTTCACCAGAACACAACCGGTCATCTCGCGTCAGTCCCAAGCATCTTCACCAGAACACAACTGGTTATCGCGGATCAATCCCCAACATCTTCACCAGAACACTACCAGTCATCACGGGTCAATGCCCAGCATCTTCACTAGAACACCACTGGTTATGGCGGGTCCATCCTCAGCATCTTCACCAGAACAATACCGGTCATCGCGGGTCAATCCCCAGCATCTTTACTAGAACACCACCGGTTATCGCGGGTCAATCCTCAGCATCTTTACAGAACATCACCGGTCATTATGGGTCAATCCCCAGCATTTTCACCAGAACACCACCGGTCATCATGGATCAATCATTAGCATCTTCATCTGAACACCACTGGTCATCGCGGGACAATCACCAGCATCTTCACCAGAACACCACCGGTCATCGCGGGTAAATCCCCAGCATCTTCACCAGAATGCTGATATATATTCAATTGCTATAGGGTTATCTGCCCCTTTCCAAAACCCTTTTACTGTGGGGATTCTCTCCCCTTTTATTGTAACTCTTCAGTTTTCCATGTTGTAAATAAAATACACACACATTGTGTGCGTCTTAGTATTTCGTCAAACAAAATGTGTTCATAGTAATTTTTAAAACCTTTCTGGATGTCGCAGGCTCCGGTGATGTGTCCCCACATTTTTATTAAATGACTTCCACTCATTTTCAACATTGGTTATGGGCCCAGTCTACGTGATAACGTCTTGAAAATAATAGTGAAGCAAACACGTGTGGTAATTTTTCGCCATCTTGGATTTTTTTTTTCTTGTCGTCGAAGTTTTGTATTGTTTTTTTTCTTTTAAGTTAAATAACAATGGAAACAAAACTAAGCAACTTGGTTCCACTAAATGGTTCAAACTATAATACCTGGAAGGTCCAATGCAAAATGGCATTAATTAAGGATGGACTATGGAATATAGTTAATGAAACAGAAATTGTTCCAGACAAACGAAATGAGCCAGCATCCCACGTGAAATATTTATCGAGAAGAGACCGGGCTTTAGCGACTATTGTGCTCTCAGTAGAAACCTCACTACTGCATTTAATTGGAGACCCTGACGACCCTGCAGTTGTGTGGAAGAAATTGGCAGACCAATTTCAAAAGAAAACATGGGCAAATAAACTAGCGCTGAGAAGAAAATGATACTCCCTTAGATTAAAAGATGGCGACTCTGTCCATGAACACATAAAGACTATGATGGAATTATTTGACGAATTGGCTGTCATTGGCGATTCCATTGACGAGGAGGATAGAGTTGTTCCCCTTCTGGCTACTCTCCCAGACGATTATAATATGTTGGTAACAGCACTTGAAGCAAGTCAGGACGTTCCTAAATGGGTGTTAGTGACTGAACGCTTGTTGCATGAAGAAAGCAAAATTAAAGAGAGGGAAATTAACAGTACGGAATTGAAAGCCATGACATCAAAACATCATGTCAACAAACGGGGACCTAAATGTTTTCACTGTGGAAAAAATGGACATATTAAACGTGACTGCCGTTTACTTGAAACAAAGAATGTTAAGTCGAACTCTCCAAGAAAGAAAGTTTTCTTTACTAAGAAAATACAGGACAACTCCAGCGACTCTGGTGAGGGTGAGTGTATTGGACTTTTTACACATCATGCATTATTGTCTAATGGAAAAAGGAGTGACTGGATTGTGGACTCTGGAGCCACATGTCATATGTGTAGTGATATTGAAAAATTTTTCTAACTTTCGAAAATTGGATGTAGCTGAGGAAATAACCCTTGGTGATGGATTCTCAGTTGAGGCAATAGGAACAGGAACAATAGAACTAAAAGTGGGTGTACCGGACGGGAAACACCAGAAATGCAGGTTGTATGAGACCTTATATGTTCCTAAATTGTCCTACAATCTTTTGAGTGTGTCCAGAGCCACTAAATCTGGAAAAACCTGTATCTTCAGTGACTCAAATTGTCAATTTTTAGATAACAAGCAAAAGGTGGTGGCTACAGGTTCCAAAATTGGGAACCTTTATTATTTAAACTGTTCTGATATAAATGAATCAACCCATGCAGCAAACTCCTGTTTAGATGGTAACACAAAGGAGGAGATTTGGCATAGACGCTTTGGCCACCTTGGAGAAAAGAACTTGCAAAAACTAGTAAAGGACCAACTAGTTACTAGCATTGACTATAATATAAACAAGGAAATTAAGTTTTGTGAGCCTTGCTTGGATGGAAAACATCATCGTTCATCGTTTCCAAAATCTGGAGGAAAGCGAGCAACTCAGCTTCTTGAAATTGTGCATAGCGATGTTTGTGGAAGGATAAAGGCAACATCGCTTGGTGGTGCCGAATATTTTGTCACGTTCATTGATGACAAATCCAGATTTGTGTGGATATATGTGCTCAAAAACAAACGAGATGTCCCCCAAAAATTCAGTGAATGGAAAACTATGGTGGAAAGTTCACTGGTAAAAATATAAAGATTTTACGAACCGACAATGGAGGAGAGTATACTTCAAAAGAATTTGAAAACTATCTGAAGAAGGAGGGGATTAAGCACGAGTATACTGTTCCAAAAACGTCAGAACAAAATGGTGTTGCAGAGAGGATGAACCGAACAACGGCTTCGTATATTAGAAATCGGAGCCCAACAAATGCAGTAGAAGGTATGACACCATATGAAGTGCTGAAGGGACGTAAGCCTAATGTGAAACACCTACGCATTTTTGGATATGATGCTTTTGTCCATGTACCGAAGGATGAAAGATTCAAAATGGACTCAAAAGCAAAGAAGTGCAAATTCCTTGGTTACGGGATTGGTATAAAAGGGTATCGACTCTTTGATACCAGAAAATCCAGAGTGTTCCATAGCAGAGAAGTCATCTTCAATGAATCAGGTTCAATAGCTGAACAGGAGAAAGAAGAAATTGTAAATCCATCTCTGGTAGAAATTGGACACCAAGATAGCTCCGATGATGAAGACAACCCACAAGAGCTAACAGGACCCCGAAGATCATCAAGGCTAAAGAAAACCCCAGATCCGTATGGCGAATGGGTTTACATGGCTCATAACTTAAAATGACCCATTGACCATGAAGGAAGCACTTTCTGGTCCTGAAAAGAATGAATGGTTGAAGGCAATAAATAACGAAATTTCTTCCTTACATTCTAATACAGTATGGGACCTGACGGGATTGCTCAGTGGACGAAAAACAATTGGTAGCAAGTGGATGTTCAAGCGAAAATACGATGCTGATGGTAATATGGAACACTATAAAGCTCGACTTGTAGCTCAAGGTTTTCTTCAGAAGCAAGGAATCGATTATGACGAGGCTTTCTGCCCAGTTGTGAGATTTGAATCGGTGCGAACAGTTGTTGCATTAGCAGCACAGCATGATCTGAAGCTGCATCAATTGGAAATAGCCACTGCTTTTCTGAATGGAGAGCTGAAGGAGGAAATCTACATGAGGCAGCCAGAGGGTTTCAAAGTTAAAGGCAAGGAACATCTTGTCTGTAAATTGAAGCGAAGTATTTATGGCTTGAAGCAGTCCCCAAGATGTTGGAATGATGCACTGCATGATCAGCTGAAGAAGATGGACTTCAAACAGTTGGAAAGTGATCCTTGCATCTACATAAAATCTTCAGGAGGAGACATTTTCATAACAGCTGTTTATGTTGATGACATTATTGTGGCATGTAAATCCACAAGTCTTATTGAAGATTTCATGAAAGCGATATCAAAGATTTTCAAAATAAAAGATTTGGGAAAACTACACCATTTTTTGGGTGTGAAGATTATTTATCCCGAAGCAGGAAAAATATGGATTGGACAGCCTACATACACAGCAGATGTCTTGAGAAAGTTCCAGATGGAGAATTCCAAACCTGTGTCTACTCCAATTGATCCCGGAACAAAATTGACGAAGGCAACGGAAACAAGTAAACTGGTCAACAAAGAGTTGTATCAGTCTGCAGTTGGGAGCCTATTGTACCTGTCGACAAGGACACGACCGGATATTGCTCATGCCATTGGAAATGTTTCGAGATTCTGCTCTCAACCTACAATGGAACACTGGAAGGCTGTGAAACATATCCTCCGATACTTAAACGGTACACAAGGATATGGTTTACTTTATGACAAGAAGAAAGCCACCAATCTCCTGGGGTACTCCGATGCTGACTGGGCTGGTAATTTGGATGATTGCAGATCAACATCTGGATATGTTTTTAAGCTGAGTGGTGCGGCAGTCAGCTGGAGAAGCAAAAGACAAACCTGTGTTGCTCTATCAACAGCCGAAGCTGAGTACATGGCATTGGCAAGTACAGCACAGGAGGCTGTTTGAATGCAGAATCTTCAAAGTTCCAGTAACACCAACCCTTATATATGAGGACAACCAGTCAACCATATGTATGGCAAGGAGTCCACAGTATCATGGAAGGGCCAAACATGTGGACATAAAGTTCCACTATGTTCGAGAACTGGTCGAGCGGGAAACTGTTAAGCTCGGATACTGTCCAAGTAAAGAGATGGTAGCCGACCTGCTAACTAAAGGACTTGGAAGCACACAGTTTGTAAGGCTCAGGGAACTTTTGGGACTCCATAAACTATAATGCAGACTGTCAGCAATTGAGGAGGAGTGTTGATATATATTCAATTGCTATAGCGTTATCTGCCCCTTTCCAAAACCCTTTTACTGTGGGGATTCTCTCCCCTTTTATTGTAACTCTTCAGTTCTCCATGTTGTAAATAAAATACACACACATTGTGTGCGTCTTAGTATTTCGTCAAACAAAATGTGTTCATAGTAATTTTTTAAAACCTTTCTGGATGTCGCAGGCTCCGGTGATGAGGTATGTGTCCCCACATTTTTATTAAATGACTTCCACTCATTTTCAACACCAAATATATGCATTCTGCTTAAATTTGTTTGTTTTTTTTTACCACAGAAAGATTCATATGGAGTTTTAGATAGTGTTTTGTTAAAACACCTGTTGCGTATATAGGCTGCCGCCATAAGTGCGTACGTCCAGAGGTTTTGGGGGAGTTTTGATTCAATGAGTAGGCATCTTGCCATTTCAAAATGTGTCCGCCATGCTCTTTCAGCAGTCCCGTTTTGGTGTGGCGATCTAGGAGCTGATGTTTCATGCCTGATATGATGGTTAATTAATAAAAGTTCAAAGTTTTTATTGGTGAATTCCGTACCGTTGTCAGAGCGAATACACTTGACTTCACCGTAGGGAATCATGTCGGCTAGATATTTTTTTAGTTACTAGCAGGGTATCAGATCTGTTCTTTAAAAAGTAAACCATTTTTAAACCTGGATGGTCATCTTCGAAATTCAACACATATCTATAATGTTCTCCGCCATCGGTTCCACGAGACCATTCAAGTCACAATGCACCATTGATAAGATTTTTTGGCCTTCTTGTCGGGTATCTTGCTTTCATAGTTTGTCATTTTCCCTTGCGTACAGACGTTGCAGTTGAAGTTTTTTATGTTTGTATTTTCATCCATCAACTACAGTCGGCAACTTTTTAATATCAGGAATATTGCAATGTCCAAGAATTTTATGCCATGTCTGTAGATCATGGCAGGCGGTTTTCGATGGGACTACGTTATTTAAATAATATATAGTCTCCCATCTTTTTTAATGTCGAATACAGTTCCATTCGGTTATACCAGTTTTGATTTATTGGGGCTAAAGTTTATATTTGCACCTTGTTTTGTGGCAGCTTGTACAGAAAATATATTTTGTTTAAATTTTGGGATTAGAAGAGCGATAAAAAAAAAAGAAAGCGACACTTCTGCACTATGCAGGAGACGAAGTTTTCGATATTTTCCACGACTTCACAGACCAACAAAAGGGCATAGGCGCAACATTTTGGACGACGGCAAAAGCTTAGACTCGTATCATGCACGACTACGGGCTCTAACCTCCACGTGCGATTTCGAAGATAAAGACAGAGAGAACCTAGCCAAAATTTTGCAGGGGTGCACATCCTCTAAAGTCAGAAGGGACAACTCTACGCTAAAGCAAGTCCTGGATGAAGCTAGGGCAATCAAACTAGCGTATATGCATGCTGCACACATGGAGCGTAATAAACTACACGCTCTTTACAGCAACGAGAACTGCACCTGTCTCACACGTGGAAATAGCGAAAATTTCAACACCAACGGCAGTAAAGACAGTTGTTGTGAACACGCAGGGCAAAACAGTCGTCATGACACCTCGAAGAATCGACCATATGGGGGACAAAAAAAATTGGCGAACAGGAAACGTGTCACTATTTTGGATACTCTTCTATACACTCGACTTGTCCAGGCCGAGGAAAAGAATGCAAGAATTGCCACAAGAAAAACCACATGCAAAGTGTTCGAACATGCTTTTCTTCACATATACACACCCCACCCACACGTACGCACGCACATACGCACACACACACGCACGCATATACACATCCTCATACACACACTCACATTCATGCGCATACACACACACCCGAGCTGTGACGTCACTTTCTTTAAAGTGAAAGCCAGACATAAGCAGTCAGAAAACTGACCCCAGTATAAAAGTCAACAAAACCTGTTAATTTCCCTTTTTCATCTGGACCAGCGTTCGACCTGTTGAGTCGACAAACCGACCGCGCACCCTAACGTCACTTTCCCTGCTACTGTAATGTGGGATAAGCGCACGCACACTTTATACGCTTTCTCTTTCCATGAACTGGATTGACTTTCTCACTCTATCTCCCCTTCAGCTCTGGTCCATCAAAACAGACATGTGCGCGACGCTCTACTGAGCTTAACCCTGTCTTTCTACAGGCCGGCTTGCCACTTCGCGTTTCTCTATTGCATTCCCTTTTCCTTCCACGCGCGTAGTCGTCAACGGCTGAATGAACAAGTGTACACCCAAGACTTTCATTTCCCAACAGAAAATAAACATGTTTATTTTATTCCAGCATTTGAGTTCTTTGTTTCCTTCATTCAAATCGTTTCATTATTTTTTTCTTGTAGCGAGTTTAGGGCATTTATATCCTGGTCTGCAGCATGAAATGGTGACTGATTTATTTTAAAAATGAAATGAATTAAAGTGAACGAAACACACGGTGTAAGCTAAACCCTTCCACACAAATTCACGGCACGCACAAAAAATAATTTTCCTCTAACAAACAAGCAAACTTGTCGACCACGAGGAAGAACAATTTCAAACCGCGCACACGAAACTGAAATATAAAAATTACAAAACAAAATGGAACTTCAACAGACGGACTCCTACAACAAAACCATGGCATTAAATATTCCACCCTTCAACCCGACAAATACAAAAATATGGTTCATCCAATTACAAGCCATATTTGACGCTAAATGGGTAACGTCACAACAAGCACGTTACTGTTATCTAGTGGAAAAACTGCCGTTCGAGGTGGTAGAGGAAGTCACGGATTTTCTCTAAAATGTACCGGAGGAAAGACTGTACGACATGCTGAAGCAAGCAATCCTGCAACGAACCGGTGTTTCTAACGAAGCCATTCTTCGTAACTTGTTCACACGAGTTGAGTTAGGAGACCGTACGCCTTCTCAACTACTTCGCCACATGAAAGCCTTGCTGGGAGACAACAAAATGTCGGACAGCATTATGAAGAGTCTATGGTTGGGTAAATTACCCATAACTACCAAACAAATCCTTGCACCGATGCCGGAGGAGACGGCAACAGAAAAGCTCGCCAACATAGCCGACAGAATTCACGAAAGTTCCCGGAGACGACAAGTATACGCCCACCAACAGCAACCTAACCAAAACCGAGACGAGGAATTAGCAGAATTAAAATCTGCCGTTGAAAAGCTTTCGAAGCAGCTAGCCGACGTATTTCAAACGCGTCAACATTATCCCATAAACAGCAATAACACGCGGCGAAAACACAGGCGAAGAAGTTCAAGCAGGAACCGGTCCACGTCACGACATAGACAAGATGAGTCGACGCGAGAAGATGCACTACACCCTGCGCGTTCAAAAAACCAGCACAGGAAAACGAACCTTTCAGCCAGTTACGACGACGACTGTAGCTGGAGCACACAAAAAAGGTCGTCTATTTTATATCCGAGACAAAATTCACGGATGTAACTTTTTAATAGACACCGGAGCGGAAATCATCATCATACCGACACCGTATGGCCATCCAACAGGGACCCAATTTTTCAACTTACAAGCTGCCAACGGTACAAAAATACCCACTTTTGGCGAAAAAACTTTAAATTAAAACCTTGGAATGCTGAGGAATTTTTTATGGAATTTCACCATAGCCAGCGTGACCACTCCAATTTTGGGGGCGGCCTTTTTAGCCTATTTCAACCTGTCTGTCTACATGACTCATCATACATTGACAGACAACGAAACGAAGATTTCGGTGAGAGGAACTACCTCGAAATTTTTAACCACCGGAATCAGCACTGCCTTATCCGAAGATTTACACGTCCGCCGGTTACTCCAAAAATTTCCTCAACATTCCCAGCCGTTTAAAAACACGGACCCCATCAAACACAGCGCTAAGCACTATATTAAGACAACCGGACCGCCCGTCTATTCAACCCCCAGGCGCTTGAAACCGGATAAATACAAATTGGCAAAATCCGAGTTTCAAAACCTACTCCACATGGGAATAATACGGCCCTCGAAAAATGCTTGGTCATTACCACTCCACATGGTACAGAAAGCTGACAACATCACATGGCGCCCGTGCAGAGATTTTAGACGCTTAAACGCGAAAACTGTTCCATCCATAACTTCGCCAATGGACTCCAAGGCGCCACAATTTTCTCCAAACTGGACCTCGTTAAGGCATATTTTCAAATTCCAGTCGCGGAAAAAGACATTCATAAAACCGCACTGACCACAACATTTGGCCTTTATGAGTTCCTAAGGATGCCTTTCGGGTTGAGAAACGCCTGTCAAACTTTCCAGCGTTTGATTGACGAAGTTTTCAGAGGTCTGCCGTTCATATTCGCTTATGTGGACGACGTTTTAATCGCCAGCAGAAAACTCGAAGAACACCGGCTACACCTGGAACAAACTTTTAAAAGACTGTCACATTTCGGTCTTTAACTAAACACCTGTGGAAATTATCTTTCACCATCTTTCTTTCCCTTTTCTTTCTCCTGTTTCGGTTCTTCCTTCCTTTCTTCTTAACCCCTTTCCTACCCCCTTCCCTGGCTTCCCCCTTTTTTTATGTCACCTGACTCCCTTATGCCCGTTGATTGGATGCGACGTTTTCGCGCTAAATTGAGGCACGTGTGTGATATTTTGAGTTAAAATAGTCAGTTGTGAACAAGGCTTCGAGGGGACCAGAACGGTCGAACTGTCGGTCTCGGATAAAAAGGGACGCCTGGAATTTACTAAGGCGTTGTACAACTCTGTCTTGACGAGACATTAAATTCGTTGAAAAGAAGAACCTAGTTTTCTAAGACACTTGAAAACTAATACTATTATCGAGAAAAGATAATAGAAGTTGAAAAGAAGAACCCAGTTTTCTAAGACACTTGAAAACTAATACTATTATCGAGAAAAGATAATAGAAGTTTTGAACAGAAGAACCTAGTTTTCTAAGACACTTGAAAACTAATACTATTATCGAGAAAAGATAATAGACGTTTTAAACAGAAGAACCAAGTTTTCTAAGACACTTGAAAACTGATACTATTATTGAGGAAAGATAATAGAAGTTTTGAACAGAAAATTCGCCGCAGGGAAGTTTTCGAAGATACCCGAAAACACCAGAATATTCAGCCTTAAGAAATTTCGACCTTGCTGAGGACTACGAAAAACGAATTTCCAGGAAAAAGAAAGAAAAAAGGAACTTTTAACCAACACAAACTCAAAAAATAAAACCCACAAGAAAACGAACTTTCTAAATGTTCCTTTCGTAAAAGGGCGCCCAGAAGCTTCCAGTAAGTGATCCCCTCCTTTTTTCCCCCCTTCTTCCTCCTTCTCTATCTCTCTTTCCTTCTATTTCCCTTCACTCTCTCTCCCCCGTTTTGGTTACTACTACAAGACTCTTGTAAGCCAGATGGACATTTTTGGCAGCCCATAGAGGTCACAAACCTTTCCTTTAGATATCCTTGTTAATAAATTCTGTTTCTCCTATTTTTTCTCTTTTTGTTTGTAATTTTTTCCTTCAGTTTCAGAGTTAGTAGTAACGATTAATTGTTTAAGAAGAATTAACTTCCACGGGACAAAGTGGATAATAAAATTACTTCACACCCATAAATGTGTTTTTGGCCACCAGGAAGTTCAATTTCTCGGTCATTTAATTCACAAGGATGGAATCTCCCCTTTGCCTGCAAAAGTAAGTGCTATTTCGAATTTCCCTCTACCGACATCTGTCAGACAAGTACGCCGTTTTGTAGTCATAATTAACTATTACCGACGTTTTTTGCCTAACCATTCCACGTTACTCGCACCTTTAACGGACTTGTTAAAAAACCGAACCAAAAACCAACAGTTAGTTTTGGAAGGACCTGCACTACAGGCCTTCGAACAATCGAAAACTGCTTTGGCAAACTTCACCAAACTCACTTATATCCAAGATAGCGATACAACGGAGCTTACGCTTACGACGGACGCATCGGAAATAGCAGTAGGAGCTGTCATTCACTAAATTTCTGACAACAAAATGACTCCTATTTCATTCTTCTCTGCCAAGTTAAACAAAGCGCAGACTAAATATAGCACTTTCTCGAGAAAGTTACTTGCAATTTATCTTGCAATTAAGCACTTCAAACATCTTCTCGAAGGCAGAAAAATTTCCATTTATACGGATCATAAACCTCTAACATTTGCTCTACACACACATGTCGACGAATATGGTCCACGAGAAATTCGACATCTGGACTTTATAGCCCAATATTCTACCGATATACGGTACGTAAAAGGACAAGAAAACGTTCTAGCTGGCGCTTTATCTCGCGCAACAATTGCTTTTTTTTTTACACAGTGATCACCACTTATCAAGGCCCGGAAGCCACTCAGGGATAAGGGTTATTGCAAGTACATTACGTTAGTGTGGAGATTTGATGAAGTGTTTACTTAAGGGGGCGGTTCATTAGGAATTTGTTAACATTGGACTTGAAGAAATCCAAGTTGTAGTCCAGTAGGAAGCAGGCAGACGGAACAGAGTTCCACAGGCGTGCAGTTCTAAGAAAGAAGCTTTGTTCATGGAATCCGCGTTTTGATTTAGGTACAGATATAGAGTGGGGGAAATTTTTGACAATGGATTCAGCTAGACGGGTGTTTTTCGTGAAAGATTGGCGAGGGGGGACGAGAGATTGGAGTTCAGACGAGCACCTGCCATGGAAATAACGATAAAACAAGGATAGGCTCGCAACGTCTCTTCTGTGGGAGAGAGGTTGCAGGGTAGAGAAAAGGGCATCCCCCACTAAGCCACGAAGTCTATTTTGTACTCTGTAAAGGCAGGATAGGCTGTTTTTAGCAGCTCCTGCCCAGATATGGCAACAGTATTCTATCCTTGGACGTACTTGGCTTTTATATAGATAGAGACTTGCATCAGTAGTGAGATATCTTCTGGAGCGGTAGAAGTATCCCACCATCTTTCCAGCGACCTTGGCAACAGACTTGATGTACGTGTTCCATTTCAGATCAGGAGTAAAGGTCAAACCCAGAAGCTTGTCAAAACACGGGGCCTCACCCAGAGGAGAGCCATCCATCACAATTGATGCCAGATGGGGATCAGAGCGTTGATGATGTAAGGATAGAAGTTTGGTTTTGGATGCATTAAAAGTAACCAGCCACATCTTCCCCAACTAAACCACGCGCTCGAGATCAGAGGAGAGAGAATCAGAGAGAACTTTGTCATTTACAACCTTTGATGTGTTGCCGTAGATGGTCATGTCATCAGCATAGATGTCAACGAATGATTTAAGTATGTGTTTAGGGAGGTCATTGATGTAGATCAGGAAGAGAGTTGGGCCCAAGATTGACCCCTGAGGGACTCCAGCATTTATATTGCAGGCCTCCGATTTTTGTCCATCTACTACTACTCTTATGAGCCTATCGGAGAAAAATGATTTAATGACTGAGAAAACATTTCCAGTTATACCGTAGCTGGAAATCTTGTGAAGTAGACCCTTATGCCATACCTTGTCGAAGGCCTTTGATATGTCAAGAGCAATTGCCCTAGAAAGGAAGCCTTTGTCAAGAGATTCACTAATCCTGTGAGATATAACCGTCAGCACATCTGCGGTAGATCTTGCAGAGCGGAAACCATATTGTGTGTCACTAAGAAGGTTATTACTGCTGAGGTGGTTGACTATTTCTCTATTTAATATGGATTCCAACAACTTACTCATAACACACAGGAGACTTATTGGTCTGTACTGAGAGGGAGATGACTTATCACCTGAATTCTTTAATACAGGGCAAACTGATGAGGTCTCCCAGGGTGCTTCTGTAAATTCCACTCCACTAAGTATGGAATTAATAGCACAAGAGCAATTAACCGATACCACGCTCCCAGCTATAATGGACAAAACTTCACTGAATCTGAAAGAAATGCCGATACCATTCGGAACAACAAATTTCTCTTGCGATGTTTCACAAAACACCCTCGCCCTTATATTTCACCCAGCCTCAGACGGCAAGTTTTCCAACACTGCCACAATTTATCCCGCCCAGGAAAACGTGCCACCGTGAAATTAATAGCGGAACGTTTTGTTTGGCCAAATATGTATACGGACATCCGTAGTTGGACCAAAACTTGTATTCCTTGCCAAAAAAACAAAATTCACAGGCACACAAAATCACCTTCAGGAACTTTCAGTGTACCAGACGCTAGGTTTACTCATGTTCATATCGACTTGGTTGGACCCTTGCCCACTTCAAAAGGACATGCCCACATCCTTACTATAGTCGATAGATTCAGCAGATGGCCTACAGCAATACCAGTGAAAGACATATCAGCCGCAACAATAGCCAAAGCGATTTTCGGAGTGCCCTCCGTAATCACAACGGACAGGGGCTCACAGTTCCAATCAACTCTTTTCACTGAATTCAACCATTTGTTGGGAACAAAGCACATTAAGACTACTGCCTATCATCCTTGCGCAAACGGTATGGTGGAGCGATTGCATAGACAATTAAAAACATCTTCGGCTATGAACGAAAACAAATCGGACTGACCAGACAACTTGCCACTCATTCTCCTAGCAATTCGCAACACTAGGAAGGAAGATTTGCAGAGCAAACTTGCAGAATTAGTTTTCGGATCAACACTGATTTTACCAGGAAAATTCTGCGAAAACAATACAGACATTTTCCCAATGATAACTTTTGTGACGGACTTAAAACACAAAGTGTCACAATTAAAATTTACTCCAACCAAAAAACCAGACAGAAACATTTTCATTCCAAGCGATATTTACACATGTAAATACGTTTTTATCAGGAACGACGCAGTAAAATAAAACACTATGTCCAAAATATTCCGGACCTTATTTAGTTCTCGACAGGAGTAAAAAGTATTTTACCATATTAAAAAGAGAAAAAAAAGACACTATTGCAATAGACAGACTTAAACCTGCATTCATAGACGAACAATTACACATTTCTCCTACTCCAATACAAGAACATACACACTCAGAAACGGGCAAAGAAATTACAAAAAACAACACACCACAAACAACAACAAAAGTTCATTGGTCGAAAAGTTCATTGGCCAAAACATTTCAAACAATATATAACTTATTAAAAAAAAATATATACATAAAAAACAAAACCGAAATACGCTTCTCTTGTATATATATATTTCTCCCCAGGAGGGGGAGTCTTGTTCAAACATGCTTTTCTTCACATATACACACCCACACGTACTTAAGCACATACGCACACACACGCGCACGCATATACACATCCTCATACACACACTCACATTCATGCGCATACACACACACCCGAGCTGTGATGTCACTTCCTTTAAAGTGAAAACCAGACATGCGCAGTCAGAAAACTGACCCCAGTATAAAAGTCAACAAAACCTGTTACCTTCACTTTTTCGTCCGGACCAGCGTTCGACCTGTTGAGTCGACGAACCGTCCGTGCGCCCTAACGTCACTTTCCCTGCAACTGTAATGTGGGATAAGCGCATGCACACTTTATACGCTTTCTCTCTCTATGAACTGGATTAACTTTCTCACTCTATCTCCCCTTCGGCTTTGGTCCATCAAAACAGACATGTGCGCGACTCTCTACTGAGCTTAACCCTCTCTTTTTACAGGCCGGCTTGCCACTTTGCGTTTCTCTATTGCATTCCCCTTTCCTTCCACGCGTGTAGTCGTCAACAGCCGAATGAACACGTGTATACCCAAGACTTTCATTTCTCAACAGAAAATAAACGACATGTTTATTTCATTCCAGCATTTGAGTTCTTTGTTTCCTTCATTCAATTCGTTTCATTATTTTTTTTTGTAGCGAGTTTTTGGTATTAATATCCTGGTCCGCAACAAAAGCAAAGCCGGCAAGGGCAATTCGTTTCACCTATCCTCCCCCGGTATCCTCCTCTACGTCTAGTGACGAGTCTGTGTACTCGGTGAAATTTACACCGTCAATTAAGACATCAAAAGTTACCGCCCTTGTCAATAATTTCCCTGTAATGTTTGTGGTAGACACGGGTAACAGTGTCAATATAATTGCTGGACACACATATGATGGTTTACAACACAAACCATGTATAAACAAAACAACAGCCCGGATATTTACGTATAGATCTAAACATGCCATACCCATCTGAGGATTTATTAATGCGAGCATAGAATTTCGTGATAAATCCTGTAGGGCTAAGATATTTGTGGTCGACAGTGACAATCCTTTAGTTGGACTGCAGAACCTCTGGAGTGGTCATTCTGCTGAAGCACTGGGAATCATAACGTTTGACTTCACGTTCCATGTGACGGTCCTAATTCAAGACGAGTTCCCCACACTGTTTGATGGAAAGATGGGAAAAATTTCTGGAGTTACCATAAATCTCCACATTGACTCCTCGGTTTCCCCTGTAACTCAGCGACACCGCAGGATACCTTTCCATGTGAGAAAAGATGTGGAGACGGAACTCAAACGTCTCAGAGAAATGGATATGATTGAAGAAGTCACTGGATCTACCCCTTGAGTTAGCCCAGTTGTGGTAGTTCCCAAGAAAAATGGTAGCGTACGAATTTGCGTCGAAATGATAAAGGCAAATGAAACCATTCAACGGATAAAACATCCAATGCCAACCGTAAAAGACTTAATAGCAGACTTAAATGGGTGTACAGTTTTCAGCAAACTAGACCTGTAAAAGAGTAATAAAAAATGCAATAGAGCTATATGCTCAGTCTGTTAAATCCAAAGTAGCTGAGCAGCGGCTTGGTTCCCACCAGTTCTGGCAAATAGCAAACAGGATCTTGAACAGAAGCGTGCGTTCTATCCCAACTATCATCAATGGACCTGAAGTCATCTCGTTAGCATCAGACAAGGCCAGACTATTTTCCAAGAATTTGCAGCTAATTCTACCCTATGCGACAATGGCCATCAACTCCCCGGATTTCCTCCTATAACAGACAACACGCTATGCAACATACAAATATCTATGCGTGATGTCGCCAAGCTAATCAAGAACCTTGATTCCAATAAAGCAACTGTCCCTAATGGCATTCTAGTTATAGTGCTGAAAAAGCTCCAACCAGAACTTGCCCCATACTTACAAAACTGTTTAAGCGGTGCCTTAAAGAAAAGTGCGTTCCAACACCCTGGAAAACCTCATCAGTATGCCCTGTATTTAAGAATTCAGGTGAAAAGTCATCTCCTTCTCAGTACAGACGAACAAGTCTCCTGTGTGTCATAAGTAAGTTGTTGGAATCCATATTAAATAAAGAAGTAGTCAACCACCTCAACAGAAACAACCTTCTTAGTGACATGGAATATGGTTTCCGCTCTGCAAGATCTACAACAGATGTGCTAACGGTTATATTTCATAGGATTTGGGAATCTCTTGACAAAGGTTTCCTTTCTCTTGACATATGGAAGGCCTTCGATAAGGTATGGCATAAGGGCCTACTTCACAAAAATTCCAGCTACGGTATTACTGGAAATGTTTTCTCAATCATTAAATCATTTCTCTCTGATAGGTTCATAAGAGTAGTGGTTGATGAGCAGAAATCAGAGGCCCACAGTATTAATGCTGGAGTCCCTCAGGGATCCACCCTGGGCTCAACTCTCTTCCTGATCTACATCAATGATCTCCCAAAACACATACTAAAATCATTCGTTGACATCTATGCTGATGACATGACCATCTATGGCAACACATCAAAGGCCGTAAATGACAAAGTCCTCTCTAATTCTCTCTCCTCTGATCTTGAGCGTGTGGTACAATGGGGGAAGAGGTGGCTGGTTACTTTTAATGCATCCAAAACCAAGCTTCTATCTTTACATCATCAATGCTCTGATCCCCATCTGGCATCAATTGAAATGGATGGCTCTCGTCTTGGGGAAGCTCCATGTTTTGACAAGCTTCTGGGTTTGACCTTTACTCTTGATCTGAAATGAAACATGTACATCAAAGCTGTTGCCAGGGACGCTGGGAAAATAGTGGAATCCTTCTACCGCTCCAGAAGATATCTCACTACTGATGCAATTCTCTATCTGTATAAAAGCCGAGTACGTTCAAGGGTGGAGTACTGCTGCCACATCTGGACAGGAGCTGCTAAAAACAGTCTATCCTGCCTTTACAGAGTACAAAATAGACTTCGTGGTTTAGTGGGGGATGCCTTTTTCTCTTCCATGTCGCCTCTCTCCCACAGAAGGGACGTTGCGAGCCTGTCTTTGTTTTATCGTTATTTCCATGGCAAGTGCTCGTCTGAGCTCCAATCTCTCGTCCCCCCCTCGCCAATCTTTCACGAGAAACACCCGTCTGGCTGAAACATCTGTCAATAATTTTCCCCACTCTTTGTCTGTGCCTAAATCCAAACGTAGATTCCATGAGCAGAACTTTTATTTCAAAAGTGCACGATTGTTGAACATAAACAAATTCCTGACAAACCGTCCCCTGAAGTAAGACACTCTATCAAAACCCGCAATACTAATATTTGCTACAATACTATCTCATTGATTACTGTACACGCAATAACTCAGCAGATATATAACGACATTTGCCACACATGCAGGTTTATTTCGTTACAAGCGTCTAAGTTTTGGCGTGAATGCAGCCTCTAAACTATTTCAAAAAACTATATCAGACCTCCTCAGAGACATCACAGGAGTGAAAAACCTATCAGACGACATAATAATTTATGCACGTGACCAACCATCACATGACATCAGCTTGGGGAACACCCTGAAACGTCTACAAGAAGTAGGAGCCAGCTGAACAAAGAAAAATGCCTTTTTTCTGTACGGAAACTGACTTTCTTCGGACACATTTTTAGCGAGAATGGAGTGTCCCTTGACCCAGAGAAAATCTCTGCTATTACAAAATGCAAGTCTCCAAGGAACATTAGTGAAGTCAGATCATACTTGGACATGACACAGTATGTGGCTCGATTCATTCCACATTGTGCCACTATTAGTGAACCACTGAGACGGCTCACAAAAAATATTAATTGGAGATAGACAGAAGAAGCAGCTGCAAACAAGTTAAAGGAAGCTCTGACTGGAGCTGAGGTGATGGCGTACTTCGACCCGAAGAAAGACACCGACATCCTGGTAGATGCAAGCCAAGTAGGATTAGGTGCAGTTCTGACACAAGATGGGAGGGTGCTATGTTATGTCAGCCGTGCCCTCACAGATGTAGAACAGCGATACTCTCAATCTCAGAGAAAGGTGTTAGCCGTCGTATATGCAGCTGAACATTTTCATCGCTATTTATATGGAGCTAGATTCAAAATCACCACCGACTATCGTCCTCTTCTTTGGATTGTGAAAAGTCTTAAACCGACAACAACAAGGATTGAACGCTGACGCATTCGTCTCACCAGTACAAACTCGTATACCGTCCCGACAAAGATGACCAAAACCCTGCAGACTATCTGAATCGTCACCCACAACAAATACCATCTAAAGACAATGTAGCAGAAGCCTACATAAGGTATATAGCTCAGAATACAATACCAAAATCTTTAACTCTTGAAGAAATCAAACAAGCCACAGAACAGGACCTCCAGTTACAAAAGGTCATGGTTGCTGTTAAAAATGGACGATGGAATGACACCTAGCTATCAAGTTTTTCCTTATTCAAGGATGAAATTTCAATACACAATAGTCTCGTCCTTCGAGGACACCGGCTTGTAATTCCCTCAAAATTAAGGAAGAGATCAGTCGATATAGCCCATCAATCTCACCAAGGCATGGTCAAAACCAAACAACTAATAAGGGAAAAGGAGTGGTGACCATGAATCGATAGACTAGTGGAGGAAACAATACATGGATGCATTCTCTGCCAAGCATCAGACCCAAGGCACATGAGCCGCGAATCCGTACACTCCTCACGACTACCAGTTGCACCATGGACTGAAATCTCAGTCCATTTTGCAGATAGTTTGGCCTTGTCTGATGCTGATGAGATGACCTCAAGTCCATTGATGATGGTTGGGATCCAAACTTCATGCAGACATCCTAGTTCTCATATGTCTTACAAAATAATATTACTTTCCCGAAAAAGAATATCCACAAACTTCACAAGGTTGTGGCTTTTCCCAAGTATAAGTTTTCTCATGTCACTAACGTTGATTAATACCGGCAGTCCATGTGTTGCGAAGATCCCTCTCAATTTCTCAATTGTGGTCATAGCATAAAATGATTTCATTATGCATATTTCAGTTCACTTTGAATAAGCATCCACTACTATCAAAAACATGTGCCCAAAAATGGATACGCATAATCTAAGTGGACTCTCTCCCACGGTGAACTTGGATACTCCCAACAATGAATGGGAGCCTTGCCGGGGTTGCTTTGATTAAGCATGCAGGTTCCACAAGTTTTACCGGCTCTCTCAATATTTGCATCCAGATTTGGCCACCACACATAGCTGCGAGCAAGGGTCGTCACCCGCACGATCCCTATGTGTTCCTGATGCAATTGCTTCAACAATTTCGTTCTAAGTCCAGCCGAAATTACAACTCTACTTCCTCATAATACTGCACCATCTTCACATGTCAACTCTGTCCGCTTGTTGAAATAGTGCTTCATTGCTATGTCTGGAATACACCTGCTCCAGCCATTCAGGATGTATTCGTACACCTGACTCGAAGTAGGGGTCATTCTCGTCTCCTTTCTCACTGCCGCCACAGTCAATTAAGTTTATCATGTGTATCCTGTTAGTATTTGGTGTGACATCTTGTTCCTACGCACTGATTGGAAAACGACTGAGGGAGCCGGCGCACCATATTCCAACCTATAATTGTAGGCAGCTAGAAATATGGCCCAGCGTTGAACTCTGGCAGCAGCAAGAGAAGGGATCGGCTTGTCTTCAGCAAACAACCCCAATAACGGTTTATGATCGGCGAACAACGTAAAATTATTCCCATACAGATATTAGTGCAACTATTTCACTGCAAAGACTAGGGCCAGCCCCTCCTTCTCAATTTCGTTCTGTCTCAGACAGCATTCGTGCTATGTAGCATACTGGTTTCTCCCTTCCATCTTCCATTTTGTGAGCCATTACAGCTCCCAATCCATAGGGAGAAGCATCTACTTGCACTAGACTAGGTCTAGATGGGTCAAAATGAGTTAACAGAGGTGCAGAACACAGCATCTTCTTAGTTTCTTCAAAGGTCCTTGTTTGTCCAGCACCCTATACCCAGACAGTACTCTTTCTCATTAAGCTATGAAGCAGTTCCAGTATTGTTGATAAATTCAGCAAATGACTATGATAATAGTTAAGTGCCCCGATGGAGGCTCTTAATTCCGTGATGTTTTGTGGCAGAGGTGCCTCTGTCATGGTGGCTACTTTGTCCGGAAGAGGCGCTGTGCCTTCCTTACTAATTCTGAAACCCAAATATGTTACTTTAGGAAGGAGAAACGTTCACTTACTTTGCTTTAATTTTAATCCGGCCTTATCCAGGGCAGCAAATACACTCTGTAAATTCTTCAGATGACTACTGTCATCATCACTACCTGAAACCAAGATGCCATCCACACGCACCTTGCAAAAAGGGATGTTCTTAAACCTTTTGTCCATCTCCCTTTGAAAAATCCCTGTAGCACTGTATACCCAGATTGTAGTCTGATGGGCTGATATAATCTTTGATGGGTGTTTACTGTTAGCAGTTCCTGGTTTTTTTTCATCCATTTCCATTTGCTGATAGGCATGGCTCAAGTGTAGCTTGCTAAATTTCTGACCTCCTTGCAAAGTAGCAAATATATCTTCTGTCCGTGGAATGGAGTAGTTGTTAGATGGTGATGCCCGATTTAGTTTGCTTGTAATCTACACAAATCCGGATGCCCCCATTATCATTTTTGGCAACTAGTACAATGGGGGCAGCTCACCTTGAGTACTCCACTCTTTTGTAAATTCCCTGGGTTTCCCGGCGATCTAGCTCTTTCTCGACATCCACTTTTATGGCATAAGGCACTGTTCTTGCCCGACAAAATTTGGGACTTACCATCTTATCAATGGGTATTTTAACCTTAAAATCTTTTAAGCACCCCATTTCTTCACTGAACAGCGACTCAAATTCTTTAAGAAGCTTTTCCAACCTCGAAGGGGAATCTTCCTGGTATAAAGGAAACATGGCTCCCCAATCTAGCTTTACTTTATTTAACCAGTTGTGGCCAAGAAGCGTCGGTACATTTCCTTTCACCACCAGCAAAGTAGTCGATGCTTTAACCCTTCCTGGATTACTTCCACGTCCTTGGTCCCGTGTGGTTTAACTAACTCGCCAGTGTATGTTCTTAACTTTACATGGCTTTCTTTAAGATCACGAATTTGGCCAATTTTCTTGAATTTTTCTAGGCTCATTACTGTGTATGAAGCTCCTGTGTCCACTTCCATGACCACTTTCTCTTGATTAATTAGTAGTTCCACTAATACTGGTGATGTCCGAAGTGTAGCAACTGTGTGCAAGTCTAGCCTTTCCATATTTATTTCCATTTCTTCACAAAAATTTTCCTCCACATTGTTCACCATCCTGCTTTCCTTACCTCGTTTTTCGGAGTTAGGAGGCCTGCTCTCTTCTTGCCTACACTTCCGACGAGTATGCCCTATTCGCCTGCATTTAAAACATTCCTTGTTTTTAAACTGGCACTTGTCCGCTTGGTGGCCAGTGCTTCCACAACGATAACACTCGTTTTAATGGCACCTGTGTATGGACGTGTTGGGACACAGGATGGTCTGCTGTGTGATAGACGACCCCGTCCCCATGTGTGTAATGGTGGATGTATTTAATGGTAGAGGAATTGAAAAGACAAAAGGGTCGCATAATGAGGATGAAAACATACCGTTATATATTAGCGAAGGAAATGCAATTTATTTACATAAATATACATGAAGTGATAGAAAGAATGAGAGTTCATTGAAAGATGAGTAACGTTACTTGCGAGAGGCTGACGATAGCCAGGGCCATTGTGGTGGTCCATTGCCACCGGACCGGTGTTTATTACATCTTGACTGCTCGAAGGTCCGGCATGAAAGAGGAAGAAACATGGGGAACAGGAAGTGACGTAGCTAGGTCGCTCTTTTGAGTTAAAGGGGCGACAATCGAGTTAGGCTGTGAGTTTTCAACTCTCACAGACGTTTCACTTTCACTCGTCTGTGCTCCCAATATCAAGTTGGAGTATTTCCTTGACGATTCAATGGACACTGCTATTTAAATGGCCTTGTCCAAAGTTAGCATCCTTTCGCCAAGCAAGCACTCCTGTATCTTTTCATCTTTCACTGCCACAACCAAACGATCACATATGTGTTCATTTACTTTTTCTTCGAAGTTGCAATGCTCCGACATTTTTCTCAGTGTGCCAACATATTCACTGATGGACTTGCCTTCTCGTTTGTCCCTCGTGTTGAATAAGAAACGTTCATGCATCTCGTTGGGGGCTGGTCTGATGTGTCTCTCACTCAGAATACAGAGTTCTTCAAATGTTTTCTGCCAAGGCTTGTTTTCAGCTAAACGCCTGAGAATAGTATAATATTTTGCCCCAATAACCGACAAAAATATAGCACACTTCTTACCTTCATTCAACACATTAGCAGTAATAAAAAATTTACTCTCTGAATATAGTGCGACCATTCTTTTTCCGCACTATTCCATTCTTGAATTGTGCCTAGCTGTTAGAGAATGGATAGAGAGAGAGAGAAAGAGAGAGAGAGAGGAGGGAGAGTGTGAATTACAGTGTAGACACGTTGACAGGAAGTTAAGATCAGCTGACTGGATTGCATGTGAGTCATGTGATCAGGTTAGCTGAATCGATGAGATTTGGTTGGGACTTGGAGAGAGCAGACAGATTAGCCGTTGTCTCCTCCCCTTCGTTGGGGGGACGAACGCTGATGTGGTAGAAATAAGACCTAGAAGAAAAAAAAACAACACAGGCCAAATTCACTTTCCACCTTCTGCAAGGCATCTGGAAAAGAGAAATAAACTATAGAACCAATTTCTTGTCTTGGTGTGAAATAAATCTTCGTCCCCAAAAACAGGTATCAAGTCTCCCTCCCAGACGAGAATTTCCAGATGGATCAACGAAGAAGCAGAGGTATGTGAAAATGCATGTCACACATATTCACACTTAACAGCATATGAACATATGTAATAGAAAGACCACTAGATGATCACACACACAACGTCATTAACTCTGATAAGATAATCAACTTTTATAAATAGACACGTTTTAATATATCATCTCCATTCCAATTTCAACCAATATACAACAAACGCTCATTTTATGACACAACGTAACATAGCAAAGCCAGCAACTTTTACTAGTTCATTGGGTTCACTGCTTTTATTTTTAAATTGTCTCCTCCGCATTATTCATTCCTCGTTGCCAATTAAAGTGTATCAACATTAATACTGCATATGAATAAAAACGCACAAGATAAAATTAACATTATACATGAATGAGCTGCTTGCACGTGCCAAAACAAAATGGCCGTTTCACTACTCTCTTTATTTACAAAATGCATTGTAAAAGACTGTTACGCCCTTTAGTTATGAAGGACATCAATAGTTTCATTGGAGTGTAAGGGCGGTACCCTGTTGAATATATTACAACTTCCAAGTACTTCTGAAGATTCTTTTTATTAAGCCAGTTGCTCCTATCACAACCAATATAATATTTATTTCTTTCAGAGACCATGTCGTTTTTAGATCATTTTTAGGTCCTGATATTTTGTTATATCTTCCCACTCAGCTCTATTCAAGCCCAAATCATTTGGGACCGTGACATCGATAATAAGCGCAGTTCTTTCAGGCTTCTTACTATATGCTATACATAGATATTCGAATGTTCCATCAAAATTCTTTATTTCTCAAACACTAACTTTTCAAAACATAATTTTCCTCTCCAAAATTAACCATATTCATATGTTGTAGTATATCTTTCGTTTTTGTCTCTTGGTCTTACTGGATTGCAATACATGAATTTATCTAGTCTGGTGGAGTATCCAGCTTCGTCTTATTACTTGAGGTAACATCATTTGGAGAAGGTGAACGATTCCTTTTAAAAGCTGTGATTTAGCTATAGAAAAGAGATCTTATCTGGGCTGAGAACTGAATTTTGAATATTTAATCAGGGTTTACTTCTAAGGGAAATTATCCCCTTTCCAGGTTACTCTGACAAACCCCTGTACAGAGAGACCTTAGACACTTGAGGATAGTGTCAATTAGGCATTTAAGTTCTCTCATTTTTTGTTTTATTGTACTTCAGTTGAAGTTCTCAGAAATCAAGGGGCCTACAACCTGGGGCGAACACTTGACCTCTATATGAAATACATAGATATTCGAATGTTCTATTTAAGTTCTTTATCTCTCAAACACTGAGTTAGTAAAGAAATTGAAAACAGAATTTTCCTCTCCCCAATTAACCATTTTCATACGTTGTTGTATATCTTTTGTTTTGGTCTTACTGGATTCCAGGACAAGAATTTTTCTAGTCTGGTGGAGTATCCAGCTTTGTGCTATTACTTGAAGTAACATCACTTGAAGAAGATGCACCATTCCTCAGAAAAGCTAATGTGGGTTAGCCATAATGAGGAGGTCTTATTTGGGCAGCAAATACTATGTGATTTTGAATATTTGGTTAGGGTTTACTTCGATGGAAGAAGTATCCTCAGGACAGGTTGTTCTGACAAACCCCTGTACAGAGAGACCTTAGACACTCGAGGAGAGTGTCTAGTAGGCATTCAAGTTCTCTCCTCCGGTGTGAGTTCTCATATGTCTCACTACATGTGACTTTCTCGAAAAAGAATATCCACACACTTCACAAATATGTGGCTTTTCCCCAGTGTGAGTACTCATATGTGCCACTAATGTATATTTTTCGGAACAACAATATCCACAAATTTCACAAGAATGTGGCTTTTCTCCAGTGTGAGTTCTCATATGTCTCACTAAATAAGACTTTCGAGAACAAGAATATCCACATACTTCACAAGAATGCGGCTTTTCCCCAGTGTGAGTACTCATATGTGTCACTAACGTTGATTTTTTGGAACAAGAATATCCACATACTTCACAAGAATGTGGCTTTTCTCCAGTGTGAGTTCTCATATGATATAGCAACGTTTGTTTTTCAGAACAAGAATATCCACACATTTCACAAGAATGTGGCTTTTCTCCAGTGTGAGTTTTCATATGTCGCAATAATCTGGATTTTTCGGAACATGAATATCCACAAATTTCACAAGAATGTGGTTTTTCTCCAGTGTGAGTTCTCATATGATACACTAACCTTTGTTTTTCAGAACAAGAATATCCACAAACTTCACAACTATGTTTCTTTTCCCCAGTGTGAGTTCTCATATGTCTCACTAAATTTGACTTTTCCAAAAAAGCATCTCCACAAACTTCACAAGAATGAGGCTTTTCCCCAGTGTGAGTTCTCATATGTTTCACTAAATTTTCCCTCTTCAAAAAAGTATATCCACAAACCTCACAAGAATTAAGCTTTTCCCCAGTGTGAGTTCTAACATGTCTTACCAAATCAGACTTTCGAGAACAAGAATATCCACAAACTTCACAAGAATGCTGCTTTTCCTTAGTATGAGTTCTCATATGTTTCACTAATGTTGATCTTATGTAACAAGAATATTCACAAATTTCACAAGAATATGGCTTTTCTCCAGTGTGAGTTCTCATATGACACACTAACGTATATTTTTCAGAACAAGAATATCCACATAGTTCACAAGAATGTGGCTTTTCCCCTGTATGAGTTCTCATATGCCTAACTAAATGTGACTTTCGAGAAAAGGAATATCCACATACTTCACAAGAATGTGGCTTTTCCCCAGTGTGGGTTCTCATATGTGCCACTAACGTTGATTTTTCAGAACAAGAATACCCACATACTTCACAGGAGTGTGGCTTTTCCCCAGTGTGAGTTCTCATATGTGTCACTAACGTTGATTTTTTGGAACAAGAATATCCACAAACTTCACAAGAATGTGGCTTTTTCCCAGTGTTTGTTCTCATGTGTCACTAAATTGTACTTTCTCGAAAATAAATATCCACAAACTTCACAAGAATCTAACTTTTCCCTAATGCTGATTTTTCACTAACGTTTGTTTTTCAGAACAAGAATATCTACACACTTTACAATGATGTCTTTTTCCCAGTTTTAGTTTTCATATATGTCACTAACGTCTATTTTATTAAAAAGAATAACAAACTTTACAAGAATACAAGAATAATTCCAGCATGAGTTCTAATAGCTTTCACTAATATATATTTTTCAGAAGTAAAATATTTACACACTTCACAAGAACACGGCTTTTCCACAATGTCACTGCCTTAGTATTTTGTCCTCATTTTTTACTTTTAATTTTCAGATGTTGAAACAAATTTGATTTTCAAAAGAAACACCAACTACTTCTGCAATTTGTTAATTAATCTTTTAACAGGGTTGATTTTTTGGAACATAAGATATATTTTACAAAAATTACGATCAGTAAGATATACGATTATTTCACAAAAATTATAAAGACTATCCAGTATAATAAATTTTCCCCAAGATTTCACTGATAGTTTCCCGTCTTATAATGTTTAAAGGAAAAGTTGATCCATTAACATTCACTGAATAGGTTCAAACAGGAACATCTGTAAAAAAAATGAAATTTAATATTTTTAGTAGTTGCATTGACATATTAGAATTTCGTTTGTGTATTGCTAATGATATTATTGGATTGAAATCATAGCATCTAGATAATTTATATTTAAACATCATATGAGACACACTAGAAAAACAACCAAATATTTTCTAACCTGACACAGAACCAGTCGATACAGGTGTTTCTCCAGATATAATGTAGAGAGTTCGTTGCTTATATACAGTGTATCACAAAAGTAAGCATGCCCCCCATATTTCTTCAAATATTTAAATATATCTCTTCATGGGACAACACTGTCTTCTGCATATATAACTCTGTTATATATGCAGCAGACAGGCTACTTTTCATTATGTCAAAAATCATGTTTTCAGTGTTGTCTCATGAAGGGATATACTTAAATATTTGAAGAAATGTGAGGAGTGTACTCACTTTTGTGATACACTATATATATATATATATATATATATATATATATATATATATATAATCAGACTCATAACGTCTAGATAATCTATATTAAAAAATTATAACCAAATATTTTTTAACCTGACACAATACAAGTCGATACAAATATTCCTCAAGATATAGTCTAGAGAATAAATGTATGCAGTAAAAAACGTTTGCCGCTTATATAAACATATATATAAATATGAGTCTTAATATTAACTATTAGAATAATCATAGAAAATTTCTATGGGTTCATCAAAAAAGGTTTTATAGCATACAATATCACTACCTTCCTGAAGCATATTGTTTATAGACGAATATGTAGAATTAAGAAATGTCGATATTTTCTTGACAGGTAAATTCAATGTCTAAAATTTCATTAATTTGGTGATATAAGATACTTTAATGTTCTATACTTTTTCCTGTTTTATACATTTACATATTCTTTTCTCATAGAAATTTCTGAGTTTGTCAATCCTATTATTTAAATCTACGGTTTGTTTGAAATATATATCCAAGGCTAACCCACAATTCATACGAATATAATACTTGTGACTAAAGAAATATTGATATATATACAGAGTCATATATTAACAGTTGCTATAATAACAGAAAATTACCATTGGTTCTGTAGAAAAGTTTTGACTGTATATAATTCTTTCTGCTTTCCTCGATCACAAACATTTACACATCGTCGATAGACGAATATGTAAAATTATAAAAAATATCAACAACATTAAATCATTAATTTAGTTGGAAAATCTACTGTAATGTTCTTTACATTTTACGTTTCTATTCATATATTTTAGGGTACTTTGATATAAGAGTATCATATACGTCTACAGAAGAACATCCACTGAGTATTTTTGCCACATTTAGGCTGGTGTAAGTACCACAAGTATATTTGTTTTTGAAACAATTTAAAAAGAGTCTCAAATCTGATATCACATGTATCCTTATGCTCTGCTCGCATATCTCTTTATTTAACACGGACTTAAATGGAAGGTTTTCTGGTGAACTCATAGCAATAATACTCCCTTAACATACATAGCCCTGATCAACCCGACAAGCAGCAAAATGCAATCTTTTTCTGTTTTCATCTAAATTCTGAATAGTGTCTCCCTTGAATTGCTAAACTTTAGAATTCCCTGTTTCTACTTCCCTGGTGGTAGGTATCAGTTAACCCCTAAAATCATCTGAATGTATAGTTTGTAATCCCAGGCGTTTAATTTATCAGCATGGATAATGTTTGATCTTTACTTATTAGTAAGACAAATAGTCAACTTACTATAAACAAATACTAAATCTATAACTTATGTTATTTAAGTTATAACAAAACATTTTATGACAACACATATCAACCTATAACCTATGTTATTTAAGTTATAACAAAACATTTTATGACAACACATATCAATCTATAACCTATGTTATTTAAGTTATAACAAAACACTTTATGACAACACATATCAATCTATAACCTATGTTATTTAAGTTATAACAAAACACTTTATGACAACACATATCAATCTATAACCTATGTTATTTAAGTTATAACAAAACACTTTATGACAACACATATCAATCTATAACCTATGTTATTTAAGTTATAACAAAACACTTTATGACAACACATATCAATCTATAACCTATGTTATTTAAGTTATAACAAAACACTTTATGACAACACATATCAATCGATGTAGACATATTCTTTGCTTTGGATAAATATGTTACTCATATTAATTTAAAAAACTGTAAGTTTGCATTCATTCCTTTATTCTTAATGCAGTCTTTTCTATTTTTAAAACTAGAGTTTTTACAATGTGGATGCCCCGACACAGAAAGGACCTGCACCCCTGATACAGTGAACTCTTGTCAGAAGAAGATTCTGACAGCATAATATCTTCAGAAAGATGATCAGAAAGTCTAATATTGTATGACAAAGCAGTTGGAAGATGGCCATGAAGCAGGAGTAGAGGAAGTGTATACTCCTGAAGCTCACGGTTCTGAAGAGGCTCCACAACTGCAAAAAAGCAGCTGATAAAGATGACAACCACCAGGATGCTACCTCTGTGATCATGAGATTAGGGAGGGGTGTGACAGTAGTCATAAAAACAAACATCCAAAGGTAGCATGTCTGTATTTTAAAAAGTCGCCAACATTCAAACTTGAAACCCTACGAATAGGAAGCTAAAAGGTGACATATGCAAATTAAGATAGGGTCTAATTTGAGCATATAAAAACCGGTGTTTCTTTCGCTGAGGAGAACATTCTTCTTTTTGACTCGGCAGTTCAAAGGTAAACTTTAATTAAAACACTTCAGGACAGAAAAAAAGACAAAAAGTGGTCAAAAAACAGATATATAACAAATAAATGTTACCAAAGAAAAATAACTCTCTACCTACCTGCAATTTTTTATTTTTTAACTTATTTTGAAGCATTTGTTTACATTGAAAAAGTAATAACGTCAAATACAGATTAGTTAACAACACATTGGCTCTGCCCCCTCCAACAAAACATGAGAAAGCAAAAACGGATATGACTCCCATCCTCTTAGCACTGCCAAAAAATTGAAAACAGAGAACAATTACATATCTTGTTGATCTGTAACTGGCCATGAAGTGGGTTCCCATTTTACATTAAATTTATATATCAAAGTGATCCCCTCGCTTATATCAGAAATAATTATATTTTTTTAATTCCTTCTTTGCAGACAATTCTTAAGTCTTGTCAAACATTTTGACCCTAAAAAGTAGATTTTAAAATTTTTAGGTGATAAACTATTCTTATTCAGATAATAAAGATTTACCAATATTTTTGTTCTGCTAATTCGTGATGATCAATAAATGGGTGCACATTTTATGTAAAATTTATAAAAGAAAATAATCCTGTGGTCTGAAATGTTTAAAAAGTTGTTAAAAACCTGCCTTGTACAACTTGTACAAATCTGGATGGACCAAAAATAAATGAAGAAAAAAGAAATAAAAATGGCCACCTTATCTTTTTATACGCCTGCATTGTTACCACCTGATATGCAAATGAGATAAAAGAGACCTGATTTTTTAGAGGGCGTTCATTTTGATGTTGGATTTTGAAGAAGTGAGTTTGATCAGCAGAAGTGCTTTTGAAGTTGGGAGAGTAATAGCAGAGAGTTGAGTTTTTGGACTAAGGAATTTTGGCAGCAGTGTGTCAAATCTAATTGAGACTTGACTAATTTCACCACAAGCTATTTCGGCTAGAAGGGATCATGGAATCAGGACTAAGATTGGAAAAGAGTTTGATACCACCTTTTAGCGGAGAAGATGACATCATCGCATGGAGCAAAAAAGTGCAATTGGTCGCTAAGCTGCAGCAGGTGCAAGATCTGGCAAGTTTTATTCCCCTCTTTCTACATGGAGATGCGCTGGCTCTCTACCTTGAGTTGAGCACAGAAGATCAACTTGATGCAAACCAAATAGAAATGCGATTAGTGATGACATATACCAAAGGACCATTTGAAGTGTACCAAAGGCTAAAACGATTCAAGTGGACAGGAGAGCCGGTTGATGTATATGCTAATACAACCAAAAGATTGGTTGGACTAGCAGGATACCTAGAGATGGGACTAGATCTTACTGGCAAACTTGCTTTTATCATAGGATTTCCGGATGATGTATCTGTGGCTCTGCAACATTTACCCCATGTAAAGAGAATGGACGTCAGCAAACTAATACCAACTGCTTGGCTTTTAGTCAGCAAAAGAATTTGAGAGACTGGAACAGTGGCAGCAAATGCGAGTGCACAAAGCAATATGCAAAAAGGCATTTAATGTTTCAGATGCCGAGGACCACATTTTATGAGAAATTGTAAAGAGGGACCTAGAGTGAGGTGCTACAATTGTGGAAAGATCAGCCACATAGCAAGATATTGCCCTCAGAAACGGGCAAGGGGGAGCTTTTGTGCCAGTAGCTACTCCGCTAACAGCATAAAGGCGCAGTACTGGCCTCTTCCAATAATAGAAGTGGAGGTGAATCATGAAGTAATGACCACACTTGTTGATTCTTGATGCACCCCCACATTAATTCTGAAATCATCAGTGGATGTGGAAGGAATGGCACTTCAAAAGCAGTTGATGGAAGGGTCATAACATATAGATCAGCTTGGTAAGTGGAGATCAAGGTCTATGGAGTACATGTAAAAGTGGAGGCGATAGTAATGAGTCATATTATTGATGGGGTTGATGTCATAATTGGTATGGATGTCATCAATGAGATGGGCGGTGTGACTATGAAGAAAGCTGAAGTAAGGTTTGGAGACGTATATTGTGCTGTAGCTGCCCATCGGCTGGATGTATGTAAAATTGAGGATAAAGACTTTGAGGCCAATTTTGATGGTGAAAAATGAACAGTGAAATGGAATAGTAGAGCAACATTATTGGACAGTGAAAGTAATAGCTGAGAATATCACCTGAAGAGGCCATATTCTGGTACAACATGGCTCCCAAGGTCGGACAGAAAGAGGACACTGTGCCACAGAGATCAATTTTTAGTTACGAATGGAGGCATCCAAGGGATATCCCCAGAAAATGATGAGCACAGACGCTCCAGAATCGAAATAGGGGAAGAGGTTTGGGTGAACTCCTCGAATGCGCAATGTAAGACACAATGGGGAAGAGGAGTGATTACTGGGAGGGGGGAGCAATTCCCTAACAACTTGAGTGTAGATGGAATCTTTCATTTTAGATTTAAGGCGTGTGGGCCATGAAGACAATGATGGTGGGCTAGGGGGCAGGAGAGATGAACCAGTGAAAATGCACAGACCACAGAGAGCCTGTACCAAGCCAGAATGGGCACGGGATTATGTAATGAAAAAAGATTAGAGGATGCACGTGGTTCATTTTTTTGGTCTTAGATAGTTTTAAATGCTTTTTAACTGATCTAAAAAAAATTTTTCATAAGTTTACAAAAACATATTTTATATTTTCGTTTTTTTTTTTTTGGGGGGGGGGGTTATTGAATTATAGAACTTGTGTAGTTTAATAGGTGATGCTTTTCATTCTTTTTTTAGGGGTATTCAATTACAGAACTTGTGTAGTTTAACAGGTGCTTCTGCAGTTTAATTAACCGTTTTTCCGTAAGTAACATGGCGACATTTACCAAGTAGCATACCGTTTAACATCTCACAAAAGTCTGTTTACATGTTTTACATTGGGGAGGGGAGGTGGGGGTGCGGGGTGATGTTGTGGTGTTTTTGTAAACCACTTGTGAAAACTTAATTTTTTTTAGATCAATTAAAAATCATTAAAAACTACGTAACACACAAAAACATGAATCACATTTTTTTTGAAAAATTCATGTTATTTTAAATCTCTGCTAAAGATTCCTCCGCAATGTGATGTCACTTCACTATGCATGTGCGCATGCAAACGCATCATGTAAGAAAACACTACTGAAGGCGGTGAAATTGTGCAAAATAGTCCCAAGGCTCAGGGGTTCATACCATGCAAATGGTAAATTTGCGACGGGTTTGATTATCAGATCCGTTATCAGCGACCGCGAATACCTCTAAAAAAAAAAAAAAAAAAAATAGAGCGGTTGGTATTCTGTTGTAGCGTAAGGTAATATTTACTAAGTATTATTTGTAAAAGAAAAAAAAAAAGAAAAAAAAGAGCAATAGGTGCACAAGAACCATTTTGTTTTTTTGTTTTTTAACCGGAGATTCAATTCACGTCTGTTATAAAATATAGCGAAACCAATATTTTTTATTGGATTGCAATAAAAAATAAACTTGTTTTAATGTCGAAGATTATTTTGAAAGCTATTGAATAGAAATTTTCTAAAGTGTAAAAATAAATAAATAAATAAACTTACCTTTTATTCGAGAAAAAAAGTGAGATGAATTCGTTTTTTTTTTTTTTGTTTTCAAAACAGAAAATTTGTTTTGTTTGTTCGAATTTCTTTGGTAAATTGATACAATTTTTGTTTTGTGTGTCCAATTCATTAAGAAATAAAATATATGAAAATAAAAGAATCCAAAGTAAAAGATGAAAAACACGATTTAAACGTGAAAATATTTTTAGAAAGAAAACCAACAATGAACAAAGAACAATGAATTTAGGTCATCGTAAAACGGTGCAATCATTATTTTGTTTCTTATGTAAAAAATGTCCGTTCATTAGGTAAGTGCGTCGAATTATTTTCCTATCACGTTAAGATAATATTCGTCAATGTTTTAGGTGCGTTGAAACTACAAAAAATTCTATCAACATTCTATCAACACTGCCATTAATGTGACTTTTCATGACAGACTATTCGAATATAGCAGTAAATCCACCTCTGGGAATTCGATTCTTTCTTGGGTAAAACAGGGTGTGTCGGCTGCTACGCGGGGCCTATTTCAGATCACATTAAAACTAGAAATCTCGACTCTCCTTTAATTCGAGCTTCTTTGTTAGACATCAACTCTTACTATGCTCATGTGCGACTACCTTCTGGCATTAAAACTACTGTCAATGTGTGAGACATAGCTCCTAACTCCCCGAATGCAGAAAAACTTCACAATGAAAACAAACCGGCAAGTCCCGAGGCATCTCAAGAACTACCTACCATGGAAGGCGTTGCCGATGAGGGGGAAAATAATTCTTTGCCCGCCCCTGGAGAAATCATTATCTCCAAAGAAGTTTGGATACTTACGTACTACTGTAGGGGACTAGGATATATAAATACCCCAATCCCGTTACAAAAGAATAATGAAACGAATGGAATTGAAGGAAACAAAGACTCAAGTAATGGATAAGATAAACGTCGTTTATTTGCTGTTGAAAGAAATGAACATTTTAGTTATAACATGTCCGCGCGTATGTAACCAATGTCCGTTGCAGGACTGGTGTTGTAGCAAGAAAAGGAAATGTGTTTATATCTCAAGTTTGGGTAACTATTGTTTGTTTGCGCGTGGGAATTGAAGTGAGTGTTGTAGTGGAAATGAGAATCCAGCGTGTAGGCAAGGAAGAGGATATTAGAGTTGTCATCAGTTAGTAGTCAGCTACGCGAAGGTGTTCTTAGTGACCAGTAGTAGATGGAGAGAGAAAGAGTGAGAATGTATACATACAGTCATTAGCTCGTGCCCCATACATAGTAGGAAGTGGGCGTGAGGTGCGCGTGCGCGTGCGCCGAAACGGCGGCGGCTTGTTCGCCCAACCTCTCTAGTTGAGAGTTGGTCCTAAAAAGAGGATTAGAAACAGCTTGTCTCCATGTTTTATACTCGCTTCTGGAGTGTCTTTTGCGCATGAGTATTTCCTTAGAAAGCGGAAGTGACGTCGTCCATGTGTGTGTTCGTGTTCGCGTGTGTGAGTACATGTGTATACGTAAGCGTGTGTGTATATATACGTGAATGTGAGTGTATGTACGCGAACGTGAATATGTGTACATGTGTGGACGTGGGCGCGTATGTTTGTGTGCGCATATGTATATGACAGCTTGAAATATGAATGTGTGTTTTGTGTGAGACTTGAAAAAGGCTCGTACAAATACTCCCCTTCCTAGGAAAAAGGAAACATACAATGTATATATATTTATGTATATATATATATTTTTGTGAGTAATGTTTTCGGCTGTTGATTTTTTTGTCCTGTTTTTTTTTTTGCTGTTGGTGTGGTTGTTTGAAAAAAACGTCAAAAAGGAATGGAATGTCAAAAATGGAGTGAGTTCGTAAAAAAAAGTATTTACTTACGCGTGGAAAATGCATTTACTCTTTTTTTAGGCTGACATTTGTTTGATTGGTTTCTGTTGTGTGCTGACATGTGCAAAGAGTTGCTTGGACAGAGAAGTGAATTGTTTCGTTTGGAAGGAAAATTTTTGTTTCGTGTTGACGGTGTCGTGTGTGTTCCCAGTTGATGGTATCTTCGCATGTGATTCTGCGGTAATGTGTGCATCGTTTGGACGGGCGCTAGTCGCGCGTTTGTTCTTGTTGAACGGGGTCTGGTTACTGTTGTCTTCGCAAGTGCGTCTGCGGTAGTGTGTGTACATTGTCTGTACGGGCGTTTGTTGTGTATTCGTTCGTGGTTGCCGGCTGTCAACGAAACTTCCAAGTTTTGAGTTTATCCGCGTGTGTCGTGCATCTCAACTCGTATTGTTGATTCAACTTCTTCCTATGTGTTGATAGGGATGTCCTGTTTCTTTGTTGTTGTGTCTGCTGCGGGAGGGAATTGCATAGGCCTATGTGATTTTGCTCCTCGCGTTTGTTGCAGGGTAATGTCAGGAAACCGTGAAAATGTTTGTCAAGCTCGAATTTGTTTTTAAATTCGATATGAAAGTCGACAGCTCCGTGTTCGTTTTTTGCTGAGTCTGACGAGGGTTCGTCATTGTAGTTGGTAGTAGTTATTCCTGTGGGTAGTGGTTCGCTTGGTTTTCTTTGTTGAGAAGTTCGTTTTTTTCTTTATCAAATAAAACGCGCGCCTCGCTCAAAACAATTAATCTCAAAACGGTAGGGTCGCCATGCCTGCTCGTTCCACGTCAGTCAGGCGCCAGTTTGTTGTGGACTTGTGGCATAGGAGGAAATGCGTGCTCCTCTCACGTTCCGAGGGAAAATGAATTGTTTCGAGGAAGAAACGAACGACGTGTTAAATTGAATTAAACGAACAGGAATTTCTTTGGTGAAAGAAACAAGTAAAAGAAAAGGGTACCACACGTGGTTAGTTTTGCGTGTGTCTCTCTCTGTTAGCTGGTGAAGAGGAAAAGTTTATACCTTGGCGTGCGTCTCTCGTTAAGTGGTGAAGAGGGAAAGTTTATCTTTGTAGAGAAAGAGTCTGTGTGTGTATGAGTGCTTCGTTCAACCTCATCCATTTCATTTATCACGTCGGGGTCACCAAATTTGTAGGGGACTAGGATATATAAATACCCCAATCTCGTTACAAAAGAATAATGAAACGAATGGAATTGAAGGAAACAAAGACTCAAGTGATGGATAAGATAAACGTCGTTTATTTGCTGTTGAAAGAAATGAACATTTTAGTTATAACATGTCCGCGCGTATGTAACCAATGTCTGTTGCAGGACTGGTGTTGTAGCAAGAAAAGGAAATGTGTTTTCATCTCAAGTTTGGGTCACTATTGTTTGTTTGCGCGTGGGAATTGAAGTGAGTGTTGTAGTGGAAATGAGAATCCAGCGTGTAGGCAAGGAAGAGGATATTAGAGTTGTCATCAGTTAGTAGTCAGCTACGCGAAGGTGTTCTTAGTGACCAGTAGTAGATGGAGAGAGAAAGAGTGAGAATGTATACATACAGTCATTAGCTCGTGCCCCATACATAGTAGGAAGTGGGCGTGAGGTGCGCGTGCGCGTGCGCCGAAACGGCGGCGGCTTGTTCGCCCAACCTCTCTAGTTGAGAGTTGGTCCTAAAAAGAGGATTAGAAACAGCTTGTCTCCATGTTTTATACTCGCTTCTGGAGTGTCTTTTGCGCATGTGTATTTCCTTAGAAAGCGGAAGTGACGTCGTCCATGTGTGTGTTCGTGTTCGCGTGTGTAAGTACATGTGTATACGTAAGCGTGTGTGTATATATACGTGAATGTGAGTGTATGTACGCGGACGTGAATATGTGTACATGTGTGGACGTGGGCGCATATGTTTGTGTGCGCGTATGTATATGACAACTTGAAATATGAATGTGTGTTTTGTGTGAGACTTGAAAAAGGCTCGTACACTACTTCGTCTTGTTGTTTATACCCTTTAAGTTAACTCTTGTCGGATAATAAGAAATAATAAGGCTGTCAATAATAATAATAATAATAATAATAATAATAATAATAATAATAATAATAATTAATTGATTATCGCACATCTTCTACCAACAATTAACTGGTCAGACCCAGGCCTAAGCGAAGCGATGGCCCCTTTTTAAACAGAAAATGAACATATACACAGAGGATGAAGAAATAACTGAAAAAACCAAAGGTCTAAGACTCTGTAGGAGAATTAAGTCTCAGTGGCCTTACTGACGAACAAAAGAAACCTCTAGAATTTCTTTGAAAGCCAGCTTGGGGTGAACGTCAGCTTCAGAATTCACAGACTTCACCTAATGCAGTGCCGTCAAAAAAAAAATGAGTCATTAGACGACTTTATCACACGAGCCAGACATAGCACAAAGTGCAACTCTACCAACGGGGAGCTGAGCGGTCATCATATTCTCAACACCCTATGATGCCTTCCATAACATGCTCTATAGCAAGCAGAAGGGATCAACATAACTAACTGAGGGTCGGAAATACGAACCCCTTACCACCAGAAACGATCAACTTAACCAACTCGGAATGTGACCTATCCTTCATAGGTCAGCAAGGTGTCTTAGTGTGGAAGGACTCATCAATCGATTTGGTCTTAATTTTATGATCGGGTTGATATGTCGCTGCTTCATCGATCTGTCGGCTAGAAGAAAGAGCAATTTCATGCACACAAAAAGAACAAACTCAATACTCTTTAGGGAATTTCCCTAATAAAATAAAATAACGCAATTCTATGAACAATGACAAACAACTTCTTCAACTTAACAAGGGAAAGGTTTATTTGCAAAGCGTACTGAAGGAAGAAAGTAGAGTCGGGTCTCCACTGCCTTACGAGGTAGTTACAGCCCGCGGCTGTCGTCAATACCTTTAGTAGGAGCAGCGAAGAGAACAGGCATCTAGCACCGACGAAGGCTGGTAGCGTAAGAGAGAGTTTTCTTCTGGGACCGGAAGCTGTCTGGTCCCTAGGGGTTAATTTGTATTCGTGTGCAAGTCCTCAGATTGGACAGTTTAACGCCTCATCACTCACTCAGAGGAAGCGAATGCGCGAGAAGAAAAGGGGTCTATTTGTGTCTGCTGCATAACCCCCTGCTTAGGCTGAAAGCCGACAGAGACAAAGGTAGCATAACAAATAGCAGAAAGAAAAATACAATAAGAAATGTCCGTCTCTTTAGGTTATTTTCTTGCAGAAAAAAAATGTTCTTACTTTTCTGTGAAAAGTATGAATATTTGCAGAAAACGTTCTGTTCTAAAAAGGAGAGAAGAAAAAATGTTCTTTTTCAACAGAAATACACTGTTTTGCAAAGTCTCTTCGGCCAATGTACCCGTCGACCACTACGTGTAGTGGTCACATAATTGTTCTCATGTGGAACATTTACCTCAGGTGTATGATTATGCTGTGTGTATGTTGGAGGAATGTGTGGCTCAGGTGTTAATGTGTCCAGAAAGGCTCTTTTTACCCTATCTACCGATACTGTCTCTTTTTTACCACTAATGTCTAGGATAAAAGTTTTATCAGTGCGTGAAAGCACGCGATAAGGGCCAGTGTAAGGTGGAGTTAGGGGGGCTTTTACTGCGTCCTTTCTAAGGAACACGTGAGTCCATGTCGCTATGTCCTTCGGAACCAAAGATTTAATGGTCTGTTCCCTAGGGTGCATCGGCGGTAGCTTACTGAGATAAGCTCGTAGTCTGTTGACATATAGAGCTGTGTCAGTTGATATATCCTCTATCGGGGTCAGCATCTGACCTGGCAACGATAGAGGTGCTCCATAGACCAGTTCGGCTGCAGAATATCCCAGGTCCTCCTTGATTGATGCCCGACAGCCAAGAAGGATGACCGGTATGTACTCGCTCCATCGCTGTTGATCAGGGTAAGCGCGTAATGCAGCTTTCAATTGGCGATGGAAGCGTTCTATCATCCCATTTGAAGCAGGGTGATAGCTTGTTGTCCGAATGCGAGTGATCCCGACGATCTTGGACAGTTCCCGGAATAGGTGGGATTCGAATTGTGCACCACGATCAGTGGTGATTGTAGTGGGAACTCCGTAGCGCGATATCCAGCCTGATATAAGGGCTCGCGCTACAGATTCAGCCGAAATGTCACTAAGTGGGATGGCTTCTGGCCACCGTGTGAAACGGTCTATGCAGGTCAAGAGATAAGTGAATCCCTGACTGACCGGCCATGGTCCAACCAAGTCAATGTGAACATGGCTAAACCGAGCGTCTGGGGTGCTGAATGTTCCAAGGGGTGCGCGGATATGCTCGTGCACCTTTGATTTTTGGCAGGATACACAGGAACGTGACCAAGCAATGATGTCACGCCTCATGTTAGGCCAGAAAAATCTAGCTGTAATTAGCTTTACTGTGGCTTTGCGTCCGGGGTGTGCCAGGTTGTGTAGAGTGTCGAAAACAACTCTACGGTGGGTCGTTGGAACGAATGGTCGAGGTGAATCCGTTGAGGTGTCACAGATGATCTGCGTGTCAGAAGTAGGCACGGGCAGATATGCGAATTTGCAAGTCCCGAATTCAGGTGACGATGGATCCAACGTGTCCAGACTTGGCTGGTCTAAGGCCATCTGTTGCAAATCGATATCCGATGGTGAGGACAGAGAATTGATGGGCAGGCGAGACAATGCGTCTGCTGCTGCGTTCTGCTCACCCGCGATATGTCGGATATCACTAGTAAACTGCGAAACAAAGTCCAAATGACGTGTTTCGCGGGGAGAATATTTGTCCGGCTTAGCACGCAGTGCGTATGTAAGCGGACGGTGATCGGTGTAGATCACAAATTGTCGGCCCTCGAGTGAATGTTGGAAGTGTTTCACTGCGAGGTACATTGCCAGTAGTTCGCGGCCAAACGTGCTGTAACGTTGTTCGGCCGGTTTCAGCTGTCGCGAAAAGTATGCAAGAGGTTGTAACTGTTGTTGGTGCTGCTGTTGCAGCACTGCACCTACAGCTGTGCCCGATGCATCAACGACCAGTGAAAACTGGGCATCGGGTACAGGATGTGCCAGCAAAGATGTCGTCGCTAGTTTATTTTTCACTTCAGCAAATGCTCTAAGTTGGATCTCATTAAGTGAGATCTGCTTGTTTTTCTTCTTCCTGTTACGTAACAGGTCGGAAAGAGGAGCTAAGAGATCCGCACAGCGTGGGATAAAGCGTCTGTAGTAATTCAACAGACCAAGGAAGTGCCTAAGTTGGCGAAGTGAAGTGGGCGGTTGAAGGTCTTGTAGAGCCTTCACCTTTTCCGGCAACGGAGATATACCGTCTGGGCTGATAATGTGGCCCAGGAAAACTAGTGACGTAACACCGAAAATGCACTTACCAGGGTTAATCCTCACTTGGTATTGCTGAAACCGTTCAAAAAGTAGGCGGAGGTGAGTGACGTGTTCCTCAGGTGAGGCACTAGCCACGAGAATGTCATCTATATAGTTATAGACGAAATCTAAATCACGCACTACTTCATCCATAAAGCGCTGAAAAGTACTGGCAGCGTTACGTAGGCCGAAAGGCATAGTAAGAAATTCAAACGCTCCAAATGGAGTTGTAACCGCAGTTTTGGGTATGTCGGCCGGATTCACCGGGATCTGATGGTAAGCCTTAACCAGATCTAGCTTAGAGAAAGTCTTACAACCATGCAGAGAGGAAGCAAAGTCCTGAATATGCGGGATTGGGTAACGATCAGGTACCGTCATGGCATTGAGTCGTCTATAGTCCCCAGTTGGACGCCAATCTCCGTCTCGTTTTGGAACCATATGCAGAGGGGAAGCCCAAGGACTGGACGAGGGGCGTATAATTCCCAACTGTAGCATATGGTTAAAGTCTGCCTTCGCTGCTTTAAGTTTATCCACAGGAAGGCGACGAGGGCGTGAGAACACAGGAGCACCTGTGGTCTCAATATGATGTTTTGTGGTGTGCGTGGGTTTGCTCACCACAAAATTTAAATTGGTTAACTCCGGGTAGGAGTGTAGCACCTCATGGTATGGGTCATTTGCAGCGGCAATGAAAAATACCGGGCTGATAGATGGGGCATTAGATAACGAGCCAGGAACGGAAAGTTCCGTGCTAGCGTCTATCAGCCGGCGTCTGCGCATGTCGACCATTAAATTAAAATTATGCAAGAAATCCGCGCCTAGTATGGGGTATGGTAGATCTGCTACAGTGAAAACCCACGTAAAGTCTCTCCGTAAATTCAAGTCCAGAGAACGTGAAATTTGACCGTACGTGGGGATAGGTGAATGGTTCACCGCTTGCAGTGTTATCAATGACACTGGTGGCCTTTCTTTAAGTAGCCTAAGTGGCCATATACTACAAGCAGCGCCAGTGTCTACCAAGCAACGTGCTTGAGATTTTACGTCAGTGACGAAATAGGCACGGTTATTTGCATTTTGTGGAAAGTTTGCCGTGCTCGTCTTTCCACAATTTAGTTTCCCTGGTTGTTAAAAGTGCAGGGCATTTTACAGTTCCGTGCTTCAGCGCCATAGCGACTATGATAAAAACATAGTCCCGGCATGTTTGCACGGCGACGGTGGTGCGGGGAAGATGAGCGACTTTTGTAGCGGCGTCTGGGTGAGTGCGACCTGCCCATATTGAGCTTGCTCACCTCTCTAGTGAGGCGTTCGATGGCCGTTAGTATAGCCACCGATGTAGCATCCTGTCTTACATTTGCGGTGCCTGCGGGTACCTCAGCAGGCTGTTGTGGAATCGCCGCGGTGGTAGGCCCCCTCACAAAGTCCATGACCTTGTCCGCCGATGCTGCTACTACATCGACGGTGTGTTTTTCAAACATTGGCGCAAGTATGGCCTTTACCTGCGCCGGCAGCCTTGAGAAAAAGAGCTGCTTAATTAAGGCACTGTCAGGAGGGACGTCCTCTGCCAGTTCCCTCATTCTACGGAGTAGTTCCGTCGGCCTGCGGTCACCTAAGTGCTCGTCATGGACCAGCGTTTGAAAACGCTTTTCCGCCGACACGGACGTCCGTAGTAGCACCTCCCGTTTTATGCTATCGTAAGTGGAGTTTAACGGGGTGTCCGTTATTAAGTCCTTGACCGCAGGAGTCAATGACGCGGGGAAGGCACTGAATAAAATGTGCAGCTTCGTTTGCTCTGACACGTTGTTCGCCGCAAAATAAGACTCGAGTTGAGCAAACCAAACCCGGACGTCACCAGCGAAGGCAGGCAACGTTGTCATCGTCACTACCGAAAGTAGATACCAAATATTTAAAAAAAAATATATATATATAATGTATCCGAAATCTGAAAGGACGCCGAATATGGACCACGTGGAGAAGAAAGGAGAAATATGGAGAAAATCTTAAAACAGAGACAATACAAAAAAAAAAATTTTAACAGGCTAATGGGGGAGGAGAAGAAAGAAACAAAATTACCATGAAATAAAGCTAAAACAAAATTATATCAGGAAGAGCCGTGAAGCAAAAAAAAATGTGGACAATATGGGTTTTTTTTTTTTTTTTTTTTGTAAATGTGTGTGAACCTGAAGATAAATGAACTCTTTAAGTACTTACATTTTGGCCGAAGAGTGCTAATGCGGAAAACTTCGTGAAAGTTCTTTTTTTTTTCTTTTTTTTTGAGTTTTTTCTTATGCGCGGTGCGCGTTAAAAAGGCAGAAATGTTCAAGGTAGAAAAAAGATAGCATTAGAAGTTCAAGTTTGGTATAAGAATTTTCGTACACCAAGAAAGTGTCACCTCTTTTTGTAGGTTGGCGTTCTTTTTTTTATGTGTAGCCCGCCGTTGTGAAAGAAAAGGGTGTTTTTTCTTTGTTTTGTTTGTTTTTTTTTGTTTTTTTTGTATGCTCCTTAGTTTATAATATATATATATATATATATGTATATATATATATATATATATATATATATATATATATATATATATATATATATAACGGGGAAAAAACGATAAGGAAGAGAGGGAAATAACGTCTTTTTTTGTTGTTGTTGTTTTTTTTTTTTTTTTTTTTTTTTTTTAAGTTTTAAATGTGCTCTCCCGAATCCGTTGTCTGTTTATGTGTGTGGTTGGAAACCATGTGCTGGTTTTTAAAATGCGCGCCTTACCCTGTTAAAAAGCGAAAGAAGTGTCTGTTCGGAAATGTGTTATCACGACGGAGTCACCATTTTAGGGAATTTCCCTAATAAAATAAAATAACGCAATTCTATGAACAATGACAAACAACTTCTTCAACTTAACAAGGGAAAGGTTTATTTGCAAAGCGTACTGAAGGAAGAAAGTAGAGTCGGGTCTCCACTGCCTTACGAGGTAGTTACAGCCCGCGGCTGTCGTCAATACCTTTAGTAGGAGCAGCGAAGAGAACAGGCGTCTAGCACCGACGAAGGCTGGTAGCGTAAGAGAGAGTTTTCTTCTGGGACCGGAAGCTGTCTGGTCCCTAGGGGTTAATTTGTATTCGTGTGCAAGTCCTCAGATTGGACAGTTTAACGCCTCATCACTCACTCAGAGGAAGCGAATGCGCGAGAAGAAAAGGGGTCTATTTGTGTCTGCTACAACTCTATTCTCCTGATTAAATTAAAGATAAGATATACAAATATATAGTTATATACAATTGTCCGGAGTTCCATGTTGATTTTGACAGACTCCGTTGAGGTTGATTTCTCTCAGTATCGCAGTGGAATGATATGGAAAGGGAGGGATGTGGCGACTCTTCAACTGCGCTCGACTCTGCTCCAAACTTCAGCTCAACTGCCGGTTTCAATTCTGGGGCCCATTCATATATTCAGGAAAGGGGTGAAACCGGGACCATTTTCTGGATCAATCAGAGGAGGTTCTTTCTTCCCCATGTGCACCTGTGGATTTACAAGCGTTCCCATGCCCCGAAAGATCATTCCCCGTGACCCTCTGGGCCGCGGACATTGTAAAACTATAAACATCCTTAGTCTCGAACCCTGAGACATTCCCTTTTCAGAGTACAATTTTTAAAAAAAATGATAGTGTCAGCAATTTTCATAACAATGAAAATCATAATCCAATCTTTCTCTCAGCAAGGTCTTTTGCTATCACCCGGTCACACCAACGATAATTAAAGAATAAAAAGAAATCATATCTGCCCGGCTTCTTCAGCATTTCGGGAGTCTTGACCTCCTCCTTGTGGGGAGCCAGTTAAAGACTCAGAATGAACTAACATAACATTCTATGTGGTAGAAGTACCAGGACCTGCCAACTCGCAAAAGGCTAAAGCTAATCACAATCCATGTGGACACCCAACTGATGTCAGAATACCCAAATCAGTTCGACATAATTGGGAACTTTAGTGGAACTGTCAAACTCATACTAAAAGGTGTAGAACTTTATTTTAACCCTCCACACATCCACTGCAGCATCCACCTTAAGGACAACACAAAGGAGGAAATTAACAGGCTCATCGAAGATGTGCTCCAGAAGGTTGAAATATACACAGACGGGTGCTCCAGCCTGACATATAGTACAAAGAAAGATGGGTCCTTTCGGATATGCATAGACCCACAGAAACTCAACGCAAGGATTAGGAGATACCCACATAAAATACCGACAGTGGAGGAACTGAAACCAGCCTTTGCAAAAGTCAAGGTGTTCAACAAACTTGACACCAAGGCGGTATACTGGTTGACTCACTTGGATGAGGAAGCTCAGCTATTGGCAACCTGCAGGACACTATTCAGACGAGTATACTGGAAACGTTTACAGTTTGGCCTTAACATCTCAAAAGATATCATCCAAACAAAAATGGACCAAATCCTAGGTCGAGATGGCGTGGCCAGCATTGCCGATGATGTAGCAACATTTGGTAAGAACAATGAGGACCACGACAAAAACGTGTGTAATCTCATGGCCTGAGTGGACGAATTGGGGCTCGTTTTTAAGAGCAAAAAATGCTTCAGAGAGCAACCCAACATATCTTTTTTGGAAACATTTATAGCCCTAACGGAATCAAGCCAGATTCGGACAAGGTGCGTGATATAAAGAAAATACCAAATCCATAAAACAAGGGGGAACTATAATGTTTCTGGGTATGTTGAATTACCTCTCCCTGTTGAATAGTTGGGATATTGGAGACATGTTTAACGGGGGACTCATAACAAGATAACGACGATGATTGCAATACTGACATTTATATTCTTGGTAAATCATACCGACTGTGATGATAATTCTTTTATCATATTATAATACGGAGCTGAGACATTTATACGGTTCTTGTTACCACAGAAGAGGGGAAATACATTATTGATGATGAAAGATGCACTTTTAGGTGTGTCAGAAGCTGACCTTACAAATGCGTGAAAAATATTGAATAATTCGACCCCCTGTCTTTCCAAGCTTTATAACTACTCGAAAAATTTAATTCAACCCCTAATTCTTTTTTTTCAATTAAAGGAGCAAGGATCACGGTTTCATTAAAAAAAAAGAAAAGAAAAAATACAACGTGGTACAAAAAAGGTTTTAAACTTCGGACTTGACAGGTAAATTTCTAAAAAAATTCTTCTTTTTTGTTTTAAATTTGAATATATTATTTATCAATCTTTTATCTTCAATTTGTGATATAGTGATTTGGTGGGTAAATTAATTATTTACTTTTTAATAGACATTTCAAAATGGGGGGCGTGAATTTAAAAAAAAAACGTTTGTCTAAAACATTATATTCTGTTTATTGGAAAGAGCATAAAATGTCACATTGACCCTGAAAATATCGTAAAAATTATATAAATAGAAACATTTTGATAGATTTTTAAAGTTTAAAAATTGAAAAATATTTAACTCATAAAATTCAATTGATTTTATAACGCAAAATTGTTTTTTAATACTTCTATTACTTTCTATACAACTTTAATAGCTTATTTTGGAAGTATCATCCATAAAGAAAATAAACAACCCACTTTTAAAAGAGAAATTACGAGTTTTTTTTAATATTTTATTCGCAGTTTCGTGTTAGGGGTGTCAAAAATTCCCCCAAATTTCTGATACACCTAATGCACATTACTTGGAAGGGGGTGTCATCCAAAGTTCGTTATGATGATTATAATCAAAACACATTTATCGTTCGGTTGTAATGACGACACGAAGGCAAACAGTTACAAAATATAGATGGTGATTTTTATTCATCAGCTGGCCGATTGATGATGTCCAGGATTCAAGCCTTTTGACTCCATGGTCTTCTCTCCCTCCCTTCGCCTCTAAGGAGATCAGCTCCACTGAGTCGCTGTCAGACTCTTGTCTGTGACTGTCTGTGATTCTCTGATCCGCATTAACTAACTTCGAACCCCATCTCAATATATTGAGAAACTCTTTTGTTTGTGACGACAGAGGTGTGCCGTTAACCAACGTGACTAAATTTCACATGGATTTTACATTCACACTTTTGGCAAACAAAGAATTCCCAATTTTAATTGTTCAATATCTAACCTATTTTTAATCATTATCTATAAACTCGCATTGTCCATTCTTTTAACTGACATATCTGAAAGAATAGACAATAATCGCTCTTTTTCTGACATAAATAATATTTAGTTATTTCTAAAAGAATTAACAATCGACTGCATTCCTAGGATTTCAATTATCTATTATCTTTTAACACTTGCATACAAGGTTCGATTCTAGTATTTTCCTAATATTATTTTCACTCATCTAGTCTGCCTCCTTACTTATATGAGAAGGGCACAGCCCTATTTATGCAACATTTGAGAATATTTTTCAGACGTACTGTATATTCTTCGTCTCATTTTATCATGTTCCACATTTACGTTTTCCTCGATACCGAGGTATTTGTATGTGGAATCCTCTCCCAAATCTTCAATGAGTTTATCATTAATCCGAAAATATTCAGATGTTGTCTTTCTGCCCTCTTTTATTGTACATTTGGCACATTTGTTAAATTTAAACTCCATGCAGATGACTTCTGAGAACGTTTTCACAATTTCTATTAGGGAGACAAGGTGCTTTTTTTGTCTTTGCATAGAGTTTTAGATCGTCCATGAAGAGTAAATGATTCACTCTCATCTTTTCTTCTGCCTCTACTGAGATTGTGCTCAGCATCAGATTTTTATAGAAGCTTGCTGAGTGGATCGACTGCAAGGTAAAATAGAAGTGGTGATAGTCTATTGCCTTAAAATATGCCTTACTGGTTACTAAGATTTGAAGAATGTATTGTCCTTTCCATGTGGAGAGTAATAAATGGTTGCCACATAGATATTACACAACTCCAAATACCGCAACATCCAAGAATGAGGCACACTGTCGAATGCCTTTTTGTAGTCAATCCAAACCATTGATAGGTTTCTTTGTCACTTTCTGCATTTTTCCAGGATAGTCTTGTCCAGGAGAAGTCGATCTTTTGCCCCAAGCTTGTTTCTGGTGCACCCTTTCTGCTCCATTTCAAGGTATTCACCATCGACCAAATGCTGATAAATTGCGTCAACAATTATTCCTGTCAGCGATTTGTATATAGATGAAAGGCGGCAGATAGGTCGGTATTTCTTTGGCAAATGTGTCTCTTGGCTCTTGCCAATAGTAAGCCATTCTGGTGGTTCTTCTTCGCTACCAATAATTCAGTTGAACGCCAGGGCATAGTGTTTGTGTAGTACCGTCAGATTTTTCATCACAAATTTGGGATGTTATCAATTCCTGAGCTTTCGAAACTGATGTAATGCATTATTTTTTTTTTTACAGCTGCCTTGCTAATTTCCAACGCTGCCAGTTTTTCCTTGCCTTTCACGGCTCCTTTATTGTACCTATTTACTTCCTCTCCCGATGCTGTTTTGGGTCTTCATACTGTGGCCTCCAGAATTTATTTATCCCTTCTTGTGTTGGTGGTGATGTTATCTTGATATTTTTTATTACATTTTCACTCCAAACAAGGCACATTGCCACTTTGATGTAGCTGGCTAATATCAGGGACCTAAGTTGCTAGGGTACTGTATAGGGAGTTTAGCAGCAAGATGTCTGTTTACATTACACTTGAACTTCTGCAGGTCAGTAGAGTTGGAGAAGCAGGAAACCAGAAGGGAATTCCAAAGTCTTGCAGTTCTGGGGAAGAAGCTATTAGAGTAGGAGGCTTTCTTACATCTAGGGATCTTGACTGTGTAGGGGTGGGACTTCGCTGCTTGTCGGGTTTATCGATGGTATTTTCGTTGAGGAGCACACAGGCTTGTAGTTCATCAGAGTATCCACCATTAAAATACTAAAAATTAAAACAGGCAGAAGGATGCAACATTTCCTCGATGGGACAGAGGCTGAAGCTTAGATAACAGTTCGGGACCTATTAGATGGGTGACTCTCTTGTGGATTCTGTCCAGGAGCGAGAGACTAGTAGCAGATGCACCAACTCAAATGCAACAGCAATACTCCATACATGGGCGAGTGGTGGCTTTTTAGAGGTACAGGATACTTTCAGGTGTAACTCTCAAGCACGGTAGAGAGAGCCCACTTTCTTTGCAGCAGCCTTGGCAATGATCTCGATGTATCTATTCCAACTCATGTTTCCTGTGAAAGTTAAGTCAAGGAGCTTGAACGAAGTGCTTTCAGGTAAAGTATCTCTAGCCATAGCTATTGGTGGTTAGTAAGGTTTCATGCAATTATCAAAGGAAATGAGCTTTGTCTTGACAGCGTTGAACGTTACTATCCATTTTTTACCCCATTCCACTACAGACTGAAGGTCTTCCTCTAGGATTTCTGCCATTACATTAGATATGTGCTCATTCGTTTTCTCCAAGAGCGTTTTATAGAGTGTGGTGTCGTCGGTAAATATACCCATCTCAGAGACAATTTTATCAAGTAAGTCATTTATGAATATCGGAAATGATAAATGTCCAAGGATCGATCACTGAGGTACACCCGCATTCATAACAAATTTTTTGACGTACGCTCATCGAGGACAACATGGATTCTTCTTTAGGGTTTTAATGCTTTTAAAGCACAACCTAATAAAATAAATAATTCCATACAAGCTTCTTAAATGACGAACGCAACAACTTCATAAAAGGTAACACAGAAAAGGTTTATTAAGGAGAATGTGATATGTTCCTGGTTAAAAGCTGGACTCCGGCCACCTGGTGCTATCGCGGTAGTTATTCCGGTGGAATCGTCGATACCGTTAGAGCTAACACCGAGGTGGAGAGAACGAAGAAAAGGGAGGTCCGTTCTGTTTGGTGTCTCTCTCAGTAAGGACGAGTTCTTATTCCTCAAACCAAATGCTGGCCGAATTCCTTAGGAGATAGGAAGGATCAATGCGCCGTACCCCTGATTGGTCACTATGTGGCCAAATCGCACAGGGGAGAGGCATTGATTTGCGAAAGAAAAAAGTTCCATTTGTTTCTGCTACACTTCTCTCATTTAAGAAAGATCTAAATATGCTAAGCATTCGTCCAGTAATACCATAGGATTTTATTTTCGTGAGAAGACCATCGTACCATATCCTGTCAAAAGCCTTAGATATATCTAGGGCTACTGCCCTCCCCTCTTCTGCCTTAATCAGTGCTGGGTATAAACGTTCAGAGATTACAGTTAGAATATCTGCAGTAGAACGGGCTTGCCTAAGTCCATATTGGTGGCTAGACAGGAGTTTAGCGGCTGTAAGGTGGTGGACTAGAGCTTGATTAATTACGGACTCAAATGTTTTGGCGAAAAGAGGAAGAAGGCTAATTGGGCGATAATTTAATGGGTCGGTTCTCTCGCCAGAGTTTTTGTAAACTGGTACTACAGAAGCAGTTTTCCAGCAGCCAGGAAAGCAAGATTCGTTTAGAGAGAACTGGAGCAACCTCACCGGAGCATTATTTTAAGAACACAGCCTGGATGAGATCAGGTCCACACGCTTTTGAGAGGTTTAGGGTTTTATAATATCATGTACTTGAGAAGGCGTGATTTTCAGATCATCTAGCGTGGTTTCTGTCCGCAGAGGAAATTTAGAGATGGAATGGCTCGCTGGGTCCAAGGTAGAGTTTGAGGCAAACTGACGGGCAAGCATGTTAGCTTTCTCAGTTGCCGTGCAAACAACCTCATGATTGATTGTTGAATAGTGGGGGAGGGTATTGTTAATTGCTCATTATTTACTACACTATTGTAGATTTTTCAGAAATCACGAGTCCTTTATTTCTGTACTTCAATGTGTTTCCTGGTGGTTTCAATATATTCACTCTTAGCTGTTGCTACTTCTTCCTTACAATTATTTCTAGCTTCTATATACTTTCGTCTGTTTGTACAGGACTTATGCCAGATAAATCTACGGTATGCATGTTGCCTCTGAGCAATGGCAGCTGTGCATGTAGAAGTAAACTATTGGGGAGGGTGGGGCTTAGTGAAGAACTTCCATGTAGGAATATGTGCTTCAATTGCTGCTTTGAACCATTCAGTAGTGTCATTTGCACACTGTTCTGCTGGTAGAGAAAAGATATTCCCTCATGGAGCATCTCTGATGTGATCTCTAATGGCATCCCAGTTAGCCTTATTGTATTACTTTGCCGTTTAGAGCACTGGCTCTTCAACTTGAGGTCGAGAGTTTAGAGTAATGTCTATCATTATCACAGCATGATCAGCATTCCCGAGTGGGCAGTGAACATTTGTTACACAATCCTCATGAACTGTTGTCAGAAATACATCCAAAAGTGAGGCTTGCCGGTCCTGGGATCTAGGAGACAGGTCGGGAATGTTACTGACTGTGTCAAGGAATGGGATATAGCAAAGATGACACTACCAGCTGTGCCAGTGAAGTTAGAGAAGCCAAGCCAATTTCTGTGGTGGGTGTTAAAGTCACCAAATACATGTATTTGGGTGCTAGTGTTAAGGGAGAGTGCTACATCTATGCTGTCAGAGACATGATTGATTATAGTAATGAGATTTCGATACACTATCCCTAGGTTTCTGTCAAATAACCTTGTGAAAATGTAGAATGAAATGAGATTGAAAACAGAGTTTATATATAGCTTGAATTATGTTTATTCAATTAAAAAGTTCGCCGGCAGAAAAACAAGAGGAAAGAAAGATGGCCGATCGCTGATACTGCTGTCTTACAGAGGAAAAGAAAAACATGGGAGATAATTCGGGGAAGGAAAAAGAAGAATTCTTTTATTTTTAGGTCATTCTCCGCCGCTTAGGAAAGTCCAGTATCACAAGTTTCTTCCATGACGTATTTTCTTACAGCCTCTGCTCAAACTGAAAATAGAGAAAAGAAAGAGAGAAATTTAAAGCTGATAATGTTCAGCTAAATACGGAGGTTTACAATGAACTCAAGACGAGCGTCCGAGATTTAAAACATCAGCATCTTAAAAGGAAGTTCTTTGCGAATCATCCAATTGTAAGGGGTGAGGAGATGTCGGAGTGCCGGTTTCAGGGGCATAGTTTTCCATGTCCGCTAGAGTGTCAATAGCAGAGTCTTTGATGATGCTTGGCGGAGGAGGATGATAAAGGCTAGACGTGGTAAGTTCCTCCACAGAACCAGGTTCTCATCATCAAGTGGTACACTATGGCGCAGAGACACCGTCGTTTCTTATTCATTATTAAGTCGTACATGAGCATAGTTAGGATTGAGGTCCAGGATTTCCACTGTCTCGATTAAGGGCTCATATTTACTTCCTCGTACATGGCGTCTCAGGAGCGCAGATTTTTATTTGGCTAACCAAGTCGGTATAGAATCGCCAGAAGCAGATTTCCTTTGCAAATTAAACAGACGTTCATGAGGAGTACAGTTAGAGGCGGTAGAGCAATAAGCGAATGCAGTGGAATGCTACATATAGCACCTTTTACCAACTAGTTACAGGCAGATTGTTTGATCGTAGAGCAAGGCTCACTGTTTGCCAAATGACTCCGTTTTATCTTTCCACTTGACTGTTGCCTTGTGGATTAAAAGCAGTCATTCGACTGGTAGCAATGCACAAAGAGAGAAGGTATTCCTTTAGTCAGTCAGACATGAAAGCAGTACCCCGATCAGCATGTATGTATGAAGGATTTCCGAAAATAGAAAGGTTAGGTGTTTCTTGACAGTTGCTGCCGAGACATCGGCACAACGGTAAGCAAAAGAGAAACAGGAATATTCGTCTACTACAGTTAGCAAGAATCGATTTCGGGAATTTGTTGGCAAAGGTCCCTTAAAGTCTATACTTAACTTTTCAAAGAGTTGACTTGCTTTAATGAGCATTTGAGGTGGAGTTTTAACAAATCTAGGCTTCATCTCAGAACAGATCTGTCATTATCTGGTTACCAGTCTTACATCATCTACGGAGTATGGCATATTCTTGCTTCTAACAAAGTGCACCATTCGGGTTACTCCAGGGTGACACAAATCCCTGTGCAGAGCGTATAGTTTCTCAATAGAAATGATGGCTGAGCAAATTCGAGATAGAGCGTCCGCAGCTGCATTTTGTTTTCCTGGGCGATAGGTTATGTCGTAGCTGAAGCAGACGAATTCTAGCTTCCATCTTGTGATCTCATTTTTTTATTTTGCTCTTGCTTTTTGGGTTGAACATAAAAGAAACAGATATTTGATCGATTACAAGTTTAAATTGCTTTCCGAGTAGTAGGTGTCGCCATTTTCGAATGGTTTCTACTATAGCGTATGTCCCTTTTACAACTGAAGAGTGTTTCTGTTCAGCATATGTTAAAGTCCTAGAAAAGAAAGCCACAGGACGACCGTTTTGGGTGAGTGAGGCGACGATAGCATGTTTCAAAGCATCAGTTTCAACCACAAAGGGTAGAGTTGAGACTATAGCTACCAGGGACAATTTTGCAATTTCTTTCTTCAGATACTTGAAGGCATCCATTTGTCCCTTGTTAAGGGCAAAGTGCGTGACCCTTGTAGTTTTTCTGAAAAGTTTGAAATCCACCCAGAATAGTGGGAAAACATCTCCATAGCTCGTCAAAGAGAAGTATGGTCTAGAGGTAGAGGCAGTTCCACCAATCCCTTGGGTCTGTCAGGGTCGGGTCTTACTGGACCACTGCTTATTGTAGATCTGAGCAGCTAAGCAAATGATGGCATTTGTTTTTATAGTGTTAAACCATACTTATCCATGCTATTAATGAACTGGTTCAGATCGTTCTGCCTGATTTTAGCCACAGATAGTGATGTTGTCAATGTAGGCGTAGGTTCCTTTGAGGTCTTCATGATTATGTCATCCATAACTCGCTGGAAGCTAGCTACTCCATTGGTCACTCCGAAAGGGATCCGACAAAATTGGTAGAAGTGTAGTGAATTACTACTATAATGCTGCTACGGTATGCTTCCCTTATTTCTCTCTTTCTCCCTACTCTTCTACTTTTCCCTTCCTTTCTTCTTTCAACGTCACCAGAGGTTTCAGCCAATCGGAATAGAGGACGTTCCTGAAGGGAGATACAAAGAAGAAATCTGTCTCAGACATGCAGAAACGATAGAAGCATCAACACGTGACAGACCAATTTCCCTGAGTAAAGATTTTTATCAAAGAAATGTACCATCCTCTTTGTACCCCTATATCTTGGAAACCTTTATAAAACATCATCAATCCTAAAGTCTCGTCGCACTTAATTATAACCAATGTTTTCTTTTCCACAACCGTTCTTTTTCAGCACTCTTGTTCTCTCTCTAATGTCGGAGGTGCCCCAAAAGGGGGACCGAGCGAAATGGTGACCCTTTTTCAAACGTCGTTAAAATTTATAGTAACCTCCATAGAGGCTCCCTGCAGTTTCGAAAGCAGTATATTTTCTTTCTTTTGATCTGATGGCAACCTGGTGATAGGCACTGGTTAGATCCAGGGTGCTAAATACTTTATAACCAGCAATCTCGTTTACCATGTCCTCTATCCGAGGTAGAGGATAAGCGTCCAGAAGAATGAATCTGTTTATTGTCTGTGAATAATCTACTACGAGTCTTGTGGTTATCAGGAGATACTACGTGTTTGAGCTTGCCACGGAGACCGAGAGGGTTCGATAATCCCTTCCTGCAGCATGCGCGATATTTTGGATTTGATGAATTTAGCATCTGGTAAGCTGTGCCTCCTTGATTTTACTGCTATTGGACGACAGTCTGGAGTTAGATTCACAAACAGAGAAGGATAAGGGATATTATTAATTGCTGTTCACTGGACAAAACAGTGGATAGTAGAGCGGTAGCTCTATATATATCTAAGGCTTTTAATAGGGTATGGCATGAAGGTCTTCTCAGGAAAATCAGATCACACGGTATCACTGGAAGAATACTTACCATAATTAAATCCTTCTTAGATAAGAGAAAAATCCAGGGTGTCCTTGATTGTCGTACATCTAAACAATATGATATAAATGCTGGAGTGTCTCAGGTTTCTATCCTTGGACCTCTATTATTCCTAATTTTTATAAATGACCCCCCAGACAAAATTTTCTGTGAGATGGGTATATATGCTGATGACACCACACTCTATTACAGATACGACAGGAAAGCAAATGAATATATATCTAAAGAAATGGCAGAAACACTAGAAGATGACCTCCAATTTGTAGTGGAATGGGGACAAAAATGGATGGTCACATTCAATGCTGCCAATACTAAACTTCTTTCCTTCAATAACTACAAGAAACCTTCTCTGCCACCAATAGCAATGGCCAAAGACCCTTTATCTGAAAGTACATCTTTTAAACTCCTCGACCTAACGTTCACAGGAAACATGAGTTGGAACCATTATATTGAGAGCATTGCCAGGACCGCTGCAAAAAAGGTAGGTTCTCTCTACCGTGCTAGAAAGCTACTAACGCCTGAAAGTATCATGTACCTCTATAAGGTCACCATTCGCCCATGTATGGAGTATTGTTGTCATATTTGGGCTGGTGCATCTGCTACTAGTCTCTCACTCCGAGACAAGGTTTAAAAGAGAGCCACCGACCTGATAGGTCCTGAACTGTCGTCTAAGCTTCAGCCTCTGTCCCATCGACGAAATGTAGCATCCCTCTGCCTGTTCTACAAGTACTTTAACAGTAAATGCTCCGACGAACTGCAAGCACTTGTACCCCCTCGATGTAAATACGCTCGAGAAACCCGACAAGCAGCAAAATCCCACCCCTTCACAGTTGAGATCCCTAGATGTAATAGAGCCTTCTTCTCCAATACTTTCTTCCCCAGAACCGCTAGACTTTGGAGTTCCCTTACGGGTTTCTGCTTCCCCAACTGTACTGACATGCAGAAGTTCAAGTGTAACGTGAACCGACATCTTGCTGCCCAACTCCCCACATAGTACCTCTGTAGCTTATGTTCCTGATAGTAGCCCCCTACATCAAAGTGGCAATGTGCCTTGTTTGGAGTGAAAATATAATTTTTAAAAGATCATAAGAGGAGGGAGCGGTCACTAAAAGGTATTTTTACAGAAGCACGGCATAAATCAGCCATGGCAGCTAGTTTGACATCATCGTACATTCTTCCACTCAGATTGAGGGATACTATGCAATGCCCTAGAGTAGAGGATGAATGAGAACTGATAGCCATGAAAGTTTTTTCTGTACTTGCGAAGGTCGACAATCCTAGCTTTTTCACCTTATCAGAAACTATGAAGCTTTCCGAGCTTCCCGTGTCAATGAGTATATTAACAGACCTGCCTTTAATTTTTTTACACAACGATGAGCGAGATAGACTCTCTATGAAATTGTAAGATGGAATAGAAGAAGCCAGAATTGACTGACCATGGTCGATAGTAGCTGCTGTAGGGGATCTACAGACACGAGCAAAATGTCCTTTCTTGTTGCAATTCTTGCAAATTGAGCTTCAGGCGGGCACCTAAATCTACTGTGTCTTGGGTTCCCACAAGAGAAGCATTTTTGTCCCGAGGCTGGAGCTATAGTACGTCACTCATCACACTCAGACTGGTCATCATCCTCAGTAACCTCGGTCTGGACAGCGGAGGCAGACACATTCAAAGAGTTCTGTAAGGAGTAGGAGACTAATTGTTTCTGCGTCATTTCGAGGGTTAAAGCCTGGTCATATGCTGTGCTTAAATCCAGCCTTTTGTTATCCAGGAGTCTTTGTCGAACATAGTTGGACGAAATTCCAATAATGAAAACGTCGCTGTGACAACTTGGAACTCACAGTCCTTGGCTAGTTTATTAAGAACGTGTAAGTACTGGTCTACGCTTTTTTCAGTTTGTTGATGATGAGTAGCCAGTAAATGCATGCAGAATATTGTATTTTTAGGCTGCAAGATCTACCGCAGATGTGTTAACGGTTATATCTCATAGGATTAGTGAATCTCTTGACAAAGGCTTCTTTTCTAGGGCAATTGCTCTTGACATATCAACGGCGTTCGACAAGGTATGGCATAAAGGCCTACTTCACAAGATTTCCAGCTACGGTATAACTGGAAATATTCTCTCTATCATTAAATCATTTCTCTCTGATAGGCTCATAAGAGTAGTGGTTGATGGACAAAAATCAGAGGCATGCAGTATTAATGCTGGAGTCCCTCAAGGGTCCATCCTGGGCCCAACTCTCTTCCTGATCTACATCAATGATCTCGCTAAATACATACTAAAATCATTCGTTGATATCTATGCTGATGACACGACCATCTACGGCAACACATCAAAGGCTGTAAATGACAAAGTTCTCTCTGATTCTCTCTCCTCTGATCTCGAACGAGTGGTTCAGTGGGGGAAGACGTGGCTGGTTACCTTTAATGCATCAAAAACCAAACTCCTATCTTTACATCATCAACGCTCTGATCCCCATCTGGCATCAATTGAAATGGATGGCTCTCGTCTAGGAGAAGCCCCATGTTTTAACAAGCTTCTGGGCTTGACCTTTACTCCTGACCTGAAATGGAACACGTGCATCAAGTCTGTTGCTAAGGTCGCTGGAAAGATGGTGGGATCCTTCTACCGCTCCAGAAGATATCTCACTGCTGATGCAATTCTCTATCTATATAAAAGCCAAGTACGCCCAAGGATGGAATACTGCTGCCATATCTGGGCAGGAGCTGCTAAAAACAGCCTATCCTGCCTTGACAGAGTACAAAATAGACTTCGTGGCTTAGTGGGGGATACCCTTTTCTCTTCCCTGCAACCTCTCTCCCACAGAAGAGACGTTGCAATCCTATCTTTATTTTATCGTTTTTTTCATGGCAGGTGCTCGTCTGAACTCCAATCTCTGGTCCCCCCCACGCGAATCTTTTACGAAAAACATCCGTCTAGCTGAATCCACTGTCAAAAATTGCCCCCACTCTTTATCTATGCCTAAAGCAAAATATAGAGTCCATGAACAAAGCTTCTTTCTTAGAACTGCACGCCTGTGGAACTCTGTTACGTCTGCCTGCTTCCCACCTGACTACAACCTGGATGTCTTCAAGTCCAACGTAAACAAATTCCTGATGAACCGCTCCCTTAAGTAGAAACTTTATTAAATCTCCACACTAACGTACTGTAATTACAATAACCCTTATCCCTGAGTGTCTTCCGGCCCTTGATAAGTGGTGACCACCTTGTAAAAAAATAAAAAAAGGGAGGGATTGTCGATTGGGCATTCCCCGTTTATAGCTATTTGGTGAGTGCAGCATTTTAATTCTGTGATCTCATCCTGCGAGAATGGTTCACTCAGCAGGAAGTTGGATTTCTGCTAAGTAAGTCTTCCTTTTGAAATGTTATTTTTGTATGGTCAATGGTGGTAGAAGATTCTTTGCTATTCTGCACGCCATTCTATCAGCCCTGCATATTTGGCTTTAGTGTACTTCATTACCCATATGAGGGTTCACTTTTCTTCCCGGCTTCACTGCGTTTAATGGTGTTTCCCCTGGTCTTTTGGGGAGTTGAATTCAACTTCAGCCATTTTTCTGGTCCTTTCCTTTATCTCATTATATCAGATTAAGGTATATATTTATTAATTTGTGAGGAAATAGTGAGTAATTTTTTTAGTTGAAGTGGCCTCCAATTTTTCTCTTGGTAGATCCGTTTGTCTAAATTGGTCCTCGAATATTTTGTCCTTGTTCCTACCCCATTTCTCAAATCTTGAGTATTTGAAGCAGTAAAGGATTTTTCGCTTTTCTGCAATAGACCAATTTACTATTTTATAATTCCGTTTTCTTGTAGTCTTTGCTTTGTTTTGATGAAGTTCAAGATCAGAATTTGTCTAGTCTGGTGGATTGTTCAGCATAGTGTTGCTACCTGTAATAGTATCACTGAGAAAAGGTGCACTGATATTTTCCACATATGATCCAGTGCATAGCTATGACGAAGGGACTTTTTTATCCTCGTTGACGTCCTGCCAGTGTTTACTTTTACATTTCTTGTTCATATTTGTTCACATTTTGGAACATTTGATGCGAGAAGTATCTCAATATTTGTACATCTCCATAAATCTCTTTGCAGGGGCATTCTGGGATATACTAATACACCCCTTTACAGAGAGACCAAAGATACAGGAGGTTTATATCTATTATGCTTTCCCATTATCTCCAGTAGGCTTTGCTCCTTTTTTATTTATTTTACTTCAGTAAGTTTTAATAGATCAAGGGGCTCCCTCCTGGAGCGAACACTTGATTATGTTATGATTTAAATTTATATTATGATTGAAATTTATATCCGAGGGCTCTTTTCAGAATAGATACTGTTCACTTTGTGGCTGCTATTTGTATTTTGTTACAGCTTGGTCTTCCAGGGATTGCTTCTAAGTATTTATGAAGGTTCTTTTTTTTATTAAGCCAGTTGCTCCTATCACAACCGGTACAATGTTTATTTCTTTCAGAGACCATGTCGTTTTCAGATCATTTTTTAGGTCCTGATATTCTGTTATCTTTTCATGTTCAGCTCTATAAGGCCAAAATCATTTGGGACTGTGATATAAATAATAAGCGCAGTTCTTTTGGGCTTGCTTCATATTAAAATATCTGGCTTGATGGCCTTGTCGTTTATGTATCTGTCCGCCTGTATGTCTTTGTCATAGAAAACTGTCACTTTTCCATTTGATGTTATCGGTGGTAGTTCATGTTCCCAGATGTTTGATGATCTGTCAAGTTGCATCTCTCCACAGATCTTCCAACGGATGTATCAACATACTTTGTTGTGACGGGCAGTGTAAAGGCGTGCTGTGTATTCTTGTTCAATCTTATGTCTCATTTCTTCATGTTCCTCAGTTACATTTTCTTCAATACCAAAGTATTTGTATGTGGTATCCACCCCGAGATTTTCAATAAAGCCGTCATTAAACTGCAGATGTTCAGATATTTTCTTTTTTCCTTTTTTCATTCTGCATTTGGTACATTTGTCAATAAACTCCATGCAGAAGTCCACTGTCTAAGTTTTAGTTGCTATCAGGAGGACAAGGTATCTCTTTGTTTCTGTATAGTTTGAGATCATCCACAAAAAGCAGATGGTTCATTTTTTAATTTTTCTCTTCTTTCTGCCTTTAATTAGGTTGTACCCAGCATCGCATTTTTTGGAGCTTGCTGTGTTAGGCAAAAGAGCAATGGTAACAAACTATTTCGTTAGAAGATATCTCGCTGGATACTAAGCATTGGGGTGTATATTTTTCCTTACAAGTCGTGTACAGCAACGGATATTTTCCTCATGGTCATTTGCTCTGTAAGGAATGTCTTTGCGTTTTCATGGACATTATACAACTCCAAGCACTGAAATATCTAGGATTTAGACAAATGCCTTTTTATAGTATATCCAGGCCATTCACGGGGTTTTAGTGTGTTGTACAGTCCTCAAAGATGGTTTCCTTCAGAAGGAGTTGGTCTTTTGTATCAAATTTGTTTCTGGTGCATCCCTTCTGTTATTTTTCTAGATAACCACCATCAACCAGGTGATGATAAATTGCATTTATGGTTATTCCTCCAAGCCACTTGTATGTGGTCGAATTGCAGAAAATAGGCCTATACCTGTTGTGCAATGATTCCCTTGACTCTTAAAAGCCGTTTTGCATATAGTGATCCATTCTTCCTCACCACAGAGTATTATGTTAAATGTTTTTCAGCCAGAAATTTGGGCTTTTCAAATTACTGAAGTGAGTGACATTTTTGCTCGCAGCTTCCCTTGTAACTTTCAGAGATGGCATACCTTGTTTTCCTTGGTTTAATTATGCTCATCCACTCCCCCTTTTGGTGTTTTTTTTAGGTTCTTATTTATAAATTTTTTCCTGTGTTGGGGATGTTCTTATCTTTACCTCATCTCTAATGAGATTTCGGTAAATCATGCTTGATTACTGTCAAATGTTATGTTTATTAACCAGAACTATTTTCCTTCTTTATTTGTGCAGCTAAATTCTTCACTTTCGCCTGTTTTTTTTTTTTTTTTTTGCTGTATGAGTTCTTAGCTGGTTTGGTGTTTGGAAGGAAATTTTTAGATGTTAGAATTTTTGGCCGTCATTGTAAGGTTAAGTCCTGGAACTTCCAGTGACAGAAAAGTAGAGATCTGTGATATATCCTTTCTTTTATGAATATTTCTTTTTCAATGTGAGTTCTCATATGCATAAGTAAATTTTATTTTTGTGAACAGGAATATGCGCACACTTCACAAGAATGTGGCTTTTCCCCAGTGTGAGTTCTCATATGAATCAGTAAATCATATTTTCGAAAACAGACATATCCACACATTTCACAAGAATGTGGCTTTTCTCTTTTTTTTATTTTACTTTTGTTAGTTTGAAGAGATCAAGGGGCTCCTTCCTGACGTAAACACTTGATTCTATTATAGTTTAAATTTATATCCGAGGGCTCTTTTAAGAATAGACACTGTTCCCTTTATGGCTGCTATCTGTATTCCCTTACAGCTTGGTTTTCCAGGGATTGCTTCTAAGTATTTTTGAAGGTTCTTTTTATTAGGCCAGTTGTTCCCGTCACAACTGGTATGATGTCTATTTCTTTCAGAGACCATGTTGCTTTTAGATCATTTTTAAGGTCATGATATTTTGTTATCTTTTCCCGTTCTGCTCTATTAAGGCCAAAGTCGTTTGGAACTGTGACATCGATAATGAGTGCAGTCCTTTCAGGCTTGTTCCATATAACTATATCTGGCTTGATGGCCTTGTCTTTATGTATCTGCCTGCCTGTATGTCTTTGTCGTAGAACACTGTCACTTTTCCATTTGATTTTATCGGTGGTGGTTCATGTTCCCAGATGTTCGATGACCTATCTAGTTGCATCTCTCCACAGATCTTCCAATGTAAGTTCCCCAGTGTGACTTCTCATATGTATTACTAACGTTGATTTTTGAGAAAAAGAATGACCACAAACGTCACAACAATGTGGCTTTTCGCTTTTTTATTTTATTTTACTTCAGTCGAAGTTCTCGGAAATCAAGGGGCCCACGACCTGGGCCTAACACTTGAACTCTATATGAGATACATAGATATTCGAATGTTCTATTAAAGTTCTTTATCTCTCAAGCACTGAGTTAGTAAAGAAATTGAGAACATAATTTTCCTCTCCACAATTAACCATTTTTATATGTTGTAGTATATCTTTCATTCGCCAGTATGAGTTCGCATATGTATTACTAATGCTGATTTCTTAGAAAAAGAATAACCACAAACTTCACAAGAATGTGGCTTTTCCTTTGTGTGACTTCTCATATGTGTCACTAAATGTGAGTTCCGTGAACAGGAATATCCCCAAACTTCACAAGAATGTGGCTTTTCCCCACTGTGTTTTCTCATCTGTATTGTTAATGTAGATTTCTGAGAAAAAGAATAACGAAAACTTTACAAGAATGTGACTTTTCTCTAGTGAGAGTTCTCATATGTTTCACTAGAGTTATTAGAATAAGCATATCCACACATAACAATAATATGGCTTTTACCTCGGTGTGAGTTTTCAGATGTCTCAATTTGATTTATTAGAAAAATAATATTTACACATTTTACAAGAATGTGGCCTTTCCCCAGTGTGAGTTTTCAGGTTTCACTAAATCTGATTTATTAGAAGGGAATATCCACACACTTCACGTGAATATGGCTTTTCACTTTCTTTTCTTAATTTTCTTCCTGTGAAGATTGTAACATTGGGTGTGGGCAAGCTAGACCAGCTGCCAACATTGCCCTGCTTTTTATTGAAACTAACCGAGAGCTTGTTTTAGTATCCTCGTTGTTCACTTAGATGCAATTGTCTGGATCTCTTTTGCACTTGGTTCACCAGGAATATTAGTTAGGTAGGACTTCAGGTTCTTCTTCATAAGCCCTGTGGCACCTATAATAACTGGTGTGATTGATATCTCCCTAAGATTCCAGTTTTCATATCATATATGAGACCTTGATATTTGATCTGTTTCTCCCTTTCAGCTCTGTTCAAACCTCCATCATTCGGGACACTCACTTCAACCAAGGTTGCCACTCTGTCTGATTTATTCCCTATAACTATGTCAGGTTTTACAGGAACATTTTCAAGGTATGTGGCTGTAGGGATTACATGATCGTAATGTATGGTATATAAGTCATTTCTAACTGTTCTTTCAGGTAGGTGTTCCAAGGATTTGCTGCTACATTGGATGTTTAATTTTTTACAGATGGTCCAGTGGAGGTACTTACATGTTTCTTTAAATTTTATTTATTAGAAGAGGAACATTTGCACAGTACAAGGATTGTGGCTTTTTCTCACACTGTACTTGTCTTTTTAGTACAAGTTCTTATAAAATATGGTATTTGATTCTCGCTTTTACATTCTTACTTCATAAATTTTATTTCATGCAAACATAGACGCCATGTACTTAACATGAAAATAACATTTATTCGGTATTCCTTCTTTTAGAAATATTGTATACTGCTGTGGTTTCATGTACTGTATAATATATTGTCTTTCCAAAAGCCACATTTTTTGCTATTTGTGATTCGATTTCTTTATGTTTTTTAACTTATTTGCACATTAACTACATATTTGCACATTAACCACATATTTCAAAGAAGTAAATATGAACGATGTTTTATCTAACAAAATTTGTAAATAGTAAGCTATAAATATATCTCACAGATTTTGCTGTTCGCGTCCAAATAAAAACTTCCCTGTTTATATGGTAATGTTTAAAGAAAAAGATGATCCATTAAAAATCAATAAATAGGGTTCAATCAGGAACGCCTGTAAAAATAAATGAAATTCAATATTCTTAGTATTTGCATTCACTTATTAACATTCTGTTTATTTTTGTTAATTGGATAGGGATTTTCTCGCCTTGACTTTCACAGACAGTCTTCTTTGGAACACATGGTTATGTGGTTGAATGTTCTTTGTGGGGAACTTGAATTAATTCCCAGTTAGAAAACGTGTAAGAAGAAAGAATTGATCTGGCACATTTTTCCATCATAAACTTTATAGAAACATTCAACTTTGTGAAAATATAGTTTATTGTGAACCTACTGAATTCTTGATATGTCTTAGTAAAGAAGGATAACCAGGGAGGCATTAAGAGCTCTAATAAACTCTTAAACCCAATATTTCTTCAACACAGTCTGCATCAAAATATCCTTTCAAACGTAAGTGTTCTGATTTTGCAAATTTCTTATCTTCAAGAGTATTTTATCTTTGCATTATTAATTTCTACACGAAGCACCATAATAAATGCTTCAGCAGTTTCTGATTTTCTCTGTTTCTTTGTATAGAAAATGCAACGTTCGTATGTTTCATATCTTTCTATTGTCGCATATTTATCGAATGTCCGAATTATTTCATTTGGGTTCTGTCATCTTTAGAAGTTAAAATTTGGACACAGAGTACAAATTTCATGACTTGATTCCCAGCGTAAGATGCAAAAACGCTATTCATATTGTAACCTATATCTCGTTAGATCTCTATTCATGGCAATATCATATTTCAGTAAAAAAGTTTTAATAAATAATTTTCAGCACATGGTGGAGGTAAAACGCCTTATGCGAGCTACATGCTTTCTTGTTTCTTACATACTGGGTCCCGACATTTTTCACATTCATACGAATTTAGAACAAGCATAACAAAGTAGCAATACACATGAAAACATTTTTGAAGTATATAAACATTAACAATGCATAATGAATAAAAATGCACAAGACAAAATAACATTATAGATAGATCGGCAGACGGTACGTCTCGTAGGGAAAGATCGTCTCCCGGTCCTTTTATTTACAAAAAGAAAAGATTTCAAGACTGTCGCGCCCTCTAGTGGTAGTTCATTGAAGTGCAAGGGAGATAATCCTGTCCAATATATTACATCCCTTCAATCTTACTCTGGATCACGAACATAGTCTTCAAATTTTTTTGGTGGTCTCCGAATACGCCCTGACTTGCGAGAGGGTGGTGATGCCGATTTTTCTACCACTGCTGGAGTCTCTGCAACCTCTTCCATATGCCTGCTCTCAGGTATTAAACTTTCCTCAGGACTGTCGGGTGTGCTGGAAACTTCAGGTGTGCCGAAACTCTCAAGATTCTTTGCAGCATTATCTGCTTGTATCTCAGGCGTAAGTTCCACTGCTACTGGTGATGAGAGTTTCACAAGCTGGTCCACATGCCTCCTTACTAGCCCTCTACCGGTTTCCACTTCAAAATTCACTGCTCCCAACTGTCTGGTAATGGTACCTTCAATCTATCGCTGAGTAGATCCATAGTTACGCACAAGCACAGGATCGGCTACTTTAAATTCACGGAGCGGCACCATTACCTTGCTCCCCCTTTCCATTTTATTTTTTACATCCATAGCCTTGTACGTGTCTGGCTTTGCCAAATGAAACGCTGTTCGTAACTGCCGTTTGAACATCAGCTCGGCAGGAGAAACCCCAGTTGATGAGTTTGGAGTTATCCTATAAGTGAATAAAAATCGGTTCACCTTGGTTTCAAGTGTTGCCTTGCCGTCTGTATTCATCCTTTTAAGCGCTTCCTTGAAGGTGCGTACACTGCGTTCTGCTAGTCCATTCGAGGAAGGATGGTAAGGAGCTGTGAAAATGTGCCGAATTCCATTAGCATTCATGAATGAATTCTTCACTTGTAAAACAGGGACCGTTGTCACTCACAATTAATACCGGTAGTCCATGAGTTGCGAAGATCCCTCTCAATTTTTCAATTGTGGTCATAGCAGAAGATGATTTTGTAATGCAAACTTCAGTCCACTTGGAATGAGCATCCACTACTATCAAAAACATGTGCCCCAAAAATGGACCCGCATAATCTAAATGGACTCTCTCCCATGGTGAACTTGGATATTCCCAGCAATGAATGGGAGCCTTGCCGGGGTTGCTTTGATAATGTATGCAGGTTCCACAAGCTTTACCGGCTCTCTCAATATCTGCATCAAGATTTGGCCACCACACATAGCTGCGAGCAAGGGCCTTCATTCGCACGATCCCTATGTGTGTCTGATGTAATTGCTGCAACACTTTTGTTCTGAGTATAGCCGGAATTACTACTCTACTCCCCCATAATACGGTACCATCGTCACATGTCAACTCTGTCCGTTTGTTGAAGTAGGGCTTCATTGCCGTGTCTGGAATACACCTACTCCAGCCATTCAGGATGTATTCGTACACCCGACTCAAAGTAGGGTCTCTTCTTGTCTCCAATCTTACTGCCGCCACAGTCACTGGAGCATCAACCAAGTTCATCATGTGTATCCTGTTAGAATTAGGTGTGACATCTTGCTCCTGCACACTGATTGGAAGACGACTGAGGCAATCTGCATTTCCATTAAGGGACCCGGCACGATACTCCAACCTGTAATTATAGGCAGCCAGAAATATGGCCCAGCGTTGAACTCTGGCAGCAGCAACAGAAGGGATCGGCTTGTTTTCAGCAAACAACCCCAATAACGGTTTGTGGTCAGTGAACAACGTAAAATTATTCCCATACAGATATTGGTGCAACTTTTGCACCGCAAAGACTAGGGCCAGCCCCTCCTTCTCAAGGTGCGCATAATTCCGTTCTGCCTCAGACAGCGTTCGTGATACGTAGCATACTGATTTCTCCCTTCCATCTTCCATTTTGTGAGCCATTACAGCTCCCAGTCCATAGGGAGAAGCATCTACTTGCACCAGAATCGGTCTAGATGGATCAAAATGAGTTAAAAGAGGTGCAGAACACAGCATTTTCTTTGTTTCTTCAAAAGCCCTGGTTTGTTCAGCACCCCATACCCAGGGAGCACCCTTCCTCATTAAGTTGTGAAGCGGTTCAAGTATAGTTGATAAGTTTGGCAAATGACTATGATAATAGTTAAGTGCCCCTAGGTAGGCTCTTAATTCTGTGATGTTTTGCGGTCGAGGTGCCTCTGTCATGGCGGCTACTTTGTCTGGAAGAGGCGCTATGCCTTCCTTACTAATTCTGAAACCCAGATATGTCACTTCAGGAAGGAGAAACTTGCACTTACTTCTCTTTAATTTTAATCCGGCCTTATCTAGAGCAGCAAATACACTGTATAAATTCTTCAGATGACTACTGTCATCACTACCTGAAACCAGGATGTCATCCACACGCACCTTGCAAAAAGGAATGTTCTTCAATCTTTTGTCCATCTCCCTTTGAAAAATCCCTGTAGCACTGTGTACCCCAAATTGTAGTCTGGTGGGCTGGTATAATCCTTAGTGAGTGTTTACTGTTAGCAGTTCCTGGGTTTCTGCATCCAATTCCAGCTGCTAATAGGCATGGCTCAAGTCGAGCTTGCTAAATGTTTGACCCCTTTCAGAGTAGCAAATATATCTTCTGTCCGAGGAAGAGGGTAATAGTCACATGGTGATGCCCGGTTTACTGTTTGTTTGTAATCTCCACAGAGCCGGATGCCTTCATTATTATTTTTGGCAACCGGTACAATGGGGGAAGCCCACCTAGAGTATTCCACTCTTTTGTAAATTCCCTGGTTTTCCAGGCGATCTAGCTCCTTTTCCACATCCGCTTTTATGGCATAAGGTACTGGTCTTGCCCGACAAAATTTGGGACTCACCGTTTTATCAATGGGTATTTTGACCTTAAAATCCTTTAAACACCCCATTTCTTCACTGAACAGCGAATCAAATTCTTTTAAAAGCCTTTCCAACCTCGAAGGGGAATCTTCCTGGTATAAAGGAAACATGCTTCTCCAATCCAGCTTTACCTTATTCAACCAGTTGCGGCCAAGAAGTGTCGGTACATTACCTTTCACCACCAGTAAAGGTAGTCGATGCTTTAACCCTTCCTGGATTACTTCCACGTCTGTGGTCCCATGTGGTTTCACTAATTCACCAGTGTACGTTCTCAACTTGACATGGCTTTCCTTTAGATCACGAACTTGGCCAATTTTATTGAATTTTTCTAGGTTCATTACTGTGCATGCAGCTCCAGTGTCCACTTCCATGACCACTTTCTCTTGATTAATTAGCAGTTCCACTAATACTGGTGGTGTCCGCAGGTTAGCAACTGTGTGCAAGTCTAGCCTTTCCATACTTATTTCCATTTCTTCACAACAATTTTCCTCCACATTGTTCACCATCCTGCTTTCCTTACCTCGTTTTTCGGAGTTAGGAGGCCTGCTCTCTTCTTGCCTACACTTCCGACGAGTATGCCCTATTCGCCTGCATTTAAAACATTCCTTGGTTTTAAACTGGCACTTGTCCGCTTGGTGGCCAGTGCTTCCACAACGATAACACTCTCGTTTTAATGGTAACCTGTGTACGGACGTTTCACTTCCACTCGTCTGTGCTCCCAACATCAACTTGGAATATTTCCTTGCCGATTCCATAGACACTGCTATTTCAATGGCCTTGTGCAAAGTTCGCATTCTTTCGCCCAGCAAGCGCTCCTGTATCTTCTCATCTTTCACTCCCACAACCAAACGATCACGTATGTGTTCATTTACTTTTTCTTCAAAGTTGCAATGTTCCGACATTTTTCTCAGTGTGGCCACATATTCACTAATGGACTCACCTTCTTGTTTGTCTCTCGTGTTGAATAAGAAACGTTCATGTATCTCGTTGGGGGCCGGCCTGATGTGCCTCTCCATCAGAATACATAGTTCTTCAAATTTTTTCTGCTCTGGCCTGTTTTCGGCTAAACCCCTGAGAATAGCATAATTTCTTGCCCCAATAACCGACAAAAATATAGCACGTTTCTTACCTTCATTCAACACATCATTGGCAGTAAAAAAAAAAAAACTTTACTCTCTCAATATAGTGCGACCATTCTTCTTCCGCACTATTCCATTCTCCAATGGTGCCTAATAAAGCCATTTTTATCCGCTACTCGGCAACTTTTCCTCGTTCGATTTGTTGTGGGTGTTCGCTTTTAATTTTAAATTGTCTTGTTACTCCTCCGCATTATTCGTTCTTCGTCGCCAATTGAAGTATATCAACATTAACAATGCATAATGAATAAAAATGCACAAGACAAAATAACATTATAGATAGATCGGCAGACGGTACGTCTCGTAGGGAAAGATCGTCTCCCGGTCCTTTATTTTACAAAAAGAAAAGATTTCAAGACTGTCGCGCTCTCTAGTGGTAGTTCATTGAAGTGCAAGGGAGATAATCCTGTCCAATATATTACAATTTTGTATATTGGTATTGGTATATATAGAAAGAGCCTGATAAGCTAAGAAAAAATCTTTTTACATTTTTTAAATCCAATTAAAATCAAGGAAGTTATGACTATTTTTATGTTTGGATATTTTCCCCTCTTTAAGACCATATGCATTTTGTCACATTTTTGCACTACTTTTTCAGTTAAAATGCTATATCTTTGTTAAAACACAAGACTAAGCAATGAAATTTACCATATAAGTGTATTTTTGTGCAAGGAATCTGAATATGCTACTGAAAATATCAGAAATTAATGGTTTCCAAATAATCTGCAGTAAATGCACATAAATTGCTGCGATTGCTTAAAAATGCCATGTATTCATTAAAAGAAAAGAAGTTAGAAAACTCAAAGTTGAATTGTAATGCATTTTATGTGTCAAAAACTGGAATCGAAATCTATGATTGGTTAAAAATGAATATATTGCAATATTTCTTTGGTATTATTGTAGATTAATACCTTCTGTTACCCCTCCCCATCTGACCACCTCTCCCAAATATGTGATTCTACCTTTATAGACAAGCGCATGTGAACAACTTGAAAAACTTTAATAAAAGATAAACAAAAATTATTTTAGAATTTAATGTAAAATGATTTCCCATTTTGAATCATTCGAGCGTTTTAGGGCAGTTACCCACCCCCTTTTCATATGATAAATAAATCCTGGGTGTTTTTTGTTTGTTTGTCTGTTTGTTTGTTTTCTAAAAGGCGATTATGCGTGGTTTTAAGAGGGTCTTTGTGCAATTATGAGAAGGTAGGGAGGTTGCCACTCTGACTTTGGGTTAATGATAGAGCGAAGGAAAATTATGTGTGAACATCCTGAAGACTCGATAGAACAACAAAAACAATTTTAGAATTTAGAGTGGGGGTTGGTTTCACATAAATGTAAAATAATTCACCATTTCAAGACGATCCTAGCGTTTTAGGACAGTTGACCAATTTATTTTTATGGGAGATTAATCATGCGCACTTTCTTTAAACGTTTTTTTATGTTTTTTTACGCTTATATGAGCTCACAGAGGAAGTTTGTTCAATGGGGAACTCTGCCACTTGTACTTAGCTTTATTGTTAAGGCTAAAGGTTTTAGGGGGAGGCTTGCCACTCATACTTAGGATTAGACATAGAATTAAGCGAATGGGGGGGGGAGTTACGAGGGTGTTTGATACCCGTTGTGAAACTTTACAAGAATTATGACAAACAGACAAAAATAAATGCTATTTAAAAAAGTGACGTCCCTCTAACAGAAAACATGATGCTTGGAAAAATATCAAGTATTTTTGTCCCACCTATTTAAATATAAAATAAGAAACAAGTTTTTGCTAAAGCTGACAAATTGTTAAAAATTTAAATTAATTTTATTTTGATTTTTAATTACATTTCATGTCTTTTTCTACCGTTTTTATTTTTTAACTGAGCACCTCCTACAAATACCTAACCCTAACCTCCAACAAATATTGAAATATTGATTTTTTTTTTGAATTTTTTTGTTTTTTAATAATCGGGTAAATTAGTTTCCATTCGATAATAATTCACTGCAAACATTTTTTTAAAGGACGAAAATTAAGTGTGTACCGATAGGTGTATCAGAATTTTTGTAGGAATTTTTGACACCCCCTAACACAAAACTGCGAATATAATATAAAAAAAAAAAACTTGTAAGTTCTCTTTTAAAAGTGGGTTGTTTATTTTCTTTATGGATTATACTTCCAAAATAAACTATTAAAGTTGTTTTAAAAGTAATAAAAATATTTTTTTTTATTTTTTTAAAAAACAGTAATGAAATTAATTGAATTTTACGAGTTCAGTATTTTTCAATTTTTAAACTTTAAAAATCTATCAAAAATTTTCTATTGATTCTATTTTTACGATATTTTCAGGGTCAATGTGAAATTTTATGCTCTTTCCAATAAATAGAATATAATATTTTAGACAAACGTTTTTTTTGTTTTTTTTTTATTCACGTCCTCCCCATATTCAAGTGTCTATTAAAAAGTAACTAATTAATTTACTCACCAAAGTTTTATATATCACAAACTGAAAATAAAAGATCAATAAATAATATATTCAAATTTAAAACAAAAAAGTAGTATTTTTTAGAAATTTACGTGTAAAGTCCGAAGTTTAAAACCTTTTTTTTTAAAACCACGTTGTTTGTTTTTTCTTTTGTTTTTTTTTTATTTTTTAAATGAAACCTTGGTCCTTGCTCCTTTAATTGAAAAAAATAGGGCTTGGATTACATTTTTCGAGTAGTTATAAGCTTGGAAAGACAGGGGGTCGAATTAATTCACTCCTCCCATTTTGGAATGTCTATTAAAAAGTAAATAATTAATTTACTCACCAAAGTGTTATATATCAGAAACTGAAGATAAAAGATCAATAAATAATATATTCAAATTTAAAACAAAAAGTAGTGTTTTTTAGAAATTTACTTGTAAAGTCCGAAGTTTAAAACCTTTTTTTTTTTAAACTAAAAAAAACACATTGTTTGTTTTTGTTTTCTTTTTTTTTTTAATGAAACCTTGGTCCTTGCTCCTTTAACTGAAAAAAAATTTCGAGCTTGGAAAGACAGGGTGGAATTATTCAATATTTTTCACGAAATTTCTGACACGCCTAGTGTACCGACGGTGTACCGTTCATACATGTGAATCAAAACAATCGTATTTCATATCTTCGCTTGTTCAAATATTTGAAAATTTAATACTACCCAATTTTTAAAAATAGTTGTATGGTTGATAACAAAATAGCTCTAACTAAACATGTAAGAAATTTTTTTTATAAGCAGATTTTCAATTAAAAAAATCGATCTGAAATAAAAATGAATAACAAAAACAAAATGTCTGTTTACGCCATGCTTATCGCTGCTCTGCTGCTGCTGTTATTACTAATATTACAGAAGTCTTGATTAAAATTCAGAACGATTTCTTTGGATATCATGTTTTTAAATTGCTACGTACCACTAGAGAAACACTGTCCAATTATCTTTTTAACGAATAAACATAGTAAAAATATAGTTTTATTTAATAGTGAGTGTCCGAAAAAAAATTTTTTTCAAAACTTTCAATACTCATCATTTTGAAATCTTTTTTTAACACAACACAAAAAAACGAGTGGTCAAATGAATTTCGGACACTTGAAATTATTAAAAATTGCATCTCTTTTGGCTAATTTCCAAATTTCATACGGTATGAGTGTTTACAAATCAGGGTGGGTCGTTACAAAATCTTACCGAAAATGCTGTTTTATGATGTTCACATTTTTATCACTTTATTTGCTTAAAACTCTAAAAATATATAATGTATGTTATTATTTACTAATTTATTTGAAAGTATATTCATTTTCGAACAAAACGGTGGTATTTTGAAGACTTAAAGTGCTTTGGTTTTTAAAATATGACTATTTTAGCAGAAACCCCTTGAAATCTGTGATTATCCAAAGCGTTTTATTGGCCATGTGTATTGCTAAATAAAGCGTTACTTATTTGCGCTTGTTATGATGTTATGATTTAGATCTCGTTTTGACTTGGGGACGCCGTCATACTGTCTGCCACGTGTCACCGTGACGACCACCACTCAAGTTTCATGATTCCTGACCGCTTTGGGGAGAAACTGACTACGTAGGGATTCACGCTACGATCGCTACCATGGCACCAAAGTCGAGGCACATGATCATGGTTACCTCCACAAAACTACGGGCAAAACGCTTAGATGCCTTACACACCGTAGCGAAAACAACAACCCAAAAGAAACACAGTTTTCTCGACATGGAGGCAATTTCTTCATCACTAACCGTTTGTCTACAACTACGTCCGCGTGCTTGCTATATTTAGCGAAGCCAAGGAAAAGACAGCAGAAGGACCACCAGCCTCGCCATCACAACAACGCTACGGCTGTCGCGACCAATGCTACTACTACTACAACGAAGGCTTCGGCGCGCCTTCTAACAACAACAACTATCGCTATTGACACACGATTATAACCAGCACTACCATTACCAACGAAGGCTTCGTCGCGCCTTCTAACAACAACAACTATCGCTATTGACACACGATTATAACCAGCACTGCTGCTACTACCATTACCAACGAAGGCTTCGTCGCGCCTTCTAACAACAACAACTATCGCTATTGACACACGATTATAACCAGCACTGCTGCTACTACCATTACCAACGAAGGCTTCGTCGCGCCTTCTAACAACAACAACTATCGCTATTGACACACGATTATAACCAGCACTGCTGCTACTACCATTACCAACGAAGGCTACGTCGCGCCTTCTAACAACAACAACTATCGCTATTGACACACGATTATAACCAGCACTGCTGCTACTACCATTACCAACGAAGGCTTCGTCGCGCCTTCTAACAACAACAACTATCGCTATTGACACACGATTATAACCAGACCAGCACTGCTGCTACTACTATTACAAACGAAGGTTTCGTCGTGCCTTATAACCACAATAACAACAACTAACAACAATCTGCCATCTTCACCCCAAGGACAGCTCGTTATTATTCTGTGTTATTTATTAGAAAATAAATTGTTGAGTTCGTTCAAATCTTAATCCTGTGTTGTCTATTCTTTTTGCTTGTCACCATACGCTTCATAACATAACACGCTTGTCTTTCTCAAATATTATTACATGATTTCTCCTAACATATAACTTTAGTATTTACTGAGGTTTTTTCATTTAGTGTGTAATTTATAGCCCTGTGTTTTGGTTATGTATAGAAATGTCTAGCTTGTTGGGTGATCTCGACTTTATTTTCAGACCGGTTGTCGTGATGTTTCGAGAAGCTAGACATGTTGAGTCCTCACTTTCCTCTCTTGATTGATGAATGTGTTTGTGAGACTCTGCTTTGTGTACCAGAAGTGGATGCTTATGTACATTGTGTATTACAGTGGGTCAAAGTATTGTCGTTTATGTCTCAGTCGATAGAATATAAGCAGTCGATTGCATTGGAGTATAATTTTTTACCCTTGTTCTCTATAGAAGATAAAGCGTAGTAGGGAAGTTGTTCCAGAACAGAGTTTTCCTTATTACAACTAAGAAAGGCAAAAACTAGATGACAAATGCAGATGAACGTTGTAAAATGTTGCAAACATGTTTATTGCACCAAAAGTATAAAAAGAAATATCGGAATGAATAAAAAAAATATTTGGGGGCAAAATTAGCAAGAAAATATTTTGTCATGTTTTTGGACAGAAGGGATACGTTTAGCGATGTCTCTGGAACATGGCCAGTAGGAAAACATTTTGTGTCATTGCATGAATTATGTCGCAATATTCTTAACAACCTTCTTGATTTCATAGACCACCTTAATCTGTACTATTCTTGAAAGGTGATCGATGGTGTAGTTCTTTCCGATGAACAAAGCATATGATATATGTACTCCTTGTACTGGTAGCTGGGTATCCCATCAGGACGAACCAAGATGTGACGGATTGGATGATGATTGGTTTGCTGGAACACTCATATCTGTTCCGACCCACACCAACTCTGGGTCCTTATAGCACTGCAGAGCAAGGAAAATCACATTGCAGTTTAAAGTCAGGAGTCTGGAGTAAATTTGACTAACGTTTGGGAGTCTGTTGACTCGGAGGGAAACTGTCCCCGCCTCCACACCCCAGTTTTTTCGAGAAAGTACTTGTCTCTGATAGATTGAAAGCAAGAACTCGGTTATTGAAAAGAAGGCTAAGGCCTGTTCATCGACTATTATAACTACCCCAAAAAAAAGAAACATAAATTTATATTTTATTTCTTTTATTTTAATTCCCCTGTGAAAAACTGTACATAATTATATTTTTATTTTTCTCTTTTGTGAATAATTAATTTCATATGAAAAAAACAAGAGTTGGCGTCGTTTATTGTTATTACTTGCAAGTGAACTGAGGAAAAATTAATAACTAATTTGAATGATCTTTCTTTACAATCGAAGAGGATAGAAAAGATCAACTGCTGCCATCAAACGTCATATCAACCCAGTTTTCATGAAAGCGACTGAACCGCGTCACAGGACCTTGGTGTATGTTTGAGCCGAACCACCTAGGACTGCACTTGTAACTATGTGGACACTGCAGTCTTCGTGTTTCATCTTAACCGAGAGAGGTCAGGTCGTCACTAAATGTTATATTTGGTGCCGCAACAAGGATTCAACTCCAAAAGATATATATACTAGACGAACTTAAAAAGAAAATCGCTCAGGAAATATCCTGAAGAAAAAAAAGAGAAGTCCACGGGATCACTAAAATGTACTTTTAGAACCCCACAAAATTTCGTTGTTTGTCTTTCGAGGGGAACCTGTCTCACTGCTTCACTGAATCTCTCAATCTGTCTCGTTGCATACAATAGGAAGAAAACAGAGGGTGTAGACAATTTAAGTTCAGGTATTAAACTTTGGGGATTCAGACTTTCAACAACGTGCAATCTCATGAGGGGGGGAGCAACACCAAATAAAAAAAAACTAGCTCATCGGGGCTCCAGATACACAGCCCTATATTGGGAAGTCCCATGAGGTGACACTACTCCTCCTGCAAATAGAATATAATTCTCAACCTTAATGGAAAATATTATCAGACTACTAGTGACAATGTTCCTTTAGAGCTGCACCTCTCTTACTTTTTCCTAAAATGAACAAGGCTCCCCATGATCATAATTCAATTTTTCAGCACATTATTTCAATTAACTGCTTCCCTAGTCTTGTTAAACCTTATACCTTCTTTAAATCTTGCTAAGAATTGTAGTTATTGTGTCAATTCATGATTTGGATTTTTGAGGAAATTAGCATCACTTTTTGAGAGGGGCAGACACTATTTAGTTAATTAGGTTAATGGTACTCCACCCAAATATGGACGATTCATAATTTTGTAGAAATACATTCACTTAAGATAACTGATCTAGTCTTTATGGAATAATCTAGTATATCTCTTATCAATCACCTCTATTCGTGCTTTCTGTAATCAATTAACTCATGTTTTTTCCTTTTCTTTTTTCTGTCCTACTATCGATACATGAAATGTCAACCCTTTTTAAACTACAATATGTTTGGTATGCAATTGGGATAAATAATTTCAGTTTTCTAGTCAAATAAAATTCATTTAATTTTAGAAATTTTTGCTCCCACTAAACATTGATCTGATGATATATCCGAAAGGTTTTTGAACGCTATGTTATTTTCATGTTATAAAACAAAGATTTCGAAAATACTTTTTCATTTTTTATTTCATTTAAAAACATATTGAAGTTTTTATCAATACTTTCAAATTTATAACTGGCCTTGTACGTCAGCTCAAATCTTTTCTTCTTAAATGTATTTAAACATCTGCATCAGCAATTTGTTATGAAAAAGTCCCAAATATTAGGGTTAATTTTTGTATTCAAACTATTTCTTTAAATAAAATTGTAATCCCTTTCCTGTATAAGTTCACCAATTATAAACGTCAGGTAATTTTTAATGTTCTTGTTCATGATTACTGGAATTGCAATTCAGTGTGTCCACATACACTGAAATCATTGTGTAAGAGATAAGGCACATACCTCACAAATATGTTTCTATTGCAATAGAAGCATCCTTCATGACATTTCAGTTTTTATCGAGCAATTTTCATATTAGCTACAACATACTATACCTGTGGAATGAAATAAATTTAACTAGTACCGTTTTTTTATAGGACATGCAACAAAAATAAATTGGTTTTCATGTGTTGCAACATTTGCCGTTAAAATTGTAAATGAACAAAATATTGTATGAGAATATAGTTTTCTTTAGCACATTTGAAAATGAAGAGTTACATAGTTCACATGAATATAATTTTATGTAAAAATAAGTGAAACGTATTTTGTTTACAGTACGTGTTTGCATGAGACACAAATCAAAAGAATGATTTCTATCATATACGAGTTCGCATATGTTGCAACATATAGTCTTTTCTTGTGAAAGAAGAGCCACATATTTCACAAGAATGTGATTTCTCTCTATTTTTTCATTTTTCTTATCATTTTGTTTAAGCCAGGGATGGGGCATCCTACCAGATGCCAAACATACACCTGCTATTTTAGACACTCCAACCGAGAGATCTTTTTAAGATTCTAACCGTCCCTTTAAGTGCAATTGTTTGAATCTCCTTTGCACTTGGTTTACCTGGTATATTTGTAAGATAGTTTGTAAAATTCTTTTTCATAAGTCCGGTTGCTCCTATAATTACTGGAATGATAGAGATCTTCTTAAGGTTCCAGTTTCTTTTCATGTCATACATAAGACCCTGGTATTTGGTAATCTTTTCCCTCTCAGCTCTGTTTAACCCAGCATCATTCGGGACACTAACTTCCACCAAGGTTGCTTCCTTCTCCTTCTTGTCCCATATTACAATGTCGGGTTTTATAGCTCCGTTTTCTAGGTACGTGGCTGTATGGATTGCATAGTCATAGTGGATGGTATATGACTTGTTTCTGACTGTTCTTTCGGGTATATGTTCCCATGACTTCTTGCTGCATTCGATATTTAACTTATTGCAGATCGTTCAGTGGAGATATTTGCATACTTCATTGTGTCGCATTGTATAGTAGCCGTCCCTTAGCAGAACCTTACAGCTAGAAATCAGGTGGCTCACACTCTCTACTTCTGTGTAGCAGAACCTGCATTTGTTGTCTTTGCTGAGACCACTCATCTTTTTAAACGCATTGGTCATCAAGCCTTGATCTTGAGCAGCTATTATAAACTTCTCCTGGTCATAGTGGAGCGATCCATCCTTTAGCCAGCTTAGAGACCCTTCCTTATCAATATAGTCTTGGTTATATTCGTCCAGAAAATACTTGCCCCGTTGTTGGTTGGCCCATTCTTCAACTTTCTTGTCATGGAAAGCTTTAGTGTATTTCTGGCGACTTTTTCTGGCTATTTCAGTCGCAGGTATCTTTTCTGTTTCTGTCTCACTTGTACGACAGTCTTTCCCAAAATGTTTGGCCAGTTTTGTGATGGATGTTGTTCTACTGGCTCTTGATTCCTGATGTTGGTGTACCATTTTGAGAGTTGGGTTTTTAGAGCTCATCAGATATTGTCCGGTGCTCACAATAGTTGCACGATGTTGATGGTCAATCTCCGAGAGCCCCATACCTCCTTTCCATCTGGGCAGATACATTCTAGACAGACACTGGTTTCTGTATATTACTTTATACATTGTCAGCATTTTACGTGTCTTAGTGTCTAGTCTATTTATGTCTTTTTGTGGCCAGTCGACAATACCAAAACTGTATGTTACCACTGGCATGGCTAGTTGGTTAATGGCAGTTATTTTGTTTCTGCCTGTGAGTTCTCTCCAGTATGTGTTCGCATGTGTCGCAATACATGTCCCTTCCGTGTAAAGGAAGAGCCACATAGTTCACAGGAATATGGTTTTTCTCCAGTATGGGTTTGCATATGTTGTAACATGTGTTGCTTCAGTGCAAAAGAAGAACCACATACTTTACAAGAATATGGTTTCTCCCCAGTATGTGTTCGCATATGCTGCAACATATGGTGTTGTCTTGCAAAGGAAATGCCACATACTTCACAGGAATATGGTTTCTCTCCAGTATGTGTTCGCATATGCTCCAACATATATTGTTTTCTTGCAAAAGAAGAGCCACATACTTCACAAGAATATGGTTTCTCTCCAGTATGTGTTCGCATATGTTTAAGCATGCCTGATTTCCATGCAAAAGAAGAGCCACATACTTCACAAGAATATGGTTTCTCTCCAGTATGTGTTCGCATATGTTTAAGCATGTCTGATTTCCATGAAAAAGAAAAGCCACATATTTTACAAGAATACGGTTTCTCTCCAGTATGTGTTCGCATATGTCGCGATATATATGATTTATATAAAAAAGAAGAGCCACATACTTCACAAGAATATGGCTTATCCCCAGTGTGTTTGTGCATATGTCGTAACATACGGTCTTTCCTTGCAAAAGAAGAGCCACATACTTCACAAGAATATGGTTTCTCTCCAGTATGTGTTCGCATATGTATCTGCATATGTTGCTTCTGTGTAAAAGAAGAGCCACATATTTCACAAGAATATGGTTTCTCTCCAGTATGTGTTCTTATATGTTGCAACATATGGTGCTTCAGTGTAAAAGAAGTACCACATACTTCACAAGAATATGGTTTCTCTCCAGTATGTGTTCTTATATGTCGCAACATATTTTCTTTATGTGTAAAAGAAGAACCACATATTTCACAAGAATATCGTTTCTCTGCAGTATGTGTCCGCATATGTGTCCGGATATGTTGCTTCTGTGTAAAAGAAGAGCCACATATTTCACAAGAATATGGTCTCTCTCCAGTATGTGTCCGCATATGTGTCCGCATATGTTGCTTCTGTGTAAAAGAAGAGCCACATATTTCACAAGAATATGGTTTCTCTCCAGTATGTGTTCTTATATGCTGCAACATATGGTGCTTCAGTGTAAAAGAAGAACCACATATTTCACAAGAATATGGTTTCTCTCCAGTATGTGTTCTTATATGTCGCAACATATTTTCTTTATGTGTAAACGAAGAACCACATATTTCACAAGAATATCGTTTCTCTGCAGTAAAGGATTCACAATTCATTTTCAAAGTCGAAATATTTAAGAGATGATTATACACTATTATTTATGTAAAACATAATAAAGCTAAACACTAAGTTATAAAAGTGTTCAGTTTTTAAAAGTACTATAGCTATTGCCATTGAATGAAACTATGAATAGAAAAAATACTTTCCTAGTTAAAAGCAAATTGTTTTTAAATATATTTTCAGAAAATGCGAACTGATGAAAGAAAATTGTATGGTTTACAATTCTCTCATTTCTGCCTTTTAATTTTAATCCATTTGCATTTTTCTTGTGTTGTTTGCTTGATATTCTGCAAATTAAAAAAGAAATAAAAGATAAATTTGAAGAAAATATATAAATGTTATACATGTTTTTGCAAACAGAATTATTTTTATGACGTTAAGGTCTAGACATAGTTATTTACGAAAGATAAATTAGAAATAAGTTTCAGTATAATGTGCTGAAAACAAAAAATTGGAGTCATCATGTTCAACTTTATTAAGAAGTCACAAAATTCGAAATTATTTAATTTAAAAATGGAATGAGGATATTTTCCGATACTTATCCCTACTTTATATGAATGAATTCATTTTGTAGCGATAATATTAAACTAAATTTTCTACAAAACCTTCAATGAGATTAAAATTTAATGTTTTAATATAATTTACACATTTTATAAACAAAATAATTTCCAATATTTTGAAGCACAATTGATGATTTTAAAAACTGTAATAATAATCTCGTTACATGTGCAACACATTGACTAATCCATTCGATGCATTTAAACAATCTGGCACTCCTTTACCATTGTGCTTAGTTCAAGAAATTAATGTATAAATATTTACAGATGTTCAAATTGGAGAACGTATAAAAATCACCAAAATTACTTACAAATAGTTGCTATCCAAAAAAATACAAAAGAAAATTATGAATCTTCTTCACATGTTATCAAATATTTCCTAATTTACTATTACACATTTGTGTGAGAACAGGCGCTACCCACTGGACAATACACAATCACCATCTTCGACAAATAGACTGTGCCAGATGACATCATGGCAAGTAAGACAAAAAATGTATTGTTTTTTTTTTAATCTTGATGAGGGCTTTGTTATAAACCGAAGATTTGAAACTTAAAATAAATGAATATTTGTTTATTTAAAAAATAAATATCCGTACATGGTTGTTTTCATTTTTTACAAAAGGTGGATTACAACTAATACCATATATATATATATATATATATATATATATATATATATTCTGTCCAGGTCTGGATCGTTAATACGATTCAGTAGCAGAAACATGTGTAACTAAACAGATAAAATGGTAATAAAATAAAAAATATATATTTGCTCTGCAATAGTATTGAGCACCTTTTTCAAGTTTTCACTATTTACCAGCTGATATATATATATATATATATATTGTACAGAGAGAGTAAAATAGGTGGATTTGTGAAAGCAAACTGATTCAGCAACTGCAGGAAATTACAAAAAATAAAAAATGATTTTCTACGCAAAGGACTAATTTTTTATTTATATAATTCTAAATGTGGAAAATCTTCCTAGACAATATATATATTTATGTGGAAATATTCTTTATTCACTTATATTTCATTTTTATATATACTAATCCTTATTGAAGAAGCTCAATGTAATTATGGAGCATATTATGTCAAAAATTGTAAGTCTCAACTGAATTAAAAGAATAAATTGTAAGATGGTTACTGTCAAGATGATCTTACATCTTACAGATGGTTACTGTCAAGAATTGTAAAAGTTAATGGAATTACAGGAAATAAGTTGTAAGATGGTACACATAATAAAATTTGGAATATAGCCTTTTTATCATTTATTCATTATACATATAAATATATATATATATACATATAATAAATAAATGACAAAAGTGTACATTCTAAATTGCATGATGTGTACGAGCTTACAATTTTTTTCCTTTAATTCCGTTAACATTTACAATTCTTGACAGTAACTATTTCATAGTACAAAATCATTACTTTAATTATTATATATATATATATATATATATATATATATATATATATATATATATATATATATATATAAGCGAACATGTGTGTGCGTGTGTGTGTTTCTACGTCCACCAAAAACTTTCGACAGACACAAAACTTTACAAATTTGGTATTATCTTGAAACTCCAACCTTCGGGAAAAAATATTGAAATTTTGGCCCAAATGGTCAACTCTAGGTTGGTCGTCTGGCCGATTTTTTTTGCATAGGTGGGTCATCAGATTTAGTGACATTTTAACGTTAAATACTACTTAATTCGCTATAATTTAAAATAGATTCTTATGTTATTTATACATATTTGAAAAAATGTTTAGTCATGTCACGTAATGTGACGTCAGCACACTTTAATGGCGACGTTTGTATGCAATACAATGAATATAATAAGAGATGGGTAAGATGTCAGTATGGTACAGATTAAAATATAAACTTTCACATTATGAAAATGGTTCCAACATGATTATCGGGTTAAAAATAGTATAATATGAGAGTATAACGAAAAATGACAACGAAAAATGATAAGGAAAAAAATTATGCTTAAAAATATTTAGCGATAAGAGGAATGAATCGCTATACTTACAAAACAAAAACAAACAGCCATTTTCTTTTTAATATTAGTAACAATAAGGGGGGGCGAAAGATGTGATCACTTGAATTCTAAGAACAGATACTACATATTGATCTTAGTCAAAAGACCAAATAACCAGTTATATGGCGTAATTTATTACTGAACATTATATTCTACTAGACATACATGACCCGTTGGGTCAGTATGTTATATTAGCTATGGAATTCAAGTATGAGCCTTACACTTGTGCCGTAAAGAAAATAGGTCTGAAAAAAGAATATAGATAGATTTCTATGAGTCGTTCTGTTTATTATAATTGATTATTTTTGACAAAAAAAATTTACAGTTACTGAATTATAAGTGGTTGGCCATACTTATAGGTGCACTGAACAGATACCATAATACTTATTATAGTTAAATTCAAATTTTGATATATCTGCTTTTTTTACATCGTTCATTTCTATATTACATTTGAGTTATTTTAAACCCCACTCTTCCCATATTAAATAATAATTTCGAAATAATAACGTTAATATTTCGGCATCCCAATTGTTCTTTTGTTTTTTTGTTTATTTTAAACCCCACTCTTCCTACGTTAAATAATAATTTCGAAATAATGTTAATATATCAGCGTCCCAATTGTTCTTTTTTTTGCGTTTAAATTATCCAGATAAACAATTGTTAATACTGTCTGCTTTTTTTTTGTTTTTACATCATTCATTTCTGTATTACGTTTAAGTTATTTTAAACCCCACTCTTCCCATATTAAATAATAATTTTGAAATAATAAGGTTAATATTTCAGTGCGCAGGTCATGCACACATGTGCAACCGAATGTCATAAACCAGAAAGTGGGTTACATACATCATTACAAGGTCATTTGAGTTTTATAATTATATAGATTAAAAAAGATGCATATTATATATTTATCGTGTACTACATTGACACAAGATGTCATATTCCAAAAATCATATGGCTGAACTGCTGATTCAAAAAAGCAGGTAATGAATCAGTGCATGCTGAGAGTTTATTTGTAACATTTCAGAAATCATGTAAATATATAAAGTAATCCTGAGTTAAGGAGGAGGGGGATTAAAGTCAATCGAATGCTGAGACTAATACTACACTAAGGAATTCATGTTGAAGTAATATGCACTAAAAGAATACCCGGCGTTGCCCGGGATTAGATGAGAGGTGAATATATGTACTAGCAGAATACCCGGCATCGCCCAGGAGCAGAAAAGATATGTGGATATATGTACTAGCAGAATGCCTAGCGTTGCCCGGAATTGGATGAGATAGGTGGACATATATACTAGCAGAATACCCAGCATTGCCTCGGATTGGATGAGATAGGTGGATATATATATACTAGCAGAATACCTGGCATTGCCCAGGATTGGATGAGATAGGTGGATATATGTACTAGCAGAATACCTGACGTTGCCCGGGATTGGATGAAATAGATGGATATATGTGCTAGCAGAATACTCAGCATCACCCGGAATAGGATGAGATAGCAGAATATCTGTCGTTGCCTGAGATTAGATGAGATAGGGGGATATATGTATCAGCAGAATACCCGGCATTACCTTGGGATTGGATGAGATAGGTGAATATATGTACTAGCAGCATACCCGGTGTTGCTCTGGATTGGATGAAATAAGTGGAAATATTAACTAGCCGAATACCTGGTGTTGCAAGAGATTGGATGAGATAAGTGGATATATGTGTTGTATAATTGGGTTCATATTGGGGATCATATATCGAAAGATGGCAGGTACATGTAATGACGGTGATGAGGGAGAGGCATTTATAACATTTTAATACAGTTCTGTAGATTCTTATAACATATATTAGAAACTGAGAGAGGGTGATCAGTTTTTATAACACAGAAGAGGGGAGAAGAGATACATTTCTTGTAAGAGTTACATAAAGTTCCTAAAACGATGAGTGAGACAAAGTTCATATTAAGGATGTTTCACACATTACTTTTGCTGTTGAATGACGACACGACACAGGTTTACAAAACATGATGACTTCTTTATTATCAGATCGACCGGTTGAATGATGATGACGTCAAGGAATTCAAAGTCATTTCTACATTAAATGTTCTACCCCCTTCACCTCTGAGGGGACCCTCCTCTGATCATGTCAACTCTGTCCAACCGACTCAGCTGACTGTTCAATCCGGACTTGTCTGCCTCTGATCTTCGACTGCCTCTCTACTCATCCGAGCTTCTATTATTGAGAATTCATTTTTGCTATGACGTCAGATGTGTGGTTTCAAAACATGACCCACTCACGTGGGGAACTCACATGACTGACACGTTCTCCAAACACACTTCTGAAATAAAGAATTCTCACTAACCTATTTTTCAACATATTTTTAAATTGTATTGTTTATTATATTTTTAGCTGACCTTTTTTATTTCAATTTTCATAAAACAATGAAGAATTAAATTATTTTTACAAACACACAATAGCCAAACTATTTTATATGATATTTAACAATGCAAAATTCTAACATTCCATTTTCTGAATCTATTTCTGAACCTTGCTTACAATGTTCGAATCTCGATCTATCCTAATCTCATTTTCCACTTATCTAAAGTTCTTCTTACAGGAAAAGGGGACAGCCCTTTTTCCTGTAACATATGTATTAGCAGAATACCTGGTGTTGTCCAGGTTTGGATGAGATAGGTGGATATATATACTAGCAGAATACTCAGAGTTGCCCGGGATTGGATGAGATAGGTTGATACATGTAGGAGCAGAATACCCGGCGTCGCTCGGGATTAGATAAGATAGGTGGATATATGTACTAGCAGAATACCCTGCATTGCCAGGATTGGATGAAATAGGTGGAATGTTTCCTAGCAGAATACCCGGCGCTGCCTTTGATTGGATAAGATAGGTGGGTATTTGTACTAGCAGAATACCCGGCGTTGCCAGGGATTGTATGAGATAGGTGGAAATATGTACTCGCAGAATACCCAGTGTTGTGCAGGATTGGTTAAGATAGGTTGATATATGTACTAGCAGAATACCCAGCGTTGCCCGTGATTGGATGAGATAGGTGGATATATGTATTCACAGATTACCCGGCATTGCCCAGGATTGGATGAGATAGGTAAGTATATGTTCTAGCAGAATACCCGGCAATGTCCGGGATTGGAGTAAATAAGTAAAAATATGTACTAGCAGAATACACAGCGTTGCCCGGATTGGATGAGATAAGTGAATATATGCACTAGCAGAATAGCCGGCATTGCCTGGGATTGGATGAAATAAATAGAAATATGTACTAGCAAAATGCCTGGTATTGCCCAGGATTGGATTTAATAGGTGGAAATATGGACTATCAGAATACCCAGCATCGCCCAGGATTGGATGAAATAGGAAAAAATATGCATTAGCAGACTAGCCGGTGTTGCCCAGAATCGGATGAAATAGGTGGAAATATGTACTAGCAGAATACCCAGCATTGCTCAGGATGTGATGAGGTTGGTAGAAATATGTACAAGCAGAATATAAGGCATCGTCCGGATTTCGATTAGATAGGTGGAAGTATATATTAACAAAATACCCGGCATCAACCGTGATTGAATTACATAGCCTGAAATATATACTAACAGAATACCCAGCATCGCCCGGGATAGAATGAGATAGGTGGAATTATATACTAGCAGACAACCCGGTGCCACACTAGCAGAATACCACAAATCGCCCTTGAATTGATTAAATAGGTGGAAATATATAATAGAAGCATATCCAGCATGGCCTGGCATTTAATCACCTTGCTGGAAATATATACTACCCTTGTACCAACCACAGGCCTGTATAAAAGGACATTGCTGGAAATATATACTACCCTTGTACCAATACAGGCCGGTATAAAAGGACGTTGCTGGAAATATATACAACACTTTTACCCGCCATAGCCCGGTATAAAAGGACGTTGCTGGAAATATATACTACCCTTTTACCCGCAATATCCCGGTATAAAAGGACATTGCCGGAAATATATACGACCCTTGTACCCGCCATAGCCCGGTATAAAAGGACGTTGCTGGAAATATATACTACCCTTGTACCCGCCATAGCCCGGTATAAAAGGACATTGCCGGAAACATATACGACCCTTGTACCCGCCATAGCCCGGTATAAAAGGACGTTGCTGGAAATATATACTACCCTTGTACCTGCCATAGCCCGGTATAAAAGGACGTTGCTGGAAATATATGCTACCCTTGTACCAGTCATAGCCCGGTATAAAAAGACGTTGCTGGAAATATGTACGGCCCTTGTACCCGCCACAGCCCGGTATAAAAGGATGTTGCTGGAAATATATACTACTCTTGTACCTGCCATAGCCCGGTATAAAAGGACGTTGCTGGAAATATATACTACCCTTGTACCCGCCATAGCCCAGTATAAAAGGACGTTGCTGGAAATATATACTACCCTTGTACCAGTCATAGCCCGGTATAAAAAGACGTTGCTGGAAATATATACTACCCTTGTACCCGCCATAGCCCGGTATAAAAGGATGTTGCTGGAAATATATACTACCCTTGTACCCGCCATAGCCCGGTATAGAAGGACGTTGCTGGAAATATATACTACCCTTGTACCTGCCATAGCACGGTATAGAAAGACGTTGCTGGAAATATATACTACCCTAGTACCAGTCATAGCCCTGTATAAAAGGATGTTGCTGGAAATATATGCTACCCTTGTACCAGTCATAGCCCGGTATAAAAAGACGTTGCTGGAAATATATACTAGCCTTGTACCCGCCATAGCCCGGTATAAAAGGACGTTGCTGGAAATATATACTACCCTTGTACCTGCCATAGCCCGGTATAAAAGGATGTTGCTGGAAATATATACTACCCTTGTACCCGCCATAGCCCGGTATAAAAGGACGTTGCTGGAAATATATACTACCCTTGTACCCGCCATAGCCCGGTATAAAAGGACGTTGCTGGAAATATATACTACCCTTGTACCCGCCATAGCCCGGTTGAAAAGGACGTTGCTGGAAATATATACTACCCTTGTACCCGCCATAGCCCGGTATAAAAGGACGTTGCTGGAAATATATACTACACTTGTACCCGCCATAGCCCGGTATAAAAGGACGTTGCTGGAAATATATACAACCCTTGTACCCGCCATAGCCCGGTATAGAAGGACGTTGCTGGAAATATATACTACCCTAGTACCAGTCATAGCCCTGTATAAAAAGATGTTGCTGGAAATATATGCTACCCTTGTACCAGTCATAGCTTGGTATAAAAAGACGTTGCTGGAAATATATACTACCCTTGTACCTGCCATAGCCCGGTATAGAAGGACGTTGCTGGAAATATATACTACTCTAGTACCAGTCATAGCCCTGTATAAAAGGATGTTGCTGGAGATATATACTACCCTTGTACCAGTCATAGCCCGGTATAAAAGGACGTTGCTGGAAATATATACTACCCTTGTACCCGCCATAGCCCAGTATAGAAGGACGTTGCTGGAAATATATACTACCCTAGTACCAGTCATAGCCCTGTAAAAAGGACGTTGCTGGAAATATATGCTACCCTTGTACCAGTCATAGCCCTGTATAAAAGGACGTTGCTGGAAATATATACTACCCTTGTACCCGCCATAGCCCGGTATAAAGGGACATTGCTGGAAATATATACTACCCTTGTACCCGCCATAGCCTGGTATAAAAGGACGTTGCTGGAAATATATGCTACCCTTGTACCAGTCACTGCCCGGTATAAAAAGACGTTGCTGGAAATATATACTACCCTTGTACCAGTCATAGCCCGGTATAAAAGGATGTTGCTGGAAATATATACTACCCTTGTACCCGCCATAGTCCGGTATAAAAGGACGTTGCTGGAAATATATGCTACCCTTGTACCAGTCATAGCCCGGTATAAAAAGACGTTGCTGGAAATATATACTACCCTTGTACCAGTCATAGCCCGGTATAAAAGGATGTTGCTGGAAATATATACTACCCTTGTACCAACCACAGGCCGGTATAAAAGGACGTTGCTGGAAATATATACTACGCTTGTACCCGCCATAGCCCGGTATAAAAGGATGTTGCTGGAAATATATACTACCCTTGTACCAGTCATAGCTCTGTATAAAAGGATGTTGCTGGAAATATATACTACCCTTGTACCCGCCATAGCCCAGTATAAAAGGACGTTGCTGGAAATATATACTAGCCTTGTACCCGCCATAGCCCGGTATAAAAGGATGTTGCTGGAAATATATACTACCCTTGTACCAGTCATAGCCCTGTATAAAACGATTTTGCTGGAAATATATACTACCCTTGTACCAACCACAGGCCTGTATAAAAGGACGTTGCTGGAAATATATACTACCCTTGTACCCGCCATAGCCTGGTAAAAAAGGATGTTGCTGGAAATATATACTACCCTTGTACCCGCCATAGCCCGGTATAAAATGATGTTGCTGGAAATATATACTACCCTTGTACCCGCCATAGCCCGGTATAAAAGGACGTTGCTGGAAATATATACTACCCTTGTACCAGTCATAGCCCTGTATAAAAGGACGTTGCTGGAAATATATACTACCCTTGTACCAACCACAGGCCGGTATAAAAGGACGTTGCTGGAAATATATACTACCCTTGTACCCGCCATAGGCCGGTATAAAAGTATGTTGCTGGAAATATATACTACCCTTGTACCCGCCATAGCCCGGTATAAAAGGATGTTGCTGGAAATATATAATACCCTTGTAGCCGCCATAGCCCGGTATAAAAGGACGTTGCTGGAAATATATACTACCCTTTTACCCGCAATATCCCGGTATAAAAGGACATTGCCGGAAATATATACGACCCTTGTACCTGCCATAGCCCGGTATAAAAGGACGTTGCTGGAAATATATGCTACCCTTGTACCAGTCACTGCCCGGTATAAAAAGACGTTGCTGGAAATATATACTACACTTGTACCCGCCATAGCCCGGTATAAAAGGACGTTGCTGGAAATATATACTACCCTTGTACCCGCCATAGCCCGGTATAAAAGGATGTTGCTGGAAATATATACTACCCTTGTACCCGCCATAGCCCGGTATAAAAGTACGTTGCTGGAAATATATACTACACTTGTACCCGCCATAGCCCGGTATAAAAGGACGTTGCTGGAAATATATACTACCCTTGTACCAGTCATAGCCTGGTATAAAAAGAAATTGCTGGAAATAAATACTACCCTTGTACCTGCCACAGCCCGGTATAAAAGGATGTTGCTGGAAATATATACTACTCTTGTACCTGCCATAGCCCGGTATAAAAGGACGTTGCTGGAAATATATACTACCCTTGTACCCGCCATAGCCCAGTATAAAAGGACGTTGCTGGAAATATATACTACCCTTGTACCAGTCATAGCCCGGTATAAAAGGATGTTGCTGGAAATATATACTACCCTTGTACCTGCCATAGCTCGGTATAAAAGGATGTTGCTGGAAATATATACTACCCTTGTACCCGCCATAGCCCAGTATAAAAGGACGTTGCTGGAAATATATACTACCCTTGTACCAGTCATAGCCCGGTATAAAAAGACATTGCTGGAAATATATACTACCCTTGTACCTGCCATAGCCCGGTATAAAAGGATGTTGTTGGAAATATATACTACCCTTGTACCTGCCATAGCTCGGTATAAAAGGACGTTGCTGGAAATATATACTACCCTTGTACCCGCCATAGCCTGGTATAAAAGGACGTTGCTGTAAATATATGCTACCCTTGTACCAGTCACTGCCCGGTATAAAAAGACGTTGCTCGAAATATATACTACCCTTGTACCAGTCATAGCCCGGTATAAAAGGATGTTGCTGGAAATATATACTACCCTTGTACCCGCCATAGTCCGGTATAAAAGGACGTTGCTGGAAATATATGCTACCCTTGTACCAGTCATAGCCCGGTATAAAAAGACGTTGCTGGAAATATATACTACCCTTGTACCAGTCATAGCCCGGTATAAAAGGATGTTGCTGGAAATATATACTACCCTTGTACCAACCACAGGCCGGTATAAAAGGACGTTGCTGGAAATATATACTACGCTTGTACCCGCCATAGCCCGGTATAAAAGGATGTTGCTGGAAATATATACTACCCTTGTACCAGTCATAGCCCTGTATAAAAGGATGTTGCTGGAAATATATACTACCCTTGTACCCGCCATAGCCCAGTATAAAAGGACGTTGCTGGAAATATATACTAGCCTTGTACCCGCCATAGCCCGGTATAAAAGGATGTTGCTGGAAATATATACTACCCTTGTACCAGTCATAGCCCGGTATAAAAAGACGTTGCTGGAAATATATACTACCCTTGTACCAGTCATAGCCCGGTATAAAAGGATGTTGCTGGAAATATATACTACCCTTGTACCAACCACAGGCCGGTATAAAAGGACGTTGCTGGAAATATATACTACGCTTGTACCCGCCATAGCCCGGTATAAAAGGATGTTGCTGGAAATATATACTACCCTTGTACCAGTCATAGCCCTGTATAAAAGGATGTTGCTGGAAATATATACTACCCTTGTACCAGTCATAGCCCGGTATAAAAGGATGTTGCTGGAAATATATACTACCCTTGTACCCGCCATAGTCCGGTATAAAAGGACGTTGCTGGAAATATATGCTACCCTTGTACCAGTCATAGCCCGGTATAAAAAGACGTTGCTGGAAATATATACTACCCTTGTACCAGTCATAGCCCGGTATAAAAGGATGTTGCTGGAAATATATACTACCCTTGTACCAACCACAGGCCGGTATAAAAGGACGTTGCTGGAAATATATACTACGCTTGTACCCGCCATAGCCCGGTATAAAAGGATGTTGCTGGAAATATATACTACCCTTGTACCAGTCATAGCCCTGTATAAAAGGATGTTGCTGGAAATATATACTACCCTTGTACCCGCCATAGCCCAGTATAAAAGGACGTTGCTGGAAATATATACTAGCCTTGTACCCGCCATAGCCCGGTATAAAAGGATGTTGCTGGAAATATATACTACCCTTGTACCAACCACAGGCCGGTATAAAAGGACGTTGCTGGAAATATATACTACGCTTGTACCCGCCATAGCCCGGTATAAAAGGATGTTGCTGGAAATATATACTACCCTTGTACCAGTCATAGCCCTGTATAAAAGGATGTTGCTGGAAATATATACTACCCTTGTACCAGTCATAGCCCGGTATAAAAGGATGTTGCTGGAAATATATACTACCCTTGTACCCGCCATAGTCCGGTATAAAAGGACGTTGCTGGAAATATATGCTACCCTTGTACCAGTCATAGCCCGGTATAAAAAGACGTTGCTGGAAATATATACTACCCTTGTACCAGTCATAGCCCGGTATAAAAGGATGTTGCTGGAAATATATACTACCCTTGTACCAACCACAGGCCGGTATAAAAGGACGTTGCTGGAAATATATACTACGCTTGTACCCGCCATAGCCCGGTATAAAAGGATGTTGCTGGAAATATATACTACCCTTGTACCAGTCATAGCCCTGTATAAAAGGATGTTGCTGGAAATATATACTACCCTTGTACCCGCCATAGCCCAGTATAAAAGGACGTTGCTGGAAATATATACTAGCCTTGTACCCGCCATAGCCCGGTATAAAAGGATGTTGCTGGAAATATATACTACCCTTGTACCAGTCATAGCCCTGTATAAAACGATGTTTCTGGAAATATATACTACCCTTGTACCAACCACAGGCCTGTATAAAAGGACGTTGCTGGAAATATATACTACACTTGTACCCGCCATAGCCCGGTAAAAAAGGATGTTGCTGTAAATATATACTACCCTTGTACCCGCCATAGCCCGGTATAAAAGGATGTTGCTGGAAATATATACTACCCTTGTACCCGCCATAGCCCGGTATAAAAGGACGTTGCTGGAAATATATACTACCCTTGTACCAGTCATAGCCCTGTATAAAAGGACGTTGCTGGAAATATATACTACCCTTGTACCAACCACAGGCCGGTATAAAAGGACGTTGCTGGAAATATATACTACCCTTGTACCCGCCATAGGCCGGTATAAAAGGATGTTGCTGGAAATATATACTACCCTTGTACCCGCCATAGCCCGGTATAAAAGGATGTTGCTGGAAATATATAATACCCTTGTAGCCGCCATAGCCCGGTATAAAAGGACGTTGCTGGAAATATATACTACCCTTTTACCCGCAATATCCCGGTATAAAAGGACATTGCCGGAAATATATACGACCCTTGTACCTGCCATAGCCCGGTATAAAAGGACCTTGCTGGAAATATATGCTACCCTTGTACCAGTCACTGCCCGGTATAAAAAGACGTTGCTGGAAATATATACTACCCTTGTACCCGCCATAGCCCGGTATAAAAGGACGTTGCTGGAAATATATACTACCCTTGTACCCGCCATAGCCCGGTATAAAAGGATGTTGCTGGAAATATATACTACCCTTGTACCCGCCATAGCCCGGTATAAAAGTACGTTGCTGGAAATATATACTACACTTGTACCCGCCATAGCCCGGTATAAAAGGACGTTGCTGGAAATATATACTACCCTTGTACCTGCCATAGCCTGGTATAAAAAGAAATTGCTGGAAATAAATACTACCCTTGTACCTGCCACAGCCCGGTATAAAAGGATGTTGCTGGAGATATATACTACCCTTGTACCAGTCATAGCCCGGTATAAAAGGACGTTGCTGGAAATATATACTACCCTTGTACCCGCCATAGCCCGGTATAGAAGGACGTTGCTGGAAATATATACTACCCTAGTACCAGTCATAGCCCTGTAAAAAGGACGTTGCTGGAAATATATGCTACCCTTGTACCAGTCATAGCCCTGTATAAAAGGACGTTGCTGGAAATATATACTACCCTTGTACCAGTCATAGCCCGGTATAAAAGGATGTTGCTGGAAATATATACTACCCTTGTACCCGCCATAGCCCGGTATAAAAGGATGTTGCTGGAAATATATGCTACCCTTGTACCAGTCATAGCCCGGTATAAAAAGACGTTGCTGGAAATATATACTACCCTTGTACCCGCCATAGCCCAGTATAAAAGGACGTTGCTGGAAATATATACTACCCTTGTACCAGTCATAGCCCGGTATAAAAGGATGTTGCTGGAAATATATACTACCCTTGTACCTGCCATAGCTCGGTATAAAAGGATGTTGCTGGAAATATATACTACCCTTGTACCCGCCATAGCCCAGTATAAAAGGACGTTGCTGGAAATATATACTACCCTTGTACCAGTCATAGCCCGGTATAAAAAGACGTTGCTGGAAATATATACTACCCTTGTACCTGCCATAGCCCGGTATAAAAGGATGTTGTTGGAAATATATACTACCCTTGTACCTGCCATAGCTCGGTATAAAAGGACGTTGCTGGAAATATATACTACCCTTGTACCCGCCATAGCCCAGTATAAAAGGACGTTGCTGGAAATATATACTACCCTTGTACCCGCCATAGCCCGGTATAAAAAGACGTTGCTGGAAATATATACTACCCTTGTACCTGCCATAGCCCGGTATAAAAAGACGTTGCTGGAAATATATACTACCCTTGTACCCGCCATAGCCTGGTATAAAAGAATGTTGCTGGAAATGTATACTACCCTTGTACTCGCCATAGCCCGGTATAAAAGGACGTTGCTGGAAATATATACTACCCTTGTACCCGCCATAGCCCTGTATAGAAGGACGTTGCTGGAAATATATACTACCCTTGTACCAGTCATAGCCCGATATAAAAAGACATTGCTGGAAATATATGCTACCCTTGTACCAGTAATAGCCCGGTATAAAAAGACGTTGCTGGAAATATATACTACCCTTGTACCTGCCATAGCCCGGTATAGAAAGACGTTGCTGGAAATATATACTACCCTTGTACCAGTCATAGCCCTGTATAAAAGGATGTTGCTGGAAATATATGCTACCCTTGTACCAGACATAGCCCGGTATAAAAAGACGTTGCTGGAAATATATACTAGCCTTGTACCCGCCATAGCCCGGTATAAAAGGACGTTGCTGGAAATATATACTACCCTTGTACCCGCCATAGCCCGGTTTAAAAGGACGTTGCTGGAAATATATACTACCCTTGTACCCGCCATAGCCCGGTATAAAAGGACGTTGCTGGAAATATATACTACCCTTGTACCCGCCATAGCCCGGTATAAAAGGACGTTGCTGGAAATATATACAACCCTTGTACCCGCCATAGCCCGGTATAGAAGGACGTTGCTGGAAATATATACTACCCTAGTACCAGTCATAGCCCTGTATAAAAGGATATTGCTGGAAATATATGCTACCCTTGTACCAGTCATAGCTTGGTATAAAAGGACGTTGCTGGAAATATATACTACACTTGTACCCGCCATAGCCCGGTATATAAGGACGTTGCTGGAAATATATGCTACCCTAGTACCAGTCATAGCCCTGTAAAAAGGACGTTGCTGGAAATATATGCTACCCTTGTACCAGTCATAGCCCTGTATAAAAGGACGTTGCTGGAAATATATACTACCCTTGTACCAGTCATAGCCCGGTATAAAAGGATGTTGCTGGAAATATATACTACCCTTGTACCCGCCATAGCCCGGTATAAAAGGATGTTGCTGGAAATATATGCTACCCTTGTACTAGTCATAGCCCGGTATAAAAAGACGTTGCTGGAAATATATACTACCCTTGTACCAGTCATAGCCCGGTATAAAAGGATGTTGCTGGAAATATATACTACCCTTGTACCAGTCATAGCCCGGTATAAAAGGACGTTGCTGGAAATATATACTACCCTTGTACCCGCCATAGCCCGGTATAAAAGGATGTTGCTGGAAATATATACTACCCTTGTACCAGTCATAGCCCTGTATAAAAGGATGTTGCTGGAAATATATACTACCCTTGTACCTGGCATAGCCCGGTATAAAAGGACGTTGCTGGAAATATATACTACCCTTGTACCCGCCATAGCCCGGTATAAAAGGATGTTGCTGGAAATATATACTACCCTTGTACCAGTCATAGCCCTGTATAAAACGATGTTGCTGGAAATATATACTACCCTTGTACCAACCACAGGCCGGTATAAAAGGACGTTGCTGGAAATATATACTACCCTTGTACCTGCCATAGCCCGGTATAAAAGGACGTTGCTGGAAATATATACTACCCTTGTACCCGCCATAGCCCGGTATAAAAGGATGTTGCTGGAAATATATACTACCCTTGTACCAGTCATAGCCCTGTATAAAAGGATGTTGCTGGAAATATATACTACCCTTGTACCTGGCATAGCCCGGTATAAAAGGACGTCGCTGGAAATATATACTACCCTTGTACCCGCCATAGCCTGGTATAAAAGGATGTTGCTGGAAATATATACTACCCTTGTACCAGTCATAGCCCTGTATAAAACGATGTTGCTGGAAATATATACTACCCTTGTACCAACCACAGGCCGGTATAAAAGGACGTTGCTGGAAATATATACTACCCTTGTACCTGCCATAGCCCGGTATAAAAGGACGTTGCTGGAAATATATACTACCCTTGTACCCGCCATAGCCCGGTATAAAAGGATGTTGCTGGAAATATATACTACCCTTGTACCAGTCATAGCCCTGTATAAAAGGATGTTGCTGGAAATATATACTACCCTTGTACCTGCCATAGCCCGGTATAAAAGGACGTTGCTGGAAATATATACTACCCTTGTACCCGCCATAGCCCGGTATAAAAGGATGTTGCTGGAAATATATACTACCCTTGTACCCGCCATAGCCCGGTATAAAAGGAGGTTGCTGGAAATATATACTACCCTTGTACCCGCCATAGCCCGGTATAAAAGGACGTTGCTGGAAATATATACTACCCTTGTACCAGTCATAGCCCTGTATAAAAGGACGTTGCTGGAAATATATACTACCCTTGTACCAACCACAGGACGTTATAAAAGGACGTTGCTGGAAATATATACTACCCATCTACCAACCACAGGCCGGTATAAAAAGACGTTGCTGGAAATATCTACAGCCCTTGTACCAGTCATAGCCCGGTATAAAAGGATGTTGCTGGAAATATAATCTACCCTTGTACCCGCCATAGCCCGGTATAAAAGGATGTTGCTGGAAATATATACTACCCTTGTACCAACCACAGGCCAGTATAAAAAGATGTTGCTGGAAATATGTACGGCCCTTGTACCCGCCATAGCCCGGTATAAAAAGACGTTGCTGGAAATATATACTAGCCTTGTACCCGCCATAGCCTGGTATAAAAGGATGTTGCTGGAAATATATACTACCCTTGTACCTGCCATAGCCCGGTATAAAAGGATGTTGCTTGAAATATATACTACCCTTGTACCAGTCATAGCCTGGTATAAAAGGACGTTGCTGGAAATATATACTAACAGAATGTTATCAAAGTTATTATTTTAATAAGAGTGGGGCGATAATATGGGTTTAATCATTTAAAATGATTGTCTAAATTAGTTACATATCCAAGAATTTTGAAAAATGATGCAATGTGAGTTGTTTTATTGGTGTGTTTGTAATGAAGTAGGTGAGAATATATACTAGCAAAATTCTCAGTGTTGCTTGGGATTGAATGGAAATATATATTAGCAGAATACCCTGCATCACTCCTGATTGAATGATATAGGTGGAAATATGTAGAAACAGAATACCAGACATTTAATAATGCAGGTGCAAATAAATACTAACAGAATACCTGGAATCGCCTGGGGATGAATAAGATAGGTACAAATACAGAACAGACTAATACTTGGCATAGCCCTGGATTGTATTAGATATCTGCACCTATACACTAGCAGAATACCCGGCGTTGCTTAAAATTGAATGAGATAGGTGAGAAAATTTACTAGCAATATCCCTGGCATCACTCGGGATTGAAGGAGATTGATGGAAATATATATTAGCAAAATTCCTGGTGTTGCTTGGTATTGAATGAGATAGGGGCAAATACATACTAGCAAAATAATCAGCGTCGCTCTGGATTAAATGAGGGTGACAGAATATAAAGTGTGTACCGTAAATGGCTTAAACAATTTTCTATCTCAAAATTACTTCATTTGTAAAGTCGATTCCAGATATGGCTTAAACAGTTTACGATCTCAAAATTAGATTAATACATATATATTGTTGGTTTTCTATGAAAGTTCACTAGGCCAGTTTCGTTAGGGAGTAATCTATATTTTTTGGAATTTTTTATGTTATTATCCGGGAATGATGTGATGGTTGTAGTGGTGGGTAGAAAGAAGCATGGTTATGTTAATTTTAAACGTGCTCTTGTGTTTTCTTTTGGGAGTTGAGTTGGTGAGAGTAATGTCCGTTTTGAGGTAAAAAAGTATGAGCATGTGAAATTGTTTCATATATGTATTAAAATTACCCGTTTTTGTATAGGTAAAATTATTTTAAGTATGTGTTGTATCTCATCCATCCTCGTAAAGGTTAAATTATTTCATATATATGCTGTAAATTACCTACTCTAGGTAAGATATAATTATTTCATACGTGTAATACCCGTTCTAGGTAGGTAAAATATTCTTTGGCTCGAAATAGCAAATGATACATAGACACTAAAAATTCCTCTCTCCTTAAAATAACAAACATATTCAAAATCAAATTCAATTTTCTCATTGTTTATACAGTCCCGGGTAATGTTGGATAGCACCGCTAGTCTAATATATAAAAGCAAAAATGTGTGTGTGTGTGTGTGTTTGTATGTCCACCAAAAACTTTTGACATATACAACCAAACTTGATAAAATTGGTATCATATTGAAGCTCCAACCTTCGGACGAAAAATATCAAAATTTTGGCCCCAACGGTCAACTCTAAGTTGGTCATCTGGCCATTTTTCTGCATGGGGGAGGCAAAAAAGTAGCAACATTTTAACGTTTTTCCTATATATTTTACTAGAATTCTAATGTTATTTGTACGTATTTGAAAAAACGCTTAGTCATGTCACGTGATGTGAAGTCAGCACGCTTTAATGCTGACTTTTAATACATACATAAACTGCCTTCGAAAGGTAACTTGATATTATAACCCAGAGTTAAATATTAATTTTTGAGTCAAAAAATTGGTACCAACTTAATTATCGCATTTCAAAACATAGAATCCCAAATTTACACGAAAATCAAAGGGGGGGGTGAATAAAATTATGAGTGATTGAAAATTTTTACCAACGACAATCGAGTTGCTATATTTTAAAATGTAAACAATGAATTTCTCAATCGCCCAATTGCCCGAATCATAATCCAAAACATTACATATAGCTGAGTAGAGAGGGAAAGGGGGAGGAATAATATGAGTTAATCAGCGTTTGTTTTACTAAAACCTTATACTTACACGTTTTAATATTATATGAAATGTGAATTAATGGATTTAGTGAGATCCCAGGCATAATCTTCTCCTTATTTTCGAGTAGATCAAAAGTTGCTATATTTTAAAGTGTAAACAATGCATTTCTATATGAATGTATTAGTAACAATATGATATCCTAACTCTGTTTAGCGGTGGGGGGGGGCGGATAAGACCATTTGAATTCTAAGAAAAATACTACACTTTTATCTTAGCCAAAAGACCAAGTAACCGTATTATATAGCATAATTTCCTGCCGAAATAAATATATACTAAATGAATACCTGGCATTGCCCCGGATTAGATGAGAGAGATAGGTGGAAATATGTACTAGCAGAATACCCGGCGTCGCCCGAGGTTGGATGAGACAGGTGGGAATATATACTAACAGAATACCCAGTATCGCCTAGGATTGAATTACATAGGTGGAAATATATAGTAACAAATTACCTGGCGTTATTGGATGATGTTGCTGGAAATATATACAAGCAGAACACCTGGCGTCACCCGGGATTGAATGTGAGAGGTGGAAATAGATACTAACAGTATACTCAGCATCGCCCAGGATTGAATGAGACAGGTGTTAATATATACTAGCAGAATACCCAGCAAATGATTGTCAAAATTAGTAACATATCCAAGAATTATGAAAAATGATACAATGAGAGTTAATTGATTGATCTAATTGTAATGAAATAATCAGACCAGACAATATATCAAAGTTATTATTTTTGTAAGGAGAAGGGCAATAATGTAGATTAAAATTATGAAGATGATTGTCGAAATTAGTAACAGATCCAAGAATTACAAGAAATGATCAAATGTGAATCAATCAATTGGTGTGTTTGTAATGAAAGAATGATCGCAGACAATATATCAAAGCTATTACTTTTGTAAGAGGAAGGGCGACAATGTGGGTTAAAATTATGAAACATTATTGTCGAAATTAGTAACATATCAAAGAATTATGAAAAATGATAAAATGTGAATTAATCAATTGATGTGTTTTTAATGTAAGAATCAGCCCAGGCAATATATCAAAGTTATTATTTTTGTAAGGAAGAAAGGGCGATAATGTAAGTTAAAATTATGAAAAATGATTGTGAGAATTAGTACCATATACAAGAATTATGAAACCAAATTAACTGCGAGTTAATTGATTGATCTAATTGTAATTAAATAATCGACCCGGACAATATATCAAAGTTATAATTTTTGTAAGGGGAAAGGCGATAATATGGGTTAAAATTGTGAAAAATTATTGTCGAAATAAGTAATATATCCAAGAATTATGAAAAATAATATGAGTTAATTTATTAGTGTTTTTGTAATGAAATATGAAGCCCAGACAATATACCAATGTCATTATTTTTGTAAGGGGAAAGACGATAATGTAAGTTTAAATTATGAAAAACGATTGTCGAAATTAGTAACATATCCAAGAAGTACGAAAAATGATGAAATGTAAATTAATCAATTGGTGTGTTTGTAATAAAAGAATCAGCGTAGACAATATATCAAAGTTATTATTTTTGTAAGGGGAAGGGCGATAATGTAAGGTGAAATTATGAAAAATGATTGTCAGAATTAGTGCCATATCCAAGAATTATGAAAAATGATAAAGTGTGAGTTAATTGATTAATCTTATTGTAATGAAATAATCCACCCAGACAACATACAAAAGTTGCTTTTGTAAGGGGTGCTATAATGTGGGTTAAAATTATTGTCAAAATTTATAATATATCCAAGAATTATTAAACATGATGAAATGTGGTTTAATTCATTGGTGTGTTTATAATGAAATAATCAACCCAGACAATATGACAAATTTATTATTTTCCTAAGGGGAGGGGGCGATAATGTTGGTTAAAATGAGGAAAAATGATAGTCAAAATTCATAACATATCCAAAACTTATGAAAAATGATCAAATGTAAGTTATTTCATTATTGTATTTTTTTAATGAAATAATTAAACAAGACAATATGTATAATTTATTATTTTAGTAAAGCAATAATGTCAGATTAAATTATGAAAAATGATTATCGAAATTAATAACATGCCCAAGAATTGTGAAAACTGCTGAAATATGGGTTAATTGATTGGTGTGTTAGTAATGAAATAATCAGTCAAGAAAATATATTAAAGTTATTATTTTTTGTAAGGGAAAGGACGATAATGTGGGTTAAAATTATGAAAAATGATTGTCGAAATAAGTAACATACCCAAAAATTATTGAAAATGATGAACTGTTTATTAATCGATTTGTGTGTTTGTAATGAAATAATCAGCCTAGACAATACATCTAAATTATTATTTTCGTAAGAGGGGGGCAATAATGTTGGTTAAAATTATGAAAAATGATTGTAGAAATTAGTAACATATCCAAGAATTATGAAAAATTATGAAATGTGAATAAATCGATGGGTGTATTTGTAATGTAATAATCAGCCCAGGCAATATTCCAAAGTTATTATTTTTGTAAGGGAGGGGGCATAATGTGGGTTAAAATTATTTTTTTTAATATTTTTTAAATTAGTAACATATCCAAGAATTATGAAAAATGATGAAATGTGAATTTTTCGATTGGCGTGTTTGTAATGATATAATCAGCCCAGAAAATATATCCATGTTATTACTTTCATAAGTGGTGGGGGCGATAATGTGGATAAAAATTATGAAGATTATTGTTGAAGTCAGTAACATATCCAATAATTATGAAAAATGATGAAATGTGAGTTAATTTATTGGTGTTCTTGTAATGAAAATTGTGGTAAAGTAAAAGTTGCCTTATCATTCACGTCAATGCATTTATGTAATTATTTAGAAAACCTGTTGAGTTATGGTGAACAAATGATATCATTTCATTTAAAATGATGGTGTCTTAAATTAGAAATCCTAATGGTCCATCTTCTAAAAATGATTTAAATTTTTTTTAAATTATGGTAGCCTTGACGGGAAGAGAAATTAATTCATATATGTTGTGCAATACCTGTCGAGAGTATGTTAAATTGTTTCATATATGTATATAAATTACTTGTCCAAAGGTAGGTAAACACATTTTAAATATGTTTCAAATTACCCGTCCCAAAAAGGTGAAATTATTATATATACATTCTGTAAATTACCTGTCCTGTGGGCTGTGGGCATTAGTTACACAGTCATCGGAAACTGTGGTCAGAAACAGATCTAGAAGTGATGGGTATTGTTCTTGCTGGTCTGGGAAACGGGTTGGAAATGTAACCATCTGTGATAGGAATGAGATATAGAGAAGTTATATGTAGTCATACCAACTGCGTCTGTGTGAGTAGAAAATCCAAGCCAGTTGCTGTGGTGGACATTGAAGTCACCAAACACATGCACTTGTGTGCCAGTGTCGAGGGAAAGTGCTGTATCTATGCTGTCAGAGACTTTGTTTATTAGGGTACAGTCCTGGGTCGAGGGAGAGCGGTAGAGAAAATAAAAGTAGCTAATGTTATGTTACATGTTAAGTCTAAAGCACATAAAGGCTTGATCGTTCGATTCTAGTTTAGTTTCTCTAGTCAAGGAGAGGGTGTTCCGAATATATACTCCAAGCCCATGTATATGTCTGTGTAGTAAAAAAAAAAAAAAAAAAAAAAAAATCGAGCAAACCTTTTACCACTGGCAACGCCCGCTTCAGAGAGTGAAAGAAGAAAGAAGAAGAAGAGAATGGCCACTGCGTCTATTTATAGACTAGAGATCATGGGAAGAGTATGCAAATAACTTTGGACGGTTTTGTCCTATAAAAAGCCTGTATTTGGGAAAGAGGGTGTCTTTTTTGTTTGGCAGAAGCAATTGCTGTCAGAAGTGCACTGGACTGCAGGATTGAAGAGTGAAGATTGAGTTGTGGGGTCATTGTATTTAACCACAAGCTATTCCGGCAAAGAACAGATCATGGAATCTGGGATGTTGAGATTGGGAAAAGATGTGATACCACCTTTTAGTGGAGAAGGTGATGTAGTCGGATGGATAAAGAAAGTAAAACTGGTGGCTAAGCTTCAACATGTGCCAGACCTTGCCAGTTTTATTCCACTTTTTTTGCAGGGAGATGCACTCGCTCTCTATCTTGAGATGAATAATGCAGAACAAGAAGATGCAGAACTGATAGAGATGAGACTCGTGACCGCCTACACTGAGGGGCCTTTTGAGGCATACGAAAAACTGCAACGATTCAAGTGGACAGGAGAATCTGTGGATGTTTATGCTAATAAAATCAAAAGATTGGCTGGACTGGTGGGATATCTGGGAAGAGGGCTGGAACATACAGCCAAACTGGCATTCATAACTGGATTCCCAGACGATGTATCTGTGGCATTACAGCAGCTACTGAACATAGAGAGAATGGATGTCAGCAAACTGATACCGACTGCACGGCTTTTAGTCAGCAAAAGGGTCGTAGAAACTCGGACATTGGCCGCAAGTGCGCAAACTAATGAGACTAATAAGGGAAAGAAAGAATCAAGCCTTCAGTGCTTTAGATGTCAAGGACCGCACCTAAAAAAAGATTGCACAGAGATCCCTAGGGCCAGGGCAACATGCTACAATTGCGGAAAATTTGGCCATATTGCGAGATATTGTCCTCAGATTCAGGGAAACGGGCAAGGGGGAGCTTTTGCGCCGCAAGCTACCCTAGCAATGAAATGAAGGCGCGATACTGGCCTCTTCCTATAATAGAAGTAGAGGTGAATGATTCTGTAATGACTGCACTTGTCGATACTGGGTGCACCACTACTTTAATCAATTCCAAACTTTTGAAGGGATATGGAAGGACCGGTACAGTGAAAGCAGTTGATGGGAGGAATATAGAATGTAAAGGAGCCAGACAAGTGGAGATAAAAGTCTGTGAAATGCACGTAAAAGTGAGGGCAATCTTGATGAATCACATCGTTGATGGGATCGACGTCATAATTGGAATGGACGTGATTAATGAGCTGGGAGGTGTAACTATAAAGAAAGCCAAAGTGAAGTTTGGAGATATACAATGTGCCGTGGCTGCCCATCAGCTGAATGTTTGCAAAATCGAGGATAAAGACTTTGAAGCAAACTTCGATGGAGATAAATGGACAGTAAGATGGACATGGAAGGGAGAGCCTCCAGTATTGCAGAACAAAGTTCAATATTATAAAAACTCTCTGGAAGGCGATAAGAAATTAGAATTCGAGAAAGAGGTGGAAAGATGGATATCGGATGGTATTCTGTTACCATGGAAAGGAGAAAGAAAAGGCGTGTTGCCATTGATGGCAGTATTTCAGGCCACAAAAGGGAAAGTTAGGCCAGTGTTCGACTTTCGTGAGTTGAACCGTTTTGTGGCGTGTCATACAGGGAGCGACATAATAGATGTATGTGATGAAAAGATAAGAAAGTGGAAACAGTTGGTAGGAGGGACCGCAATAGTGGACCTTAAGTTTGCCTACCTGCAACTACATGTGGCAAAGGAACTATGGCAGTACAAGCTGGTCTGTTATAAAGGAAAAACCTATTGCCTAACACGATTAAGATTCGGACTTAATGTCGCACCAAAGATTATGGCAGCCATTTTAAAAACAGTATTAAAGAAAGGAAGTAGGACGAAAGAGGCCACTGATTCATACATTGATGATATAATGGTAGACGTAACAAAAATATCGACACAGGAAGTTGTGGAACATTTGAAGGGGTTTGGGTTAGCAGCAAAATCTCCGGAATCCCTGGACGGAGGAGCGGCACTGGGCCTTAAGCTTATGAAAAATAAGATGGGTGCACTAATGTTCAGGAGAGGCAACGAGATCCCAGAGATGGGAGGAGAAATTAGTAGGCGGGAGCTATTTTCGATCTGTGGTAAATTATTGGGGCACTATCCAATTGCTGGATGGCTGCGATTAGCATGCAGTTATGTGAAAAGAAGAGCAAATGGAATGGATTGGGAAGAAAAAGTTGATTGCAGAACCATGAAAGTGATGCAGGAGGTTCTAGCTGAGGTGAAAAAAGAAGACCCTGTTAATGGCGCTTGGCACATACCTGAAGTGAGCACAGGAGTCGTGTGGTGTGATGCAAGCAATATTGCAACTGGCGTGGTTGTCGAGATTGGCGGTGTGGTGGCGGAAGATGCAACTTGGCTGAGGAAAAGTGATGACTTTAATCACATTAACATAGCTGAATTAGATGCTGTTCTAAAGGGTGTTAATTTAGCTATCAAATGGAGACTGACAAATATTGAAATAAGAACTGATTCATCCACTGTACTCAGTTGGGTGAACTCTACTGTGGAGGAGAGTGGCAGAATACGAACAAAGGGTGCCGGAGAAGTGATAATAAAGCGGAGATTAGGGATGCTTAGAGAGTTGATATCTGAATTGAAACTGCAAATAAAAGCAGTGTTTGTGCCTTCTGAAAGAAACAAGGCAGATGCGCTAACGGATAAAAAAACAGTGGTTAATTGAGAAAGAGGAGGTGCCGATATGCTGTCTTGGAATTGGAGAAATTAAAGAGTTGCATGACATGCATCACATGGGAGTGGAGAGAACATTATATTTGGTGAGGCAAGTGGATCCGAATGTAAAACGGGAAGAAATTCAGATGATAGTAAAGAACTGTGTTCGGTGTCAATCGATCGATCCTGCCCCAAATATACATAATCCTGGGGAAATTGGAGTTTTAACAAACTGGACGAGACTAGCTATTGACATAGCACACTACCGAGGGGGAGCGTACTTATCAATAATTGATTGTGGGCCAAGTAGACTGGCGATATGGAAGGAACTGCGAGTGGAAGCCGCATCTGCAGTTGCAACTGAATTAGAAAAGGTGATGCTTGAACGAGGTCTAGTAAGGGAGGTGATAATGGACAACGGCACTGTTTTTCGCTCAGAAATCTTTCAGACGATGCTAAAAAAATGGAAGATTAAAAGTTATTACAGGGCAGCCTACAGACCTGGAGGAAATGGCATTGTGGAGCGACATCATCGGACCGTGAAAGCAATAGCTGAGAGAGGAAGAATATCGCCTGAAGAGGCCACATTTTTGTACAACATGTCCCCTAAGGTCGGGCAAAGAGATGACACAGTACCACATAGAGCAATCTTTAATTACGAATGGAGGCATCCTAGAGACATGTCACCGGAAATTAATGATCAAGGACTAGCCAGAATCCAAATAGGAGAAGAAGTTTGGGTGAAACCGCCTAATGCCCGATGCACAACGCAGTGGGGAAGAGGAGTGATAACAGGAGTGCAATCCCCAAACAACTTAAGTGTCAATGGAATGCCACGACATGTTTTAGATTTAAGGCGTGTGGTCCATTTAGGTGATGAGGATGGTGGTACTGAGCCAGGGAGTGATGAAGATGAACTGGTGCAGATGCAGAGATCGCAAAGAGAACGCAATGTGCCGATCTGGACACGGGATTATGAGATGTGAATGATCTTTAATGATCATGGGGGCGTGTAGTAAAAAAAAAAAAAAAAAAAAAATCGAGCAAACCTTTTACCACTGGCAACGCCCGCTTCAGAGAGTGAAAGAAGAAAGAAGAAGAAGAGAATGGCCACTGCGTCTATTTATAGACTAGAGATCATGGGAAGAGTATGCAAATAACTTTGGACGGTTTTGTCCTATAAAAAGCCTGTATTTGGGAAAGAGGGTGTCTTTTTTGTTTGGCAGAAGCAATTGCTGTCAGAAGTGCATTGGACTGCAGGATTGAAGAGTGAAGATTGAGTTGTGGGGTCATTGTATTTAACCACAGTCTGTCAGAGTCCTTACGGCAGAGTGGGAGATATCCAGGCATGATAAAGTAGTTGAAGTTGTTAGATATATCTATTTTAAATATAAATCTGATTATAACAAGTAATAATATTCGCTATCATTATATTATTATGTTTGGTTAATTTATTTTTTTATTGTAATTTAGGCTTTCCAATTTATTTGACCTTATTAGCTAATTTTATATCTTATTTAATATATTCAAAATAATATAAAGAAAAAGACTATACTATGATATCCATACTATAATATGCTATGGCAGTTTAATATAATTTAACCTAATGCTTTAATGCTTACTTAACTAAATAAACGAGTTTTAAAATTAACATTCAAGAATTTGAGTCTAATTTTACTTTATTGTATTATGATTATTAGAAATTTGTGATTACAACAGAATTCATACTCTTTCCTATTTTATTTTTATTTTATTATTAAAAATATTTTATTTGAAACTAATTTTTAACATGTCCAAACATTGTAATAAGACCAATTTTGGAAATATTACGAGTTATTTCTATTCCATATGCTCATTTAATATCTAATTCACTAATTATATATAATCATAGAATACACTTATTAGCTGTAAGTTATCAGTTTTAAATTAAATACTACATTATGTAAAATATATTATCATATTTTCTAATTTATTCTAAGTATATATCTGATTATAACTAGTGATAATATTTACTATCATTATATCATAACATTTAGATAATTTATTTTGTATATTGTGATTTACAATCTCCTGTTTATTTAACCTTATTTGCTAATTTTATATTTTATTTAATATATTAATCTCTATAAAGAAAAAATAATTTTCCATGTTTTGATAATTTTATTTATTTTAATTTAATCTATGCTTCTAATCAGGTTTTAGGCGAAACAGGATATACTTAGATCTATGTAAATTGTTTTGAATTACTTCCTGTTGTTTTAAAAAGTTTTCTTTAGATATTATCATATGATAAGATTCTAGATTGCAAAGGTTGCATCGGTCAGACTTATTTAGAGAGTATTTACTAGCACTTCCTAGTATAGACTACTTCAAGTTGTATTCAATTTTATTCTTTCTTAATTCCCTAATCCAATTAGCTAAGGATATTTTTTTCTTCATATTATTAACTGCTAGTGCTTTAAAGGATGATATATGGTTGTTAAATCTCTCTTTAAATCTACATTCCGTGGCACCAATGTATGTTCTGCTTCTATTATTATCTATAACTTCACATTTACATAGTATAAATGAGACAATGAGATAAACCTTCTAACAGAGATTCATCAATATTTATACAGTTGCAAAGTGAATTCCCTTCAATGTTTTCATTGGTTGAGAAACATCTTTCATTAGTTTGTCTATTGTTACATGGTTAGAACTTATTATAGTTTTCACTAAGTTAGTGATAGTCGAAAAATATAATTTACCATTATTTCAATTTATGATTTTATCTAGATTATTTTTTTGGGGGGGGGGAATTTTTCTCAATAATTTCCAAACCTTCCTACATCAAATTATTTTTTATGTGTGCACTATGAGGCAGATTAAACCAAATCCAATTTCTACATCGATTTGTCTTTTTATTTATATTACTGCTATTATTTTGAGGATTCCTTATATTGTTTTCTACAAAATTATTATTACAACTTTAATGTTTTTAGTATTTATACAACGAAATTTATCCATTACCATATTGTATGAAATAACATGTGATGATTTCAGTTTAGATTTTTGCCTTTCCATTATCCTATTTTATTTTTAATATACTTTATTTCACCACTATATTCTCATCTAGATAATGCTTCATCATAATATTCTTTATTGCTATTAAATATATCCTCGTTTTGGGATAATCTGAATATTCTTTTTGATATGCTACATATCATTGATTTTTTTCATTGAGATTGCATATTGTAAATTAGGTTAATGTGTAACATCTAAAAAATTTACTTTTTCATGATTTTTATTTATGGTTGTTTTTAAGACAATGTCTTTATAGAAATTACATAACATTTGAATAATTCTTTCTAAGTCTCTACTACCAGAGTTGATGAAAAATAGTGCACCGTCTCTATACAGACCACCCTTATAATTTGTTCCTTTTTAGTTAACTCATTAAGAATGTAAAGACCAACTAAGTAACCTGTGCAGAGTTTGGCACCCATCGTAATATCAAAGTTTAATTCTCTGTATTTATTATTGTATTTTATAAAGGTTCTTCTGGTTAATTTTACTATGCCAGTTTCTAATTTTGTAATATTAGTTTCAAGTTTCAAAAACTCTGATGCGTTTTCTAACAATTTTGGAGAAATATATGGGCAATATGAATCAATGTCGAACATTGTAAACTTACTATTATTACATTTAGGTAATGTACTAAACCAACTTACTATTATTACATTTAGGTAATGTACTAAACCAACTTACTATTATTACATTTAGGTAATGTATTAAACCAACTTAAAACTTCATCTGATGATGATATGAGTTAATTTAGGTTTAATTATTGTCAAAATTCTATTTAAAATCCTTTTACTAATGTTATCAATATCTTAAATACAAGGAATAATCAATCTAATTTTGGGTTTATTTTCAAAGTTGGGTTTGTGGTCCTTTAAAGTAAATCTCGGGCATTTCGAAGAAGAAATTTCAATATTATTCTGTATATAAATTGGGAACAAATGTTCAAAGCAGATGCATTTATGTTATAAATGTCTTCTTCGTTCACAAGTTTGCACAAAATATATCAACAATCAAATTGATCAAGTTATAAAAATATACCAAATAAAAATAATTAAAAAATCAAATTGATAATGCTATGAGAATAAAATTGAGAACGTTATAAAATAAACCAAATAAAATTAATACAAACATAAAATTAATAACGTTAGAAACATATACCACATAAATTATATCAAAAATCAGATTGATAACCTTATGAAAAATATAGCAAATAAAATAATTCCAAATAAAGTTGATAACGTTATAAAAATATATCAAAGAAAATAAATTACAAAAAATTTATAACATAATAAGATATCCCAATTAAATATAATTACAATATCAAATTGATAATGTTAAGAAATAAAATTGATCATGTAATAAAAATATCCAAAAAAAAATTATTCAAAAACAAAATTTGTAACGTTATGAAATATCCTAAATGAAAAAGTCAAAAATAAAATTGATAAAAGTTATAAAATATAATAAATAAAAATAATTCAAACATCAAATTGATAACATTATAAAAATATACAAACTAAAAATAATTCAAAAGTCAAAATAAACTGTTATAAATATATACAAAATAAAATAATTAAAAAATAAAATTGATAATCGTCTAAAAATATACCAAATAAAATTGTTGAATTAAAATTAATAAAATTCAAAAAAATACAAATTGTTCAAAAATAAAATTGATAACGTTATAAAAATATACCAAATAAAAATTGTTGAATTAAAATTAATAACATTCTAAAAAATACAAATTAAATTGTTCAAAAATAAAATTGATAATGTTATAAAATATACAAAATAAAAATTGTTGAATTAAAATTAATGAAATTCTAAAAAATACAAATTAAATTATACAAAAATAAAATTGATAATGTTATAAAAATATACCAAATAAAATTGTTGAATTAAAATTAATAAAATTCCAAAAAATACAAATTGTTCAAAAATAAAATTGATAACGTTATAAAAATATACCAAATAAAAATGTTGAATTAAAATTAATAACATTCTAAAAAAATACAAATAAAATTGTTCAAAAATAAAATTGATAATGTTATAAAAATATACCAAATAAACATTGTTGAATTAAAATTAATGAAATTCTAAAAAAATACAAATTAAATTGTTCAAAAATAAAATTGATAACGTTATAAAAATATACCAAATAAAAATTGTTGAATTAAAATTAATGAAATTCTAAAAAAATACAAATTAAATTGTTCAAAAATAAAATTGATAACGTTATAAAAATATACCAAATAAAAATTGTTGAATTAAAATTAATGAAATTCTAAAAAAATACAAATTAAATTGTTCAAAAATAAAATTGATAACGTTATAAAAATATACCAAATAAACATTGTTGAATTAAAATTAATAACATTCAAAAAAAATACAAATAAAATTTTTGAACTATAATGCTACATTTCTACGCACACAAAAATGTTATGCAAAAATAGTCGAAATAAAAACCAAACCATTTTCGTAAATCTTTAACTGCTTAAAAAATATCCTCAAAGAATAAAACAACAACTAAGTATTTCAAATTTCAAAGATTGGGATCACTCTTACATATCGATTAAACATAAAAGGAGCACCCTCTTCATGGTCAGTCAACGTTCAATGAAACATGCAATGATTCACAGTTTCTAATATCTGAGGCAAGGGGAGAGGTTCATATCGGTTTTGGCTTTCTCACATGCTTATAGGGATAAGAACGCATGTGTTGTTAAATATTCTGTACTTAAACAATTTAATAAACAAAAGATACTGTAAAATATTCTTGTTGGTTATCTTAAATTTTAATATTCAAATTCATATTTGATATTTAAAAGATGACATCTTATTTTTTTGTGTTTGCTTAATAGAAAAATGGAAAAGGGTCTTTTTTATTACAATTTCACATTCAGAGAGGAGCTATATTTTACTAATCCATTTTATTTTTGGTTCGATTTAAAACACTCCTCATTAATGATAACGTTTTTATTAGAAATCCATTCTTAATATAGGAAAAAGGGTCCTTTTTTAAATAATTTGTCCGTTCACCTTACAATTTAATAAACATAAACTAGTTTAGACAAAAAAATCGAAACGTGATCAAAAACAAACATAGAACACAGAAAATGTTACCAAAGGCAAAACAATGTACTGTTTTACATATCTGGATAATTGTTTCAATTCTACCTACCATTTTTTAAAAATTAGTGCCAAATTTTGTATAAGAATAAAAAATGGTTAACATGAAATGGTTATCTGGAGCGTTCTAATAATCACTCCAAATTTGAAAATTAAACAAAATAATGGTAGAAACCTGCACAATATCTGTTACAATGAAACATGTTGCAATGAAACATGTTACAATGAAACATGTTGCAATGAAACATGTTGCAATGAAACATGTTACAATGAAACATGTTGCAATGAAACATGTTGCAATGAAACATGTTGCAAGGTTTGTCGGCCAACGATCATTTTACGGTATTTTTTGTTGATTAAATTGTTAGGTGCAAGTACAAAAGAGTTAACAACATGTTTTAATCCCTCCCTCAAAATGTAAGAAAGTAAAACAGGAGATAAGCCTGCTTTCTCCCTTCCCGCTTCTCCATAAATTGGAAACTAAGAATAGTTACATATCTTATTGACCACTAATTGTCAAGCAAGTGGATGCTCATTATACGTTAAATTTAGATACAATGTGATAATCCCCACTAATACTTTTTAATCCATTCTTTGCGAATAATTTTTTAAAGCTGTGGAAACGTAATAGTGAAAAAAAAGTAGATTTTCTTATTTTTAGTAAACTATGCGGAGTTAGATTGTAAAGATTTACCAATATTATTTTCGTCATTAAGATTTTGCTAATTGGTTATGATCAATAAATGGGTGTTCATTTCATGTAAACTTTAAAAAAGAAATCCTCAATCTAAAATCTAAAATTTTGGAAAAAACATGAATAACCAAATGGAATTCTCTAGCATCATAATGATGATGACCTCTATCTCCTGAGACAATGGCATTCTGCACCTTGTTTGGTTCCCTATAGCGTCTGCTGTGAGCACATAGTTCAATTTTAGATTCGCAGCTTCATTGGCCACTGCTTTAGGTGTAGTCAGCAGTATGGATTGTGAGTGTAGCAGCACTGAACTCGATCCTCTCTCATCTACAGGTTCTTTCCATTATTGTCCTTCTTTTCTGCTAATCTGATGCTGTCCTTTATCTTTGCTCACCACGCTGTGTGATTGGTTGTCTGACTCGAGATCTTGTGATTTAATGCCACAAGTCTCCAGATCTCTATTTCAGGTGTTCTTGTAGCGTAAAGTTGATCATTAAGTTGGCCGTATTCCTGAGAAGAGCTGACAGAGAGCAGCCGAGGATGTCATTTGGGATGTCACTAATTTTAATTCTGCTTACATGACTGAACCAGCACGTCCGAGCTAGCATAAGCCACTTTGACCCAATTCTATCAGGTGAGGCTCAAAAGACGTCTGAGGTTGTGCATGTTGAAGGCATTCAGTCTTTGTTCTTGGTGTGACTACAAAGTCCAGAACTCACTACTGTAAAGAAGAGTGCTCAGCATGCAGGTCTGATATACATTCATGTTATGTTGAGTGTCAGCAAGGTGTGATCTTACACTTTCTTGGCGAGCCATGGCAGTGGCTGCTTTGCCTATTCTTATGTTGCACTTTGCATCCAGATACAAGTTACTCGAGATAATGGAGCCAAGGTAGGTGAAATTGTCTACCATTTCCAGGGTGTGGTCGCCAATAGTGATTGTAAGGGTGATGTTGACACCTTAGTACATAATGTTGGTTTTCTTCAGGCTGGTGAGTTGTTGAAGATTTTCCTCAGAATGAGCAATGAGAGCTGCATTATCTGCAAATAGCATCTTTCTAATGAGCACTCAGTGCACCCTTGTATTCTCTTTAAAAAGGATGGGGTTGAATAGGTTGCAATCGCTCCTAGTATGTAGAAAGATGCTATCTTCTGACTCGTATAATGCATAGTGCAGAAGATAATGAAAGATGCAAAATAGCATAGGCACCAAGACACATCCTTGCTTGATGTCACTATTGATTCGGAAGGGGTTGGAGGGTAATACATAATACTGGACGGTGCCCATCATGCCAACATGGAATGATATGATCATTGTCAATGTTTTATTTCGTTATCTCATGATCAATTATTGCTGTTTTTCCAACATCAATTTGTTGAAGGTTGTTGGAGAGACCAGAACACATGGTTCTAACATTCCAAGTTACCAACCATAAAGCTGGTGGTTTCATTTCTTATTTTACCTGATACTAAGTTTTACAGTAAGTTTTCTAACTGTTTAAGCTTGACACATCTAATGAAACAAATGAAGTTATGGTGTAGTAGCATCTAATGAAGTTATGGCAGAGTAGCTTATTGCAGAAGGGTTGCTCAGGTTAAGGTGGGTAGTAACTGCCCAGTAGGCTTTTGAAATTCTTTCCACTGTCAGGAGCAAACTCATTCATCCAGCTCTATGCCAACAGGGGTTAAGCTTAAAACTGGTAACTACTTACTCCCTGTGCTGTTTTTACGCTGATACAGCAAAACTGGAGAGATCTCTCCAGGTGCAGGTCTAGGCTGGTAATAATGTACATACCCATAATATTTTAAAACTCTTCAACTGTCACAATTTTTAAATCAGACCCACATATTGTCTGATCCAGTTGCAGGAACAAACTAAAGGAAAGAAATTCAACTCACTTTATTTTAAGTGGAAATGAAATGCATTTGTTATCCAATACTTGCAAATAACAAATTGTTTCTTATTTCAAAACCTCTTTAAATCCTGCCGTGTTGAACACGTACTTTTCAAAGTCTCTATCACTGCAACTATCTTATGCCTGCACTCTCTTGGCGACCTGTTCACATGTCCTTCTCACATCACATGCTCTTCCTTTTTTTCCTGATTTATTTTTCTATTTCTTTCCTTTTTTTATCTTTTTCCTCGCTATGACATCAGCTTTATGCACCACTTGGTCATTTGCATATGTGTTTAAATGTGGCTGCTTTTTTTGCTTCTCATGTGTCAATGTTCTGTTACCTAACTAGTACGCCTGCTTTGTTACAATAAATGGACCTAGGTTTGCCCAGTTACCAAGATCCCCAGCATTGCAGATAGACTCTGATGAAAAGGCAAGCCAATACAGTCAGTGCCAGCATGACTGAAGCAGTTGCCAGAAAATGGTGCAGAGTTCCACCATCTGCTTATGAGGATTCCAGACTGGATTTTGCTGTGGAATACCTCTTAGCCTTTGTCTTTCCCAAGGCATGCACAAGATAGTGGAGATTGGTTATCTTCATTTTTCAACATCCATGCATTCCTATCATGAACGTTTGTATAATTTTTACCATTTTTAGTTTAATTATATTTCTGTGTTCCTACTTTTAATGTTATTTTATTTTTCAAGACTATATAAAAATTATGTTACGCTGTAGATTCAATGTTCATTCATGCAAAGAAAACACAAGAATCATAGAAATAAAAATTATGCTAAAAAAGGTAATTTGAAAAGAACAAGAAATATTTTTTGTAATTATAATTTTTTGTGTGAAAATATTGAATACACAATGCTTAATGCTTACAGACTTTGGGGTCTTTTTTTTTGTAATGCTCCCCTCCAAAAATAGTTTTTGTAATGTTCCCCTCCAAAGATTTTTTGTTACAATTTATGATGCTTTATTTTCATAAAAAAAGCAAAAATAAATTCAATCATTTTCTTTTTTTTACTACTGAAAACCACAACTTTAATGAAGTCGTTTTTGTTTAAACTAAATAATACATTTCCACTAAGATTTACATAAAAAATAATGGGTTCATTATATTCCTTGATCGTTATTTAAAAAAATACTGAAAATTCATTAAAATTAGTTAAGTATCGGATTTTTGTGTTATTTTTAAGTAAAAGGAGGGGGTTAAAATACATCTTCAGCATGGGCTATTCATTTGGCACGTATCTACCAGCTTGAATAATATTTTTAGGAGATTTATTTTACTCAGAGATTCATACTTTTTTTTTTTATTATTTGTGTCTATTTGAAGCATGGCGAAATCAATATTTTGGTACTTATTAAAATATAGTATTTTTTCTTCTTCTTTTGTAGAAATATAAGAAACTGTGCTTGATAAGATAGAGTCGATAGATCGAGCTTTTTACACATGTGACTTCAAACCAAAAATACTGAAATTATTTAAATTTCATGTCGAAAATACTAATATATCCAAAAATTAGGAAAATTCATATAGTATTAAATTATTTATAGTTAAAAGTAATTTTTACGTAAAATTGGGGGAAATGGCATTTTACCTATATGTAAACACTTTGAAGATTGCGAATACAGAGAACATACTTATCTCCCTTTTCGCCTTTATAGTAACGGCTGACATAGTCTTTTAACCTTGTAGCGATAGAATTTTTTTTTTTTTACTAAAATCACAATAGCAATTATTCTACTATTGTAATTTTTCGATATGTTCATATTTTCGACATGACAATTACATAAGTTTTTACTTCGAACCAACGACACATATATATTTTTTTAAAATCGATCAGTCGACTGTATTTTAACAAGCATCGACTTTTTATTGCAATAAAAAATAAACTTATTTTAATGTTTAAGATTATCTTTAAAGTTATTGAATTGAATTTTTTAGAAATGTGTAAAAAAAATAAATAAAAAGGTAAAAAAAAAAAAAAAAAACTTGCCTTTCATTGCAGAAATTCAATCGGGATGATTTTTTTTTTTTTTTTTGTGTGTCCAAAATAGAAAATTGTTTTGTTTGTTAGGATTTCTTTAGTAAATTGATACAATTTTGTTTTGTATTCATTAAGAAATTAAATATATGAAAATTAAAAGAAGAAAAACACGATTTAAACGTGAAATTATTTAAAAAGAAAATCAACTGCTAAAGAACAATGGATTTAGGTCATCGTAATACGGTGTAATCATTATTTTGTTCTTTGTATAAAAATGTCTTTTCACTGGGTAAGTGTGCGAACTTGTTTGTAATGAAACTTAGATTATACTAGACTACCCGTGACTGTTTGGGTCAACAAATGTTATAGCTAGCTATGAAATAGTGGGCCTTCTTGCAGTTTAAGGAAATAAAAATATGAGGAAGAAAATGGGATATCAGTCGTACTGTTATGCCACTTGATTGGATAGTGAAATTGACGTCATTTTATAAATAAAATGAAATACTGAAATTGACAATATTAGAAAACAGAATGTTTTTTTTTTAATTAACTATTTTTATTAAATACAGGAATTAAAAAAAAAAATGACTTTTAGCAGTTTAGATTATTTTTTTTTAATGAATCACTACTCCCGCGCAATTTTATAAATAAAATGACAAACAAATTAAGATAATTAGAAACAATGAAAAGAAACGATATTGAAATTGACAATTTTAGAAAAGTTACTTTAAAATTCAATTTTTAAAAAAATATTTTTATTATTTTTTTTTATACTAATAATTATTAAATACTTAGTAATTAAATTCTTTTACCATAATTTCAATTTTTAAATTCAATCAATATTTTATAGTAATGACTGGAGATCTAATTATTTTTTTTTTTTAATTTTAAAACTAAGTAAAATGTTACAATTTTAATAGCCAATCGAATTGTGTTACTTAGATATGACTTTAACTGTTTAAAAATTATTTTACAATAATTATTTTTTATATCAATAATTATTAAATACTTAGCAATTAAGTTCTTTCACAATAATTTCAATTTTTAAATTCTAACAATATTTCATAGTAATAACGCCACTTTCACTTTTAGGGATTATATATTTGGTGCTTTTAAGGCACTCCCTAATAAAATAATTTAACACAATTTTCCGAGCAAACAACAAACCACTTCTTAAACTTAACAAGGAAAGGTTTATTTAAAAAGGCATTAAACTCGAAGGAGGAAAAGAAGGAAGGAAGGTTCGGGACTTCACTGCTTACTAAGTAGTTACAGCCGGTGGCTGTCGTCTGATACCTAGTAGGAGCAGAGGAGCGAAAAGTCTAGTCCCTTCGAAAGCTGGTGGAGTAAGAGAGTGTTTTCTTCTCAGGACCGGAAGCTGTCAGGTCCTTGGTGATTTAAAATATTCATGCGCTACTCCTCTGATTGGCCAGTGTATGGCCAAATCACTCAATCAGGGAGGAATATGTGCAAGAAGAAAGAGGTCTATTTGCGTCTGCTACATAACCCCCTGCTTAGGCTGAAAGCCGACAGAGAAAAAGGTAGCCTAACAAATAGTAAGAAGAAGAATACAATAGAAATGTAAATTTATTTGAGTATTTTTTTGAAAAAAAAAATTTTTTTTTTTTTTTGGTGAAGGAGAGAAGAAAAAAATGTTCTTTTTTTGGAAAGGAGAGAAAAAATGTTCTTTCTCAACAGAAATACACAGTTTTGCATAGTCTCTTCGGCCAATGTACCCGTCGACCACTACGTGTAGTGGTCACATAATTGTTCTCACGAGGAACATTTACCTCAGGTGTATGATGATGCTGTGTGTATGTTGGAGGAATGTGTGGCTCAGGTGTTAATGTGTCCAGAAAGGCTCTTTTTACTCTATCTACCGATACTGTCTCTTTTTTACCACTAATGTCTAAGATCAACATTTTGTCAGTGCGTGAAAGCACGCGATAAAGGCCAGTGTAAGGTGGAGTTAGGGGGCTTTTACTGTGTCCTTTCTAAGGAACACGTGAGTCCATGTCGATATGTCTTTCAGAACCAAAGATTCAATGGTCTGTTTCCTAGGGTGCATCGGCTGTAGCTTACTGAGATAAGCTCATAGTCTGTTGACATACAGAGCTGTGTCAGTTGTTATATCCTCTATTGGGGTCAGCATCTGACCTGGCAACAATAGAGGTGCTCCATAGACCAGTTCAGCTGCCGAATATCCCAGGTCCTCCTTGATTGATGCCCGACAGCCAAGAAGGACGACCAGTATGTACATTGCTGTTGGTCGGTGTAAGCGCGTAATGCTGCTTTCAATTGGCAATGGAAGTGTTCTATCATCCCGTTAGAAGCAGGGTGATAGCTTGTTGTCCAAATGCGAGTGATCCTGAGGATCTTGGACAGTTCCCAGAATAGGTGGGATTCGAATTGTGCACCACAATCAGTGGTGATTGTAGTGGGAACTCCGTAACGCGATATCCAGCCTGATATAAGGGCTCGCGCTACAGATTCAGCCGAAATGTCACTAAGGGGGATGGCCTCAGGCCACCGTGTGAAACGGTCTATGCAGGTCAGGAGATAAGTAAATCCCTGACTAACTGGCCATGGTCCAACCAAGTCAATGTGAACATGGCTAAACCAAGCGTCAGGGGTGCTGAATGTTCCAAGGGGTGCGCGGATATGCTTGTGCACCTTTGACTTTTTGCAAGATACACAGGAACGTGTCCAAGCAGTGATATCATGCCTCATGTTAGGCCAGAAAAATCTAGCTGTAATCAGCTTCACTATAGCTTTGCATCCGGGGTGTGCTACGTTGTGTAGAGTTTCAAAAACAACTCTACGATGGGTCATTGGAACGAATGGTCTAGGTGAATCCGTTAAGGTGTCACAGATGATCTGCGTGTCAGAAGTAGGCACGGGCAGGTATGCGAATTTGCAAGTCGCAAATTCAGGTGACGATGGATCCAACGTGTTCAGACTTGGCTGATCTAAGGCCATCTGTTGCAAATCGATATCAGATGGTGAGGACAGAGAATTAATGGGCAGGCGAAACAATGCGTCTGCTGCTGCGTTCTGTTCACCCGTGATATGCCGGATATCGCTAGTAAATTGCGAAACAAAGTTCAAATGGTGTGTTTCACGTGGAGAATACTTGTCCAGCTTAGCACGCAGTGCATGTGTCAGTGGACGGTGGTCGGTATAGATTGTAAATTGCCGACCCTCGAGTGAATGTTGGAAGTGTTTCACTGCAAGGTACATTGCCAGAAGTTCCAGGCCAAACATGCTGTAATGTTGTTTGGCCGGTTTTAGCTGTCGCGAAAAGTATGCGAGAGGTTGTAACTGTTGTTGGTGCTGCTGTTGCAACACTTCACCTACAGCTGTTCCCGCTGCGTCAACGACCTGTGAGAACTGGGCCTCGGGTACAGGATGTGCCAGTAAAGATGTTGTTGCTAGTGTATTTTTCACTTCATCAAAAGCTCTAAGTTGGATTTCATTAAGTAGATCTGCTCATTTTTCTTCTTCCTGTTATGTAACAGGTCGGAAAGAGGAGCTGAGAGATCCGCACAGTGTGGGATAAAGCGTGTGTAGTTGTTCAACAGATCGAGGAAGTGTTCAAGTTGGCGAAATGAAGTGGGCGGTTGAAGGTCTTGTAGAGCCTTCACCTTTCCGGTAATGGAGATATACCGTCTGGGCTGATAACGTGGCCCAGGAAGACTAGTGACGTAACACCGAAAACACATTTACCAGGGTTAATCCTCACCTGGTATTGCTGAAACCGTTCGAAAAGTAGGTGGAGGTGAGTGATGTGTTCCTCAGGAGAGGCACTAGCCACGAGAATGTTGTCTATATAGTTATAGACAAAATTTAAGTCACGCACTACTTCATCCATAAAGCGCTGAAAAGTACTGGCAGCGTTACGTAGGCCGAAAGGCATGGTAAGAAATTCAAAGGCTCCGAATGGAGTTGTTACGGCAGTCTTTGGTATGTCGGCCGGATTAACTGGTATTTGATGGTAAGCCTTCACCAAATCTAGTTTGGAAAAGGTCTTACAACCATGTAGAGAGGAAGCAAAGTCCTGAATATGCGGGATTGGGTAGCGATCAGGTACCTTCATGGCATTAAGTCGTCTATAGTCCCCAGTCGGACGCCAATCTCCGTCTCGTTTTGGGACCATATGCAGAGAGGAAGCCCAAGGACTGGATGAAGGGCGTATTATTCCCAACTGTAGCATATGATTAAATTCTGCCTTCGCTGCTTTGAGTTTATCCGCAGGAAGGCGACGAGGGTGTGAGAACACAGGAGCACCTGTGGTCTCGACGTGGTGTTCTGTGGTGTGCATGGGTTTGCTCACCAAAAAATTCAAATTTGTTAACTCCGGGTAGGAGTGTAGCACCTCGTGGTACGGGTCATTCGCATCGGCAATGAAAAATACTGGGCTGATAGATGGGGCATTTGATAACAAGCCAGGGATGAAAAGTTCCATGCTAGCGTCTATCAGCCGGCGTCTGCACATGTCTACCATTAAATTAAAATGGTGTAGGAAATCCGTGCCTAAGATGGGGTATGGTAAATCTGCTATGGTGAAAACCTACGTAAAGTCTCTCCATAAATTCAAGTCCAGAGAACATGAAATTTGACGATACGTAGTGATAGGCAAATAGTTCACCGCTTGCAGGGTTATCAACGAAACTGGTGGCCTTTCTTTCAATGCTCTGATCCCCATCTGGCATCAATTGTGATGGATGGCTCTCGTCTGAGTGAGGCCCCGTGTTTTGACAAGCTTCTGGGTTTGACCTTTACTCCTGATCTGAAATGGAACACATACATCAAGTCTGTTGCCAAGGTCGCTGGAAAGATGGTGGGATCCTTCTACTGCTCCAGAAGATATCTCACTACTGATGCAATTCTCTATCTATATAAAAGCCAAGTACGTCCAAGGATGGAATACTGTTGCCATATTTGTGCAGGAGCTGCTAAAAACAGCCTTTCCTGCCTTGACAGAGTACAAAATAGACTTCGTGGCTTAGTGGGGAATGCCCTTTTCTCTACCCTGCAACCTCTCTCTCCCACAGAAGAGACGTTGCGAGCCTGTCTTTGTTTTATCGTTATTTCCATGGCAGGTGCTCGTTTGAACTCCAATCTCTGGTCCCCCCTCACCAATCCTTCACGAAAAACACCCGTCTAGCTGAATCCACTGTGAAAACTTTCCCCCACTCTATATCTGTGCCTAAATCAAAATGCGGATTCCATGAACAAAGCTTCTTTCTTAGAACTGCATGCCTGTGGAACTCTGTTCCGTCGGCCTGCTTCCTACCGGACTACAACTTGGATGTCTTCAAGTCCAATGTTAACAAATTCCTAATGAACCGCCCTCTTAAGTAAACACTTCATCAAATCTCCACACTAACGTAATGTACTTGCAATAACCCTTATCCCTGAGTGGCTTCCGGGCCTTGATAAGTGGTGATCACTGTGTAAAAAAAAAAAGTCGAAGTGGCCAAATGCTACAAGAAGCACCTGTGTCTATCAAGTAACGTGCTTGAGATTAGAAAATTTAAAATGGCGGCCGACTCTCTTTAACACGGTAAGTTCGGAAAAAGGTGTAATAAATAATAAACTAGACAAAACACTGTTAGAAATTTGCTCAATATATGTTACCGTGACATAACTTGACATATATTCGGTGGTTTTTAATAGTATTTTGTCTAGTTTATTATTTATATGTAAGTTTTCCCGAACTTACCGTGTTAAAGAGAGAGTCGGCCGCCATTTTGAATTTTCCAATACATCGGTAAACACTGTATGCTTTTTGAGCAGAATAAACATGTTAAATTGAATAAAAACACGAAAATTATATCTAGTTTGGTAGAAAAGTAATTTATATTGCCTTTGATAACATTTATTTGTTATATATTTGTTTTTTGACAACTTTTTCGAATCTATGTGTACAGTAATACAAACCCGAATTTTCCAATACATCGGTAAACACTGCATGTTTTTCGAGCTAAATAAACATGTTACATTGTTACACTGAATAAAAACACAAAAAATATATCCAGTTAGGTAGAAAAGTAACTTATCTTGCCTTTGATAGCATTTATTTGTCATATATTTGTTTTTTGACAACTTTTTCGAATCTATGTGTACAGTAATACAACCCCCCCCCCCCCAAAAAAAAAAAACATTAAACAAGTAAAAATATTTTTTAAAAATATTAGGGGGGGGGCTATAGTCTATTTAAAAAAATAATATCTCCTTCAAGAACGATCATAAAATGTGTTTTCAATCGGCATTTATTCAATAAGGGACCAGTTTTCCTACCTAGCGAAAGGGGACCAGTTTTCCCGAGACGAGTTTTCCCGGGACGAGTTTTCCCGGGACGAGTTTTCCGGGCTCTCCGGTCTGAGATACAATCTCGCCTTTTCTAAATAAACCCTCTGTTGTTGTTTTGTTAAAAGAAATGTCGTTTGGCCTTGTGTTTATTAAAGTAATTATTAGGAGAAAATGCACAACATTTATACACTGTATGTTTTTCGAGCTGAATAAACATGTTATATTAAATAAAACAAAAAAAATAGTTAGGTAGAAAAGTAACTTATCTTGCCTTTGATAACATTTATTTGTTATATATTTGCTTTTTGAAAACCTTTTCGAATCTATTTGTAGTAATACAACCCCTATTTTTCTTTTTATTAAATACAGGATTTTTTTAAAAAGTCATTTTTAGCAATTTAGATTTTTTTTTTTAATCACTCCCGCGTAATTTTATAAATAAAATGACAGAAAGAAACGATATTGAAATTGACAATAGTAGAAAACTCTTCTTTTTTTTTTTCAAAGATAACTAGAACTGAACGAGGAAATATCTGAGTCGATTTGTTTCACTTTTAATAGCCAATCGAATTGTGTTACTTACATCTAAGATTTTGAAAATTATTTTACAATATTTACTTTTTTATACTAATAATTATTAAATACTTAGTAATTAATTTATTTTACAATCATTTAAATTTTTAAATTCTATCAATATTTTATAGTAATAACGCCAATTTCACTATCCAATCCAGTGGGATTCTTACTGTTATGTCCCATTTTCTTCCCTATTTGTTTTCCTAAACTGCAAAAGGGCCATGTAATCCTGTGGTTATAGTTTATTTTCTTGGTTCAAAATTATTTTTGTCATTTGACTGATTTCGCCTTTTGTGAAATTCTTTCCTTTTATTTGAGTTGTTTATGTGAAATACTCAGTTTCGCAATTTTTTATATAACGATTATTTGAAATGTTCTCATTGTGGATGTAAACAATAGTTCAACAACAACAACTACTACTACTACTACTACTACTACTACTAATAATAATAATAATAATAATAATAATAATAACGACGACAACAACAACAACAACAATAACAATAATAATAATAATAATAATAATAATAATAATAATAATAATAATAATAATATGATGTTCAGTCTTAAAAAGTGAAACCGGTTTTTCTATCTTCATATATATTTTTAATGAATTGGATAGACGAAAGAGACATTTACTTCAGAAATCCCAATCAATGTATGGACAAAGAAAAACAATTCGACACATGTAACTAATGAACGGACATTTTTACATGAAGAACGAAATAAAGATTACACCGTTTTACGATGACTTAAATCCATTGTTCTTTAGCGGTTTATTCCCTTTTTAAATAATTTCGCGTTTAAATCGTATTTTTCATATTTTAATTTTGATTCTTTTATATTTTCATATATTTTATTTCTTAATGAATTGGTCACACAAATCAAGAGTTGTAGCACTTTACCCAAAAAAAAAAAAAATCCTAACAAACAAAACAAATTTTCTGTTTTGAACACAAAAGAAAAAACGAATTCATCTCGATTTCTTTTGGTATTGAATGCATGGAATTAAAGGTAAGTTTTTTTGTTTTTTTTACACGTAAAAACTTTTAAAATAATATGAAGATATTAAAATAAGTTTATTTTTATTGCAATCCACTTAAAATATTGATTCATAGACGGGAATAAAAAAACTATGAATCTCCGATTAAAAAAAATATTCTAAAAACATATTATTCAATCTGCATTTAGATTGTTGTCAAAAATGTGTTTATTTTAAGTGAAACTTATGTGATTTCTGAGAAAATAATAATGTTTACTAAAAACACAATAATTTGATTCGCAATTAGTCGAATTTTATTTTCTCACATGTTAGACAACTGAGCACAAAAACTGCTTTTTCGATATTCAATTGTTTTAACAATTAAAAAAAATCTTTTTCTATTTACACTAATTACCTTTTATGTTGCTAGAGAATTCCGTTTGACTTTTGATGTTTTATCTAGTACTTTACATTTTAGAATGGAGATCGTTTTCTTTATTAAATTATACATAAAATGAAACCCCATTTATTGGCTATCACGGATTAGCAGAAACCCAATGTAGAAACAAATATTTACTATAGGCACCGCCAAAACTGGGGGGGGGGGGCAGGTCAGTACTTTTTGACGGACCGTCTTTTTAAAAATCTACCAAAAATCAGGTAATTATCCGATCAATACGAAATTTTCAGCGATTATTAGGAGAAGAATGAACTTTATAACAGTGTACTTATTTTTCATAAACGATATTTATATATATATTTTTTTTTTGCTTACAACCCCCCCCCCTTGTTTTGAAGTGGGAACAAATATGCTTAAAATAATCATCTGAAACTGAACAAAACATATTGTGTTGTTGTAAGGGACAGAATTATAGATTAAAAAAAAAAAAACTTGTTTGCATACCTTATTTTGACGTCTGAATATCAGAACTTCGATTGTGTTTAATTATCCCGCTTTTGAGTTTTGAAGTGTGAAATTCGGTGAATATGTTAAGTAAAATAATTAATTTAAGTTAAGCAAAACAAAAAAAAATTTTTTTTTAATATTTATACGAAAAAAGCCATTTTAAAATTGTTGATAAATAAATTAACAATTTTTTTTTAGCGAGCCGAATAATGCATGACCATTATTAAACAGGGCATGCTTTTAAGAATCGATACAAAAAAAAAATCGATAAATATTGTGCCCTTTGTGTTAAAAATAGCATCATTTTTTTTTATCCCGTTTGAAAACGTTTGCCGCCTTTCGACTACGGTGGACCAAACGCGCTGAAATAATTTTTTTTTATTCTGCTTTAAATTGCCCCCCCCCCCATTTTGGGGAGCCTGGCCCCCACACACATACACATTAAAAACCAAACTCATACAAATGGTCACCCATCTGGTACTGGCCAGCCTCAGCTTAATAATACATTGAAATTTTCGTCACTGAAAAATAAGTTTTTTTGGCCTGTTTGGTCTTCCATAGTTTTCTTATTATCAAACGCAAACGTAAACAGAGTCGATCTAGACTCTACATCGACGCGAAATATCTGGTTACCTATATGAATAAGTGGAATTATTTGAAATTCAGGTACTTATATTATAATATTTTTGCATATTCTCTTAGAAAATCATCCTAAATCTTAGTTAGATAATAAATAAATAAATTAATTATTTCAAAAACCTTTTTTTTTAAATATTTAAGTACGTTTTTTGTGCAAGACAAAAAATGTCAATTGTTAACTTTTTGGGAAAATTTAACATTTAAAATTTAATTAAAAATAGTAGAAAAGTTTTACATTATTCTGTTTCTATATGATAAAATTCAGGGTTTTATCTTTCTGGAAAAAAAGTTACTCAGAAATAATGGATTTTAATAAATGTAATTTAGTTTTAAAAAACAACAACAACTTGATTTTGCGGCCATTTTTGGCGGTGCCTAATTTACTATCTAACTCAGCGTAGTCAACTCACTAAAAAAACATCCAAATTCAGTTTTTTGTGCTATTACGTTCCAACGGACTTTTAAAAATGTCCACAAAGAAGGAATTTTTAAAAATATGATAAATATTAAAGACTAGCTAGACGCCCGACGTTGCCCTGCCGTACAATATGCCTAAACATATTTTAATCTATGCAGATTGTATATGTATTATTGGAGAATCAATCCTCTATTGATTATTATATATTACAGGAAATAATTTGCCCAGTGGACTAATTCGAAAAAAATATAATAATAATAATAATGTAGTTCATCAAATTCCGTCAGTGTTTGTTTACAATATCACGTCAGCTGATATTTGGGCTTGACGATGAATTCCTGGAAAATTAATTTCTTAATAATGTTTTTGTTCTGGACTCGCGGCAGTTATTCCTCATAATCTTGCTTTCAGGTACCTACAATACCTTCCAGCAGTCAAACTTCAGAAAGCATGCATTGGGCAGACAGATAAACTCAAATTAACACAACGAAAACAACTGTTAGGTTGAAAACGCTTTATTAATTAGGTAAAAAAAATCTGAAACAAAAATAAAACAAAAAGAGGAATAAAAAGGAGAAAAAATAATGAAATAAAAAGAAATAATAAATGAAAATAAATGATATTTTGGATAGGATTCCGAATTAATCAATTCTAGGATATTTTTTCTCCTCTTCAATCAACAGTTAGGTGAAAGTCCGGAACAGTTATAAAGTGTCTTTTTTCTCTTTAATTTGTTAGGTGAAAGTCTGGAACAGTTATAAAGTGTCTTTTTTCTCTTTCATTAATTTGTTAGGTGAAAGTCTGGAACAGTTATGTCTCTTTTTTTCTCCGAAGGTTATTTTAGCACGGCGCATAAACTGCATAAGCAGTTTATGCACCGTGATTAATTAAGCACTGGATTAATTAAGCACTGGATTTAATTAAGCACTGGATTAATTAAACATAAATAAGGTTTCAAGTTTTTTCATAGAAGTGATAGGAAGGTAAAGTCGATAAAAGAGCACAAGGTGAGGAATAAAGGGATATTCTAACATACCTCATGGCTGGGGAGTCAAGAAAGGTTGTGCATATAGTTTCGAATTCCGCGGTAGAAAAAGGAAGAAAAACAGAATCGAACACAAGACTAGGATGAGATCGCGTAAGAACCCGAAGTTCTTGAAGAATAGCAATAAGAAGTTTTCTGTTTTTTATTTGGAAAACGGCCAAGTTTTTCTTTAAAGAAAGAGCTGGAAGGGAAGAAAATAAAAAGGGAAAACTTATAAAAAAAACTCATACAGAGATGAATGAAAAAGAGGCTCGGGGAACCGGTGCTCTTAAAGCATGTGTCCCTTCGTTCTGAAGACAGAACACTCCTCGTCCAATTGTCATTTATGAAATTGCACCAGTACACCATCAGTGTGCAGGCAAGTGCTCCATTGGAATCCCCCTGGTCTTTTAATCGGTCTTGAAGGGGTTTGTTTTGACGTCGTAAAAGGTCAGATTCCTCTTCTAGATCACAGGCGGGAATCTTTGCCTTTAGGGTTTGAATTTCATATTTTAACTTTTCAACTTCAGCTTTTTGTCCTGTGATACGGATCAGTTCAGAGACCCAACCGTCTTGAAGCTTTTCCTCTCGCTCAAAATTAGCAAATAATTCAGCATTGTTGGCCATGGCATCAGCTGGTGCCGACGTCCTCTTTGGTAATGATTTGCCTTTGATTACACTCTGTGAGTTTTTTTCATGGGTTGAATCTTCCTTCTATGTGAGGCATTTTTATTGGATGCACTGCTTTTGTATAAATTCTTGGTGCTTGACGCTTTTCGGATGGCGCTGGTTGTAGAACCTTTTAAACTTTTGACGATTTTGCAAAGATGACATTTTTGTCATTTTCCTCCAGAACCTTTTCTTTTTTACTAGTTTTTATGGAATCCGTCTTTGTACTGGTGGTGGTTGTAGTAGTATTGCTAGTCACAGCCGTATTAGTATTCAACTTCGATTGATCTGTCAGTAGAGAGAGTTTCTTCTTCTGACGCACGGCAAGATTTTCATGACTTTTACTGAGATACTGCTCCCCAAGTGGAGTCCCTGTTGACTTCTGGTCTCCTGTCGAAGTTGAAATGGTACTGAGGCCAGAATTTTCAGATTTTGATCGCATGGGACCCACAGTATCGGCTGCTTTTACTGTTTTTAATGATAGGACCTTTCTAGACATGGCATTGATCAGTTGACGAATATAATCTTGAGGAATTTCTTGCAATGTCTGATGAAATAATGCTATTTTGATGAAATGCAATTGATGATATTGGCAGGACAAAGAAGAAGGTTCCTTCTCACAGCTCTACCATAGTAGCCTAGCAACATACACAGGCATGACAGAAAAACAGTTTATTTCAATAAACATAAAATTTATAGAACAAAATAAAAAGTAAATGGTCACAAATTTAATAACTAATTGAAATTCCCTTTGCTGTTTTAAATGCTAGGACTAATCTAGCCATAGCATTGATCAGTTGACGAATATCATTTTGAGGGATTTCTTGCTATGTCTAATGCAATAATGCTAAAAATCCAGGCTTGGAATATGGTTTCTTTTCTTTTTGCGAAGGTTCCGATGTAATATGCCCCAAAGGTTTACAATTGGTTGTATATCTGGGGACTTGTCTTGCCCTAGCAAAGTGACAAGGAGCTCTGTTTTCCATAAATAGGGAGTTAACTTGATTCATTTTACCACTTGAGAATATTGGTAAGAGTCCTTCCTGTAATATTGAAACATATTTAGCAGAATTTATGTTTCTTTCACACTCCACCAGGTTTGAGCAACCACCACTCCAAATTGCATCCCATACCATAACCAGGAAACCCCCATGTTTTATCGTTGGCTGCAGTTTTTTTAAGTCCAACTTTTTCTCAAGAAGCCTCCATAGCCATACCCTTCCACTGTCGGGAAATAATGCAAATCATGACTCATCAGAGAAAATGACATTGGCCGAAAAGGTCATAGCTCTCTCCACCATCTCATGAGCCCAATCTTTTCTGCACTTGATATGGGCAGGATAAAGAAGAGGTTTCCTTCTCACAACTCTGTCATAATAGCCTAGCTTGTGAAGATACCTGACAACTGTTCTGGGACGCCAGCTTGTGTTGCAATGTGAGAGGCTTTGCACCCAGGATCCTCTTCAACATTTCTTTTCACGCGATGCAGGGTTCGTTTAGAGGGGTAAGGTTTTGTTCACTCTTTGTCCTCTCTTGTGAATTGTATGATCACTTTATTAACAACAGAAAGCGGTATTGAAAGATTTCATGCTATTTTGCATTGACTAAGACCACCATCATATTAACCCATGATTTGTCCTCGCAGAAATGCTCATTTGGGTCGAGGCATGCTTCAGTGTTGTTAGAGGATATTTTAATGAGATACTATTAGTTATTTCAGCACTATTCTTATCTATAAATATAAATAAGTATATATTAATCTTAGGAAAACATTTACTTTAGTGTCTATTCTTTTCTGTCATGTCTGTGTAGGTATATACAAAAGGAAATACCATGGATCAGACAGGTATGTAAAATTCTAAGCAATCCAAGGGGACAACTATTAGAATCAAAGGCTTTCGAGCATTTTGAGACAAGCAGAGAAAAGGAAAATTTTGCTACTTGGCATGTGTGTTTAGAGTATGTCGAGGAATACAATTGCTAGGAGTTCATTCAAGAACAGTCAATTAAAGTACTCCTAAAACAGACAGATTGGATATGAGAGAAAGAGTTGTGCAAGACCTATTAGATTTGTAACACTTTTTAAACCTTGTCTACGACGAAGATAGTTGTGGGAGTTACACCAACCTAAATGTGCCAACATTACTCAGTGCATGTACTAATGTGAGATTTGTAGATGTATAGGATACTCTCAGGTTTAAGTAATTGTTTAAGAAAGCCCACTTTTTTGTATTCTCTGTAATATCCTCAAAGTTATTGGATTGATTATGTGTGAATTAAAACATTATTCATACTGATAATTAGAAATAAAACATTAATCACGCTGATAAGCTTAGTTACAAATAATTTTATATTCACATAAATTGTAGGTGACCTGGTATATTTGCACAATTCAGGATGCCCTGTATGTTTGACTCCTAATGCATTATATTTCCTTACATATCAATGTGTTTTGGGATGAATGAGAATTTTTCACAAAGTGGTGTGTGAATACCTAAAATTGCCATAAAACAACCATACATGTTTTATTCAGTAAAATATCACTATAAAATTCCTATAAAAACATTTGAAATTTTAAAAATGAATCAAAGAAAATTTTGTAATGTGTTACAGAAATTTGCGGATTCACCTGTTTTATATATGTAAATATTGAATTATATTGCTGCCAATTTATTAGAAGTACTTTTTTCTAAATGATCTGATTTGGTCAATGGTTGATACATTAAGAGTTATGTGGTCTGAAATGTTTAAAAAGTTGTTACAAACCTGCCTTGTGCAACTTGTATGAATCTAGGTGGACAAGAAATGAGTGAAGAAAAAAGAAATAAAAATAGCCTGCTTATCTCTTTATATGCCTGCAATGTTACCACCTGATATGCAGATGAGATGCTCCTGGTTGAAGATAAAAGAGGGTTGATTTTCAGAGAGGGCATTCATTGGATTTTGAAGAAGTAAGTTCGATTAGCAAAAGTGTGAAGAGAGTAATAGCAGAGAGCTGAGTTTTTGGACTAAGGAATTTTGGCATCTGTGGGTTGAAATCTAACAATTGAGACTTGACTAATTTTACACAAGTTTTATTTGAATCTAATAAAATATATATATTCATAAATACCCTATTCAATATATATATTCCTTAGAATACATCATCATATTTCAGTACCTTCTTTCCTAAAAGTTGTGCTTCTTCTTACCTACAAGATTGATCTTTTTAGACAAAAGTAAATAGATATTCAAGTGGCTTCATAATTTGTATACGGACTAACTACATTGACACATCAATTCTCTTATACATCAGCGAATTTAAAAAAACATTGAGCCTGGTCAGTACCATTTAGTGAGCATTTAGGAAAGTAGGTGCTGTATGTAGGAGGACGTCGACACTGCAATAACTGCAAAACGTTTATGTTGTCATCTCCACTGATGGAAATATGCATGTGATTGTGAACCGCTTGCGATTTTCATAATCCAATGAAATTTCCACCTAAAATAAAGGTAACACTATAATTAATTTGATTAAAGAAGTCAATATCGATTAAAAGAAATACATGGTTCAAATCAACTGAGAAATATAAAAACAAACTTTTTAAAAACTAGAAAGGAAACATTAAATAAAAGAATGAATACAAATTTTCACAGATTTATTATTTAATATGTGTAACTTATGTGTAAATAAGAAAATGATAGTTTGCATATATATAAATGTCTTAGCTGTATTTTCATAAAATATTTGTTTACATCTTCGAATGAGAGATAAGTCAATTATGGGATACAGTGATCATTGGATGTACATAAAAACAAAACATGTAAAGTCAAATTAAAATGAAACTAAATACTGAGAGAAAGAAGAAATTAAGACTCAAAACCGAAAGAAATATGGTTAAATTTTAATTATCTGTTTATAGATATTTAAAAAATCATGATCTTCCCGATATTTAAAGATAACACATGAAAACTTAACTTTCAGCTGGATTAAAGGATTACGGATATTTCTCCTTAAAAATAATTAGCTCAAAATAATAACATTGAGAAATTGCGAAATATATGAGATGAAGTTGGAAATGTAGTTTTCACATGTGAATGTCAGCACCAATCAATATGTGTTGTATTGCCATAAAATATTTTGTTAAAAACTAAATAACACGGTTAAGTTTAATGTTTTTAGGAATTTAATTATTGAGTCTTACTAATATTTAAATATCAAACATTCAATGGTAAATTGTAAAGTCGAGCAATCCAAAGGAGAAAACTATGAAGGCTTTCCAGCATCAAGAGACCAATGAAGAAGGGGTCCAATGCTTATTGAGTGTGCTGGGAGTATGTACGTTGAGGGAGTACAATTGTTCTGAGTTCATTAGAGAAAATTTCATTAAAGTACTTGTAACATAGACATAGGGATGCGATATATTGATATGAGAGAAAGGGTTGAGCATGAGACTAGGTGCGCGGCCTATTAGATTTGTAATGCATTTTAAACCTTGTCTAAGACAAAGATAGTTCTGGGAGGTACACCAACCTAGATTTGCCAACATTTCTCAGTGCATGTGCTAATTGTGAGATTTTTAGATGCATAAAATACTCTCAGGTTTAAGTAATTGTCTTTAAAAGTTAAGACAGCCTTGTTCTATCCTCAAAGTATTTGTGAGTGTATTTGATACTTAGTGAGTTAAAAATCTAGTTAAAGATAAAACATCACGTTATTAAGTTTTGTTATAAATAATTAATATTTATGTGAATTGTGAGTGATAATTTATATCTTTCTTTAAACACGTCTAAGATTTAAATAATTGGATTGACAAAATGAGAAATACATGATATAAACAATAAACAGTATACTAATAAATATAATAATAAATATACTAATATGTGAATGAAAATACTAAAAATATTGAATTTCATTTATTTTACAGGTGTTCCTGATTGAACCCATTTATTGAATTTTAATGGATCATCTATTGCTTTAAACGTTATCCTAAAAACAGCAAAGTTTTATTTGGATGTAAACAGTTACATCTGTGAGATGTATTGTACTGGATACTATTAACAAATTTTGTTTTACAGTTATACAACATCGACGGTCATATTCTTTGAAATATGTGCTTACTGTTCAAATAAGTTAAAACACTAAGAAATCGAATCACAAACTGAAAAATATGTGGCTTTTGAAAAGACAATATTTTTTGATACATGAAATAATAGAGGAAAGCAATATCTCTGAAAGAATGAACACCAAATAAATGCAATATTCTAGTGAAATAGATGGCGTTTATCTTTGCATGAAATCAAATTTGCTTCAAAATTTGTGAAGTAAGAATATAAAAACGAGAATCAAATACCACATTTTATAACAACTTTCACTAAAATGCAAGTAAAAAGTGAGGAAAAGCCACAATCTTGTGAAGTGTGTAAGTATTTCTGTTCTAATAAATCAAATTTAATAAGACATATTAGAAGCCACACTGGTGAAAAACCATTTTCATGTGAAGTGTGTGGATATTCCTTTTCTAATAAATCAGATTTAGTGAGACATATGAAAACTCACACCGGGGAAAAGCCACATTCTTGCAAAATGTGTAAATATTCCTTTTCTAATAAATCAAATTTAGTGAGACATATGAGAATTCACACTGGAGAAAAGCCACATTCTTGTGAAGTGTGTGGATATACTTGTTCTGATAAATCTAGTCTAGTGAGACATATGAGAACTCACACTGGAGAAAAGCCACATTCTTGTGAAGTGTGTGGATATTCCTGTTCTCGAAAATCAGAATTAGTGATACATATGAGAACTCACACTGGGGAAAAGCCACATTCTTGTGAAGTCTGTGGATATTCCTGTTGTCAAAAATCAGATTTAGTAAAACATATGAGAACTCACACTGGAGAAAAGCCACATTCCTGTGAAGTGTGTGGATATTCCTGTTCTCGAAAATCAGAATTAATGATACATATAATAAATCACACTGGGGAAAAACCATATTCTTGTGAAGTGTGTGGATATTCTTGTTGTCGAAAATCAGATTTAGTAAAACACATGAGAACTCATACTGGAGAAAAACCACATTCTTGTGAAGTCTGTGGATATTCCTGTTCTCAAAAATCAGATTTAATGAAACATATAAGAAATCACACCGGGGAAAAACCACATTCTTGTGAAGTGTGTGGATATGCTTGCTCTGATAAATCTAGTTTAGCGAGACATATGAGAACTCACACTGGACAGAAGCCACATTCTTGTGAAGTCTGTGGATATTCTTGTTCTCAAAAATCAGAATTGCTGATACATATGAGAACTCACACTGGGGAAAAACCACATTCTTGTGAAGTCTGTGGATATTCTTGTTCTGTTAAGTCTCGTTTAGTGAGACATGTGAGAACTCACACTGGAGAGAAGCCACATTCTTGTGAAGTTTGTGGATATTCCTGTTCTCGAAAATCAGAATTACTGATACATATGAGAACTCACACTGGGGAAAAGCCATATTCTTGTGAAGTGTGTCGATATTCTTGTTCTCGAAAATCAGATTTAGTAAAGCATCTGCGAACTCACACTGGAGAAAAGCCACATTCTTGTGAAGTGTGTGGATATGCTTGTTCTCAAAAATCAGATTTAGTGAAACATATGAGAACTCACACTGGGGAAAAGCCACATTCTTGTGAAGTTTGTGGATATTCCTGTTCTCGAAAATCAAATTTACTGATACATATGAGGACTCATACTGGAGAAAAACCACATTTTTGTGATGTGTGTGGATATTCCTGTTCTCGAAAACCAGATTTAGTGAAACATATGAGAACTCACACTGGAGTTTGGTTTTGAAAAATTTATTAAAGAAAACGGGGAAATCAAAAATCCGAACGTCTTTGGTTCAATAACCGCGTTATTAGAGACCTGTTATCTCATATGGCTTCAGTATTATTGACTGGATTCAATGCAATATCAATAGTCTAGATACAAAACCAGGAAACTTTACTACATAAAATAAAATACTGAAGTCCATGTATGGATAAGATATAGTTATCACAAAAAGAATGGGTTCTTCACTGAAATAAACCATGCATATCATGCAACCATAGTAAGCACGGAGCATACATCAAAATCTCAATGGAAATTGTGAATGTTTCAATCATAAAACTTGCTTACATAGGTGAAACCTCAAAGGATTCGTAAAACTATTCCAAGGTACTATTGCCATAAAAGGCAGTATAACATGAACATACTTGTAAGGACTTCTGAGCTACGAAACTATTTTAAATAATGCAATAATGGAGTAAAAGTGGAGAATATATCACAATATTTAAAAATTAAGGAATGCTTTATAAACAACATATTCTCAGAAAGATAGAAAAATTTTGCCAGTTGTAGTAAGAGCAAATGGAATAATAAAAATATTAAGAAATACTTAGACACCATATCTGGAAGACCAATTAGTTGTGTAAAGTAGAATCTATAAAGGTGACAATGTCTATACTAAATAGTTCTCTGGTATCTATATAAATCATAATTAAATCAAATATTAGTTGAATATTAAGAAAGAACTACTCGATTTCTTTTAACTGATGTGAAATAAAAAAGGAAAAATCTTGTGTTCGTAATCAATGTGTGGTGAAAACAACTGACAGTGTATAATCAGTATAGTTGCACATGAGAATTTACACTGAGGAAAGATATTCAAAATCTACTTGGAAAATATAGCCGTTCAACCAAGTGCAATAGAAATCAAGCAAGTGTGCTAAAAGGGACGCTTATAATCTTAAATAGATCTCACAGATTAGATGTATCAGATAACAGGTCAATGTCTAATATCAGGTAGTATGCCTCATCTCCAGCTATAACAAAATGGTGAGAAATTTTTAAAAAGGAAAATAAGCAAGAGATTCGTGGGATACTGAACAGTTTCTGAATATGACGAAAACAAACGTGAGATTCCAGTGTCACAAATTATGCGTGGAATATTAAAGATAACTTGAAAAGATTTTTACATAAATCACTTGGCAAATTTATAGAAGCTAGATTACTCGATCACAACTATAGTGTTTTTAATCATAGCAACTATAACGGTTGTTTTAGCAATCTGTTAATTTGTAAGGTGATGTACACATAACAGGAAGAGGCTAAACCCTAAGAAATACGAATTTTCCGTCTTACTGCAATATAGAAGCTCTTTACTAGCCTGGTTGCATACAATATATATGAACAATTGAGACACCACGCTATAAAACAATACAGATGAATCTACTGTCTCATGACCACACACATGATCATCGCTGACCTGGATATATATACGATATCTATGAACAATGTTTGTCAGAAAGATACTTCAAAAAGTGCAAACAAAATTCAGGAGGAATTATTTTTACTTCTAGAACCAGTCGTTGATTAACGAGATCATCAATCATGATTAAAGAAATAAACACAGAAATCTAAGTGTTGCTTTTATTTATTACAAAATCGCATATGATAGCGTGTCATGCTTCTACAATATTTAATGTAATATATACTTTTGTCTTTTACGGTGCCTTCAATTATTCATCTGCTAATCAAGAAAGCCTGTTTGTATAAAGATATGGCAAAACAATATGTTAATAAAGAACATCGGTTAAACAATAAGTGGTGTTAATATTCTAAAACGATTTTTCCAAATAGAAAACCAATTTCCTGGCGATAAATCTGCCACTGAGTGTTAACTTATGTTCATTAACTTATATATATATATATATATATATATATATATATATATATATATATATATATATATATATATATATATATATACAATTATATAAATGCAACGGCTGAACAGAGTTTCTTTAAAATTTACAGAACTTTAGTTTATAAGTCTGGGAGTGAGCTTAGTTAATTTTTTTCTCAGAATACCCCCTATAATTATTGATAATCGAAACCGTTATTTTAATTTATCCATCATGGTAAAACCATTTTTTTCAATGCCGTCGCTTAGCAGTAATGATAGAACAATGGGCCGTGAAAATTCGACTGCGGATAAATTGATAGCATGTTTTTTTTTTGTGATGTGGACTGTAGGTTCAAACTCCGCATGTAAATTTCTTAATTTTATTATTAACTGCAAAGAATTTTATAAGACTTGAAAATTTACATGATATATATATATATATATATATATATATATATATATATATATATATATATATATATATATTGTTTTTGTTTTTGCATGACGTGGTCTGTAGGTCAAAACCCTGCATTTTAATTTCTGAATGTTTGTTCGTTAACTGGAAAGAAGTTTATTTATAAGATTGGAAAATTTACGTGTGTTTGTATATTTTTAAAACACCTTTTATTTTTGCAATATAAAACTGGAATATTTGCTTTAAACAAAGTGTTTGGTATGAAATGATTATTTACTTTAATCAGAAATTCACAGACGGTAATACCTCAAGTAATTACAGTAGCATTAAAAGTGTATGCTGTATTTTCGTGGACATCGGCAATATTACATGCCTAATGTGCTTCAACAAGTCATATCTTTTTTTATTTGTTGGTCAGTTTTTAAAAGAATTATATTGATGGAATGAGAATAAAATAAGCATTTCAATTTTGTTAATTTTTTTTCTTTTATGCGTTCAATATTTTTATGATTCAAGTTAAAAATGAAAAAACGGTAAAAAAAAATGACAACGAAATGGGAAACCTTTTTTATTTTTTCAATGTTTACATTTTATACGTTACGTTTGGATACACATGCACGTGGTTAAATTTGATTGGATATAGCTGAAATTTTACAGGCTATATAAACAAAGAAGTCCATCTCTACTGGTGTTTGATTTTGATTTTTACGACCAGAAGAAGCAAAGTTACGACCGAGCAAAGTTGATCAAGACTATTTCAAAATTGATTAAATGAATCGGCATATATCATCCATTTTTATATAGATAACAGTTTCAGAATTATTTTCATGTATAATATGTAAATATTTGATGGTTATTAATTGCGCGGAATTTTCTTTAAAATGTTATCTTTTATAGAAATCAAATCCGCTTACAGAAAAACGGTTGCTAAGCGCGTCATACATGCACTGAGCTTACTAAAGTATTCTCTTAAAAGTAGAAAACTGTCTTACTAGACTAGTCATTTTTTTATTCTGAGTTCGTCAATTTAAAAAATTATTTTCAGGTTTTTACTTTGTTGTTTTTAACGCTTTCAGTTCAAGTGCAGTAAAAGCATTAAAAACAACAACATGTACTAAGTACATGCGTTTAACTTCTTATTTGTAGTTAAGGTAGAATTGTGATTTTAGTGTCAAAAGAACAAAAACAAATATATATAAAATAAAAGGTATTTGTGCACTTATGCTATCTGGCTTAAATGATAACGTTATTATTTAGAAACCCATTTGTAACATGGGGAAGGGTGTTTTTTGTTAACTATTCTGTACTTTCACCTAACAAATAAAAAAGATATCGTGAAAATTGAATTTATTTTTGACTCATTGTTAAGACCATTTTTTCGAATCTGTAAAACAACCCCGATTTTGTTTAACTGAGGAAATCTTAACAACAACAACAATAATAATAATTAGGCGGTGCGATAAAGAATTTTATTGCGATGCATTTTGTCAATTTTTACCTTGTTTCCACCTTAACATTTTTCTTTAAAATGACTACCTTCAAAGGTTTTCGAGTATGCTGAAAACGAATATCGCATGTAAATTTTCCGCAAATAAATAGCTTTCCGGATATTAAGCAATGTCATTTCTTACGTTATTGTTGGTAGCCATCTTGGTATGTGCGTTTGTCCATAGTTTCTTGGGGTTGCATTTGCGCACTGTTGCATACCAAGATGGCCACCAGCGATAACATAAGAAATGACATTGCTTAATATTCAGAAAACCACTTATTTGCAAAAATTTAAATGCGATATTCGTTTTCAGCATACCCTAAAACCTATAGAAGTAATCATTTTAAATGTTAAGGTTGAAACAAGGTAAAAAAATTACCGTTTTATTTCTTTGTTTACATAATTGAAGTTTCAGTAAAACAACAGAATAGCAATGACAAAAATTACCATAAACTGGTTAATATATAGTTGTTGCTTATCAGGATTCCTGGTATCCTGGTACTGTGAAAGTTACATTGAGGATTCATGTGGAGTATGATTTATGGTTGCGTCTCAGAAAATAGAGGTATAATTTGGGGCCAGATAGAGAGGATTTACAAATTTGAAAATTGTACTGGTCCCAAAATGCATAAGTTCTAGTCGACTATGGGAATTTCCATCTTTTACAGAAATCCACAATCTATATGAAAAATTTTCTTTGATTTCTGAGATTAATTCATATCCACTCAATTTTTTTTCTGTGAGGGGAATAGTAAATACCGGCCATGAATTCTCTTTAGGCATTCACTGGCTACACCCAAGATTAAGCTCTCCTTTGGTAAGGAGGCAGGAAAATACCTATTCTCAATAAAGCTATATATATAAATTCTAATATAATACTTAACTTTGTTCATACATATACACCCACCGTATGATACCATGCGCCAGTTAAAAAAAATTGAAATTTGTACATTTGAATTTACAATTCATGGCTTATGGTAAAGAGATACATCAGATTTAACTGCATAATCAGAAAGAGCACACAATTTTCCGGTCCCAAGCAAATAGTATCCTGGGACTAGTCTGCCGGGTAAAGGGGTCGGTATAGGTTTTCAAAAGGGTATTTCAGTTTATTATGGTAGGTTTATTGGTGTTGACATAATTTGTAGCAGAGCAAGCTGGATGTTAGTTCTGCAATTTTTTATTGTTTCAGCATGTATCTCTATGAAACCATTGCTATCGGTGTTGTAAGGCGAGATTGTAACATGTCTGATGCGCCAGTAATTAAATAGGTTTTGAAAAAAGTCTATGCAGTATAATGTGGACCACAACTAGAGGTATAATATTTTATCTGCCACTATTTTGCTGGTCCTGGCATTTTATCGACGATTGCATAATTTGAGTACCTGATGAGGAGGAATTGCTGCCATTCACTCTCAAATAAATCTGATGCAATGAACTTCCAAGATAAGGATGAAATGTTGGAACTCTCTTCCACTCTCTTCCCCTCGGTTCACAACACAACAACAGACATATCCGAGGTAAGCTCTTTATTTCCCCCATTTCGGTTATTGCCAATTCCGCTAACCCCCCCCCCCCCAGGAATCTCATGATCACAAAGATGGCAGTCTGGTGGCGGGCGTTTTTGTCTGGTGCTCCTTCGTAAAGGCAAGAGTGGTGGTCCTTCTGCTTCTTCAGTATGTGCATTATATGGCTCAAAATCGTATCAGTCGTCCTGCATTATACTCTCTGTCTTTTCAGAAGACATCACACTGTCTGAGTCTTCCTCCGATGTAACAACATAATGATGAGGGCACAGATCCTTCATGCGGCGAGGCACACCGTCCACCAAAATCGATTGGCGGCTGATTACCTTGACATTTTACCCTTGCCGAACCTCGTAGTACATCGATTTTGTGGTCTTTTGACTCACACGCGATCTCCAACCTGGTAAGAGCTGTTCTTGGGGCCTGGGGGCGCAGTTGCGTGATTGGTCTCCTTTACTCGAACTTCGTATCAATAAATCCTGTTTGCAGGCGCAGTGAATCGCAAGTGAACTCTCCATTTATGTGCAAATGCTTGGAACATGTTGCTGCAGACAGCCGTGTCATTTTCTAAAAGGTTTTCATGTGTGTTAAAATATGGAAGGTGCCATAATGCATGATATCCATTCCAATTCCCTGCCAATTCTCGTTCACTTCCAGTTTTCCCTTTTCCCACTTGACCGGCGCTTGGTCAATGGACTGAAATTCCTCACATTTCCGTATGACCGTTTTAACGGTTGCTTTTGTCATGGTTGGGCAACTTTTCCTGAAAAAGTAAGTAGTGCAACGCTCCCCCGGATGTCCACTACCTTTGTGAATAGCCATGATTTGATTCTCATCCAGCTCGTCTGTGTGAACCACGCCGATCACTGGGTCAAGCCCGTTTTTCTTTTTCATCTCTTCAAACCACCACTGTGGTACTCGTGTCAATCGGTCAGCGATGTTTTGGGCTGATGGAACCAGCGTCACGTCCACTGTCAGCCTGTACTCTTTCATGAACTCCTTGAGAGTGCTTAGTCACCTCCTAATAAGCATCTTGCTTGTTGCTTTGGTGCGTATTCG